>NC_090021.1:159387446-159700780 GCF_037176765.1 Anolis sagrei
GCCAAACACAGTATAATGCAACAACATAGAGTATTCTCATTTCTCCTGATAAAGGCAGGGAGCAATTTACTTGCACTGCTAGAAGCCATAGGGCTCTCGTGGCAAGAGTCAGCTTAGAATGAAAAATATAGCCTAAAACATGGAGCAGCACAACCAACAGAGAGATTTCGCTTCCAGGAACTGACAAAAGGAACACATGAATGCAGCAGCCTTCATTACACACCGAGTGATGTCAGTACAAGATAAACTCATATGTTGTGGGAAATAAAAACATTGTCCTTCTCTGCAATCAAATAAAAGAAAGATGATCTTTACAGCTCTTTCCATTATTGATTTCATTATCACAGAGTAAGGCCAGCTTCACACCTCAGCAGCGAAAACAACAGAATACTCATGTGTTCATTTAAGAGAGGAAATCACAAGCAGTTCATCACAGTAGTCACGCAAACCAGAACATTATTTAAAAAACCCCAAAACCAGGGTATAGTCTAGCTAAACTTTAATTTGAGATTAACATATTCCTCTGAGAACAGTAGGCATGATCTGAGTTCTTCTTTTGGGGTACATTGTAGGGAAAATCGATATTTATGTATTAATCTTCTAGACCAGGGGTCCTCAAACTAAAGCCCGGGGGCTGGATACAACCCTCCAAAATCATTTACCCGGCCCTCGCTCAGGGTCAACCTACATCGGAAACAACTTGAAAGCACACAACCACAACAACAATCATCAGCCAAAAGCAGGCCCACACTATCCATTGAAATACTAATAAGTTTATATTTGTTAAAATTGTTCTTCATTTTTTGTATTATTTTGAAGTGTCTTTTGCACTACAAATAAGATATGTGCAGTGTGCATAGCAATTCATTCATGATTCTTTTTTTCAAATTATAATCCGACCTCCAACAGTTTGAGGGATTGTGACCTGGCCCTCTGTTTAAAAAGTTTGAGGATCCCTGTTCTAGACATTAGGGTAAACTCAATTTTCAACAAAGGATAGGGAGGTTAACTACATTTCCTAACTATGAAATGTCTTGCTTCTTGAAATAGGTGAATGACCATTGAGTACTAAGGCCTGGACTCTGAAAATGAACCTATGGTTACAAACTATGGTATTTAAACTGGGAACAGATTTACTACATCATCTCCTCTATGAAACCTCCAAACCCCTTTGGGCAAGGAGGATTGAACAGAAATTGGCCTCAGTTGGATTATTTATTTATTTATTTATTATTTATTTATTTATTTATTATTATTTATTATCTGCATTCCTTTAGCTCCATTTGGGATTTAAAATAGCAAAAGAATCCCTGAAACAAAGATTGCGGGACATTGCCCTGGGAGAGTTTAGAGCAGTGGTTCTCAACCTGGGGTTCCCAAATGTTTTTGGCCTACAACTCCCAGAAATCCCAGCCAGTTTACCAACTGTAAGTGTTTCTGGGAGTTGAAGGCCAAAAACATCTGGGGACCCCAGGTTGAGAACCACTGGCTTAGAGCCTACTCAAACTCACTGTGCTCCCCCAGAGTCTTAAACTTACCATACAGAGAGCCATTAAAGAAATGCAAATACCTAAAAAGCCTTTTGTTGTTGTTTTTGTTCATTCGTTGAGTCACTTCCGACTCTTCATGACCTCATGGAGCAGCCCATGCCAAAGCTCCCTGTCGGCCATTACCACCCCCAGCCCCTTCAAGCTCAAGCCAGTCATTTCAAGGATACTATCCATCCATCTTGCCCTTGGTTGCCCCCTCTTCCTTTTTCCTTCCATTTTCCCCAGCATCATATTCTTCTCTAAGCTTTCTTGTCTTCTCATTATGTGGCAAAAATACTTCATCTTTGCCTCTACTATCCTTCCCTCCAATGAACAGTCGGGCTTTATTTCCTGAAGAATGGACTGGTTGGATCTTCTGGCGGTCCAAGGCACTCTCAGAACTTTCCTCCAACACCACAGTTCAAAAGCATCTTCCTTCGCTCAGCCTTCCCTATGATCCAGCTCTCACATCCGTAGGTTACTACGCAGAATACCATTGCTTTTACTATGTGGATCTTGGTTGCCAGAGTGATGTCTCTACTCTTCACTATTTTATTGAGATTGGTCATTGCTCTCCTCCCAAGAAGTAAGTGTCTTCTGATTTCCTGGCCACAGTCTGCATCTGCAGTAATCTTTGCACCTAAAAATACAAAGTCTGTCACTGCCTCCACGTTTTCTCCCTCTATTTCCCAGTTATCAATCATTCTTGTTGCCATAATCTTAGGGTTTTTTTATGTTTAACTGCAAACCAGCTTTTGCACTTTATTCTTTCACCATGATTAGAAGGCTCCTCAGCTCCTCCTCACTTCAGCCATCAAAGTGGTATCATCTGCATATCTAAGGTTGTTTTTACTCCAGCCTTGCATTTATCAAGCCCCACACATCGCATGGTGTGTTCTGCATACAAATTGAATAGGTTGGGTGAGAGTATACAACCCTGCCGTACGCCTTTCCCAATCTTGAACCAGACTATTGTTCCATGGTAAAAAGCCTTACAGTGATCAAATATTGCAGATGCTTTTTGTCATTTGGCTGGGCATTCCCATAATTTTGAGAGTATTATAGGTTCCCAGCAATGAGATTTTTGCGACAATGTTGCAATGTGCTGGTCTTGACCTATAAAACCCTATATGGCTCCAGTCCAGCATACCTGTCCGAACGTATCTCCTTCTACGTCCCACTTCGGAGCTTAAGATCTTCTGGGGAGGCCCTGCTCTTAGCCCTGCCTTTGTCTCAAACACGTTTGGTGGGGACGAGGGTCAGGGCCTTCTTGGTGGTAGCCCCCCGCCTATGGAATTCGCTTCCCGGGGAAATTAGGTCATCATCATCCCTCCTCACCTTTAGAAAGAAGGTAAAAACGTGGTTGTGGGACCAGGCCTTCGGGCAATTGGGTTAAAGGACGATTGATAATGTTTGACTATGGCTTGGAAGTGGATTTGGATAAGTTAAGTGGAATAATCATTAGTATATGGCTAGAAAAATAGCCACCAGACTGGAAATAGCTAAATGGATCGTAAGTACACTGTTTAATCTTTATTTATTAATGTTCATGTTTTTAATTGTTATATTTGCTATTTTGTATTTTATGACGTGGCATTGAATTATTGCCAATTGGAAGCCACCCTGAGTCATCCTAGGGGCTGAGAAGGGCGGGGTAAAAATGCTCAAAATAAAAAATAATAATAAAAAGGGGATAAACTGCACTATTATTGGGATTTTAAAGTAAAGACCTCACTGAGAACTCATTCAGGTGGTCTGTCTGCAGGACACATGTTCATTTGCCCAAGTAAGAGCTTGACTGTAAATCTACTTATGGCAGGTGCATGTTTTGTAGACACATTCAATTATTTTGCACAAATGAACCAATGGAGAGATTCTCTGAAACAACTCTACATTTCAGAGGCAAGAACATGATCTTTGAAGAAGCTTTCAGTGTACTCTGCTCTCTTCCAACACTATATGAAAGTGCCTAGGGAATGAACTTCCTCCAAACACTGTGATGGAACGGACTACATTTCCACTATGTCACATCAGTATTCCAGAGGTTCCTGACATAAAATGTAACCATAATTTGCTACACTGCTCATGTGGCTTGCCCTTAGGGGAAACCTTCAGTTATCTGTTTTGTCCTGAGGCAGGTAATAAAGCTCATCAAAGGACTACTGACAGATGTCTCGTTCCTTCTATGCCAAAGTGACAGACTTTAGCAGGCACGGGCTGTGTGCAGAAAAATCCTTCTTCCTCTTCTCTCCCCCCACTTGCAGGTCAAATATTTTATGTAGCCAGCTCATTTATAATAGCAGTCTGATCCATCAGCGCTGCCTCCGGAAAATCCTGCAAATCTCCTGGGAAGACAAACGGACAAACGTCAGTGTGCTGGAAGAAGCAAAGACCACTAGCATTGAAGCGATGGTCCTCCAACATCAACTCCGCTGGGCCGACCACGTTGTCCGGATGCCTGACCACCGTCTCCCAAAGCAGCTGCTCTACTCCGAACTTAAGAACGGAAAACGGAACGTTGGTGGACAGGAAAAGAGATTTAAAGATGGGCTCAAAGCCAACCTTAAAAACTGTGGCATAGACACTGAGAACTGGGAAGCCCTGGCCCTTGAGCGCTCCAGCTGGAGGTCAGCTGTGACTAGCAGCGCTGCAGAATTTGAGGAGGCACGAGTGGAGGGTAAAAGAGAGAAACGTGCCAGGAGGAAGGCGCGTCAAGCCAACCCCGACCGGGACCGCCTTCCACCTGGAAACCAATGCCCTCACTGCGGAAGAAGATGCAGAGCAAGAATAGGGCTCCACAGCCACATACGGACCCACAGGGAAATCCATAATGGAAGACCATCTTACTCGTCCAACGAGGGATCGCCTAAGTAAGTAAGTAAGTAAGTAATAGCAGTCTATGCCTAGGCAAATGGAAAGCATATGTACCTGCTCACACAAAGAGAGTAAGAAATAAAGCACTAAATATTTAACGGAGACATAAAATGCCATTAATTGAGAGTTCAAAAGTTAAATACTAAAGGAAATAATCAATGATTTAAAATATATTGTGTCCCAGTGTTGGCATGAAGCAAACATTCAGTGAATTTGAAAGAACCAAAACTAATGTTTCTTGAAACACAACTGCCAATGTGACTCAATTCTGGAGATTGCTGAACTATAAAGCTAATCAATAGCTAAGCTCTGTAAGGCCATAAAAGTTCAGTGCGTCGAACTCATTCTTATTTAACTTTGGGCATCAGGTTTCTTACAAGGCCATTTCTGTGTTACAAAAATAAACACTCCACTTTGCCATTCTCCACAGAAAGTGCTAATAAGTAAAAAGCGACACGCAAAAAGCAGGGGAATTCCAGACAAGAATCAATCAGGGCCAGCTAACACCTCCAAACAAAGGATTCCCCCAGGCAGCAATCAGCCAGGCTTTGAAGCTGCAAAGCCATTAAACGTGGCTGTTATTATTATTATTATTATTATTATTATTATTTCAATTACTTCTACCCCGCCCTTCTCACCCCGAGGGGGGGCTCAGGGCGGCTTACAGACGAAGGCACAATTCGATGCCTAAATCAATTAACAAACAATACAGAAAAGCAATTCAAACAGCTAACAAATTAAAAACATCAATACATAATGAAATAGCAAAACAATCTCATGCTCGGTGTTCAGAGTTCCGTATATCCATTCCATTCCATCTGTCCTTGTTTATCGTCAGATCTTTTCTTTAGCTGCCAGAATGTCCAAAAGCTTGGTCCCATATCCAGGTCTTCAATTTTTTCCTGAACGGCAAAAGGGAAGTCGCTGATCTAATCTCCCCGGGGAGTGAGTTCCACAGGTGAGGGGCCACCACTGAGAAGGCCCTGCTCCTCGTCCCGCCAACCTCACTTGTGATAGTGGCGGGGTCGAGAGCAGGGCCTCCCCAGATGATCTTAAACTTTGAGATGGGATGTAGAGGGAGATCCAGTGTGTTCCAGTGTGCCTTCCCAGAATAAGGAAAATTCTCAGCAATATGCCCTCAAAATGCACTTTGCCATTGATTTAGGATTGACTGCGTTCCCTCATCTCTAAGTTATACCCTACCTTGTTCATGTCCAGCATTATTTTTAATTTTAATCTATTACATTTGGCCTGGCCATTGGTTTTAAATGCTTGTGTGTTGCTGTTGATTTATTGTTTATTTTTTGTTATGTGACTTATATTAATTGTATTGCTTTGATTTTGTTTCTTGATGTACTGTGGGCTTGGCCTCATGTAAGCCGCAGTAGACAGGAAAGAGGGTGTATGGTATAGAGTAGTGTAATACTTCTCATATAGGTATTCTATTTATCCACTTTTCACAAAGTATACTCATAACATATTAAGTGGTATAACTCACATAATTTTACTCCAAACTTGCTAAGATTCTCAAGTATAACTAAGGCTTCCAACTAGGTTAATAATGCATACTTAACATAAAGTTGTACATATAGGTAACACTTATTCTAGCAGTACAATAGTAGTAGTATAGGTTCTGTAATACAACCAAAGTTCAAAAACAGTCTTATTGCCGTCTTGAATCTGTTCTTAAGTCTTCATGGAGTCAACAAACAAATTAATGCACATGGCCTCATGTAAGCCGTACCAAGTCCCTTGGGGAGATGGTAGCAGGGTACAAATAAATTATTATTATTATTATTATTATTATTATTATTGCATGCTAATCAAGGTGGCCAACTGCAACATTCACACTTGCCTCAAGCAGACAAGAGTTATTTCCCCCCACCCTGGACATTCCACAGATATATAAACCTCACTTGCCTAGTTTTCAATAGACCTTTCAACCTCTGAGGATGCCTGCCATAGATGTGGGTGAAATGTCAGGAGAGAATGCTTCTGGAACATGGCCATAGAGCCCAGAAAACTCACAGCAACCTAGTGATTCTGGCCATGAAAGCCTTTGACAACACAATGACAATGGCAGTTGGAATAATTTATTGATGCGTGTAGGTGCAAGAACCAGGAACACTAAGTACCAGGAATACAAAAGTATCTAGCATTTCTATGCAAAGGTATTTCAGAGAAAACATAGCTAAGGAATACACATGTGTGTGTGTGTGTGCGCGCGCGTGCATGTACATACAGACCGTATAGTCAATCTTAATAAAAAAAATGACCAGGGTGGCTAGAGAAGAAGGAGAGGGGATAAGGATAAAAAATATGTCAAAAAGAAGAAACGATCAACATTTGTGGGTAATGACTGAAGTGCTCCTTAACAAGATGAAAGTATTAATTAAGTATCTATGCAAATCATTTGCAGATCACTGTAGAATAAAATTCAACTCATCAACTTGCTTTAAAAATGGGGACTCATCACACAATTATCCAAAAGGCAGGAAGAAATATTTTAAAAATGTTAGTTATACACAAATACCACCATCTACTAAAACTACTTACAGTTTTCTGATATTTCAGTTATAGTTTTGATTACCGTATATATTCGAGTATAAGCCGACCCGAATATAAGCCGAGGCACCTAATTTTACCAGAAAAACTGGGAAAATGAATTGACTCGAATATAAGCCGAGGGTGGTAAATGCAGCAGCTACTGGTAAATTTCAAAATAAAAATAGGTACCAATAAAATTATATTAATTTAGGCATCCGTAAGTTAAATGTTTTTGAATATTTACATAAAACTGTAATTCAAGATAACACTGTCCAACTCTGATTGAACCATTATTCTAACCTTCTTCAATGTAAATATTCTTACGTGTCCTCCAATAATAAATAGAGTAAAATAATGAAATGTAATAATAACAGTAATAATAGAGTAAAATAATAAATGTAACAATAACAATAATAAATAGAGTAAAATAATAAATATAATAATAACAACAACAAAGCAAAATAATAAATAACCTTGACTCGAGTATAAGCCGGGGGAGACTTTTTCAGCCTAAAAAAAGGACTGAAAAACTAAGCTTATACTCGAGTATATACAGTACCTTTTGCCCACCTCCCCATTAATTCATTTATGCCTTCAAAATTGAAAAGAATCAGCTAAAAATTAAGTTTAGTTATTTATTATATACTGTTTTGTGAACTAACCAATTCCCAGCATGCCATGTGTCTTTCGGACATATAATGAGTATTTTACAAACAAAAGTAGGGAGTCATCCCATCGCATGTACATCATTTCTGACTAAACTCTGGTTTGGGTTTTGAAAAGATCTATGTATTCCCGATGACTACTGACTTGCCTCAGACTCTGGATTTCTATCTCTGCCCTAGAGCTTAGAACATTATGATGCTGAAGAGTCCCAGCACTCAGTTACAAATGATTTCAGCATGTCATTGTATTTTGGTATTCTTGAAAATAACTTTCCAAGCTCTGTTCCACCGATTCTTCCTTCAAAAGGGAGCTTCAGAGCTGTAAGGTCTTGGAGCAATGAATGTCTTCACGCTTCCCGTAGAAAGAGTGACAGCTCATCCACGTGTAAGATTAGGTGTGTATGTGAAATAAATTCACCCATATCTTCACTATTTCATTCCCAATGGATTTTGAAAAATGTGTTTGAAAGGCCAGGGGTGCATCTGCGATGGGGTTGGTCATGCTAGGACAGTGCTTAGATTTCTTCTGATTCTCATGGCATTTATGTTTTAAATTGATTATTTGGCCTGCAGAAGCAGCGGTGAGCAACACATAATTTTCAATATTACCAAGGGAGATGCTAGGAAAATACCACTAATGGAATGGTATTTGTATTACCTCCCACAGGGATGCCTCCCCTCCATATATTCTACACTAGGAACATGATGACAACAAAATAAAACAAAAACCTTACATTATTTTCCCCCTGCCCCCAAACTGTTGAGGTAGTTTGTAGAGGTATGGAACTGTAAGCAAAAGAGACAGGAATGGAAAGTGGGGAGGGAGATGTTAATATTGCTCCGAGTAATAGGAAGACTGGCAATAGTATGTGCCAAATTATTTTATTTTTCAGTATTTCAAGGCAGGTAAAGCACTTCCATTTCTTTCCAAGTAATACACCATGAAGATCTTTGCAGTTGTGATGGAATTTTGTCAGAATATAGTAATTTTAAATCCATGAATTAATTCCATGTCGAATATACTAAAAACACCATAAAGCTGACAACATCTATACAATAGGAGGCAAAAAAGATTGTCCACAGTCATAAAATAATAGATATAATTGCTAATATACTATATTTGCAATACACTCTATTACTGAATCAAGTAACTGAATATTGCAATGCTTACGTTGTTGTTTTTTTTTAGAAAAATAGTCGGTTTCTTGCCATATTTAGGAAAAATAAATTCAAACTTACCACCTCCGCCTCCAAGAAGACTTGAATTAGCTATGAAAGAAGAAACAAAACCAAGAATTACATTTCCAAATATTAACATTCACAACAAGTTTTTGTAACAAAATTATTTGACAATACCGAAAAAGAAATATTAGTTTGGTTTCAAAACAGAACAAAGTACAGAAGGACATCGATGATATTTATTGCTGGTAAACCCATTGAAGATTTCTACATTGAAGAAAAATGCCGATGTGCATACGTATGTGATGAACCAGTTAAGATGTTTCTCTCATTCCCATACAATTTATCAACAAATGTCTGAAGAGTACAACAGTAAAAAAAATAAATCAGAAACTGAAGAAGGAGGAAGCCCTATCTCTTTCAGCAGGCCTACCCAGATATTTTTAACAATGAATTTTAAACTTCCACTTTATGTCTAAGATTTGTTTTGTGTATTTTAATATGTATTTTATGGAAATATGCTTTAATGTGTGTATTTCTAAGGTAAAAAAAGTGAAGGTTTTCCTCTGACATTAAGTGCAGTCATGTCCGACTCTGGGGATTGGCGCTCATCTCCATTTCTAAGCCAAAGAGCCAGCATTGTCCGTAGACACCTCCAAGGTCATGTGGCCAACATGACTGCATGGAGTACCATTACCTTCCCGCCGGAGCAGTACCTACTGATCTACTCACATTTGCATGTTTTCAAACTGCTACGTTGACAGAAGCTGGGTCTGATAGCGGAAGCTCATGCCACTCCCCGGATTTGAACTTGCTTATATTAATATCACGGAGTAATGGCAAGGCACTAAGGCAGCCTTTGGCTTTGCTTCCTTGCCTTGCATTGAATATGAAATGACTTTGGGAGCCTAATGAGATTTACAAAACAAAAAAAGTATGGGGTAAAATTTGATTCTAAAATATTTGGTGTGGGCCATGCAAACACTTTGAATAGCACAAACAAAACTGGTGGGGATGAGGGACAGGGCCTTCTCGGTGGTGGCCCCTCGCCTGTGGAATTCACTCCCCAGGGAAATTAGATCATCGTCAACCCTCCTCTCTTTTAGAAGGAACTTAAAAATATGGATATGGAACCAGGTCTTTGGGTAATCTGGCAGACTGACAAGGACAATGACGACAAGAGCTTTGGAAATGGATTATGATAAGCTGAATGGAATCACTAATTACAGAACTCAGTGAAACGATGGCCACCAGGCTGGCTTCTTTTCTCGTAGATTTTATTGTATTAACTCAATGTTCTATTTATTTATAATTACTGTTAGTTATGTATTTTATTGTGTTTAATTGTAGGCATCAAATATGTGCTGTTTGGAAGCCGCCCTGAGTCCCCCACTAGGGGTTTGAGAAGGGCAACGTAAAAATACCCGAAATAAATAATAAATAAAATAAATATGGCTTCCGGCTTACAAAACTTCAATTTTCTTATGATTTCTGAAACTTCTGATTATTATTTTTTTTGCACAAGCCTAATAACCACAACAAGTTTTCTCAATAAACCTCCATATTCACAAGTAACTTCTCTCACTTCTTTTTTTGTACGTTAAATATTTGGATACACCAGGAGACAAACACATTTTAATGTATATAATACCTTCTCAAATTAAACCATATTCTGCCAATACTGTTGGATTTGTTTACTATAAAATGCTATTATTTTCAATGTCTCTAGAGACAACATGTTTGCAACCTTGTAAATAATTTAAATGAGAAGCATTGATTACTTTCACTGAAAAATAGACATTGAGACACTTTTAAAATCCTGGTTGTTTTTCCAGGATCATCCTTTTAGCATGCACTAATAAACTAGATAAAATCACAACTGATATATTATGCAACTGAACATCTGTTTGTGCACTAAAATATATTTGTAACACTTTAGATCTGTTGTATTAGCCTAACTGGTACATATTTAATTTATAATACGATTATTGACAATAGTAAAATATAATATAATAGTATCACATTATCATAAGGATCTTTGGACCATAATAAAATGTTGTTGCTGTTGTTGTTATAAACATGCATTTCTGCTAATTATTCAATTTATTTATCTTTGAATAATAATAATAATAATAATAATAATACTTTATTTATACCCCGCTACCATCTCCCAAGAGACTCGGTGCGGCTTACATGAGGCCGAGCCCACAATACATCAATATAAGCAATAAACATAATACGAAGCAAAATATAACTACTAATACAAAGCAATTAAAATAAATCTCATACACAAATAGAATAAACATTGAACAGTAGCACAAAACACATTTAAAACTACGGCTGGGCCAAATGTAATTAAGTTAAAAATAATGCTGGGCATGAACAAGATAGAGAAGGTGGGGCGTTGGTGGAAATGAACAAGCAGTCCTAAATCAGTATAAAGTGCTTTTAGAGGACACAATGCTAAGGGTTCACTATTCTGGGAAGGCACACTGGAACAACCACGTTTTCAAGCTCCTCCTGAAGACTGCCAGAGTTGGGGCATGTCTGATATCCTTAGGAAGTGAGTTCCAGAGTCAGGGGGCCACCACCGAGAAGGCCCTCTCTCTCATCCCTACCAATCGCGTTAGCTATGCTGGTGGGAGCGTGGGCAGGGCCTCTCCAGATGATCGAAGAGATCATGTGGCTTCGTCAACAGAAATGCGGTCATGCAGGTAGGCTCGTCCCAAACCATTCAGAGCTTTGTAGGTAAGAACCTGCACCTTGAATTGGGTCCAGAAAATGAATGGCAGCCAGTGGAGCTCCTTAAACAGGAGGGTTGACTGCTCCCTGTAAGGAGCGCCAGTTAACAACCTGAAATTTCCGAGCCGTTTTCAAGGGCAGCCCCACGTAGAGCGCATTACAGTAGTCCAATCTGGAGGTGACTAAGGCATGGACCACCCTGGCCAGATCCTAATAATCGCCTTCGGGCTGATATGGGCAGGATACAAATGTTGTAAATAAATTATTATTATTATTATTATTATTATTATTATTATTATTATTTTAACAATACCCCTTGAATCAGGTCCTTCCAAATCTGTGAGTCAGTGGCTCTCTTTAGGACAGTTTCCTACAGAAAATTTCAATTGACTAAGCAGAAGCATTAATATTGGTGATTTGCGGTTCTTTTTTCAGTAGTGAAGTGAATCCATTCTGGGTTTTAATCCAAACATGATCAATTATATGATATCATCTATTTTTCTATCCTAAGAAGCCATCAATTTAAGACACACACTAACTTCAGTACTACTAGCAAACAAAAAGAATATATATATATATATATATATATATATATATATATCACCAGAGATTCTAAAATGCACTTGGTTGTTTATATGGAGGGGAAGAAAGAGCATCTCAGAATTGAGGAAATACAGTACATATCTTGGATTCTGAAATTGGTGAAAAGGGAAAAGTTTTTTGTTTTTTTGTTTTTGGTTTTTAAAAAATGTCATCAATAAAACATCACAGAGAGGTGACAGTTGATGAGCAGTATACCAGCAATTTACAATACAGGCAGCTAGATTTCCTCCTACACATTTCAGGAGCTCTCTTTACCTGTCACTAGTATTTTGTTTGATCTGCTCTCCTTCACACACACAAAACCCAGAGAGGACGAAATCAAGAACAAGACAGGACTACTGAGAGCAAGCTACACTCTTTGGAAGGATACACAATAAGAGATCTCTTCAACAAGATACGAGTAACAAAACGGAAATATCTTAAAATGGAATAAAATTTCTGCCATAAATAAAGTTGACAACACCTAATACAGAAATAGTCAGTCCTGGGTATTCTCAAATTGAATTTATTCTTTCATGTTTTTGTTGCCATTTCCCATATCTTGCATAGGAAAAGATAGAAGGTAATATCCTAGTCACCAGATCCCATCTGATCTTGGAACTTGGGTGGGAGATCAACACCCTTACCAACTGCTGTAGAGAAAGAAACTTTCAAAATATAATAATAATAATAATAATAATAATAATAATAATAATAATACACTTTATTTGTATTCCACCCTATCTCCCTGAGGGGACTCAGGGCAGATTCCAGCATATACAGACATATACAGACATAAGGCAAACAGTCAATGCCTTGAAACAATGGCTCTCCATTTCTAAACCGAAGAGCCTGTGTTGTCCGTAGACACCTTCTAGATCATGTGACCAGCATGGAGTGCTGTTAATCTTCCCACTGAGGCAGTAATAACACTTTATGTAATAAAGTGGAAGGAGCCTCCGGTGGCGCAGTGGGTTAAACCCCTGTGCCGGCAGGACTGAAAACCAACAGGTCGCAGGTTCGAATCACACATATATATCAGAGATTTGAAAGGGACACCCCAAAAAGGACAATTATACACTGCATGTTTCAGAGTAGGCAAACACTGACAAAGAAACAGCAAGAAATACTGTTTACCCACAAGCATAAAAATTATATATATTAGAAACCATCACTTTCTCATTACTTTATTTTCCACATCACCAGACTGGGCCACAGCAACGGCTAGTTATTAATATAAAGATAAGGATAGATTTTAACAAAATATCAGTTTCACATTGAGTGGTGTGGGAAGTCATGGGTGCTGGGAGTAAGAGAGTGTGGTAGACAGATGTATTTGTATTATGTGTATTCAATGTACTTCTTTTATTTTCTTTTACATTGTGTATACCACCTTTACACAATACACATTATATATATATATATATATATATATATATATATATATATATTAGCCATCCCCTGCCACGCGTTGCTGTGGCCCACTCTGGAGGTCATGGGGGTTCTGTGTGGGAGGTTTGGCCCAATTCTCTCATTAGTGGGGTTCAAAATGCTCTTTGATTGTAGGTGAACTATAAATCCCAGCAACTACAACTCCCAAATGTCAAGGTCTATTTTCCCCAAACTCCACCAGTGTTCACATTTGGGCATATTGAGTATTCGTGTAGAGTTTGGTCCAGATCCATCATTGTTTGAGTCCACAGTGATCTCTGGGTGTAGGTGAACTACAACTCCAAAACCAAAGGACACTGCCCACCAAACCCTTCCAGTATTTTCTGTTGGTCATGGGAGAACTGTGTGCCAAGTTTGGTTCAATTCCATCATTGGTAGGGTTCAGAATGCTCTTTGATTGTAGGTGGACTATAAATCCCAGCAACTACAACTCCCAAATGACAAAATCAATTTTTTGAGTGAAGGACATACATTGGGTTGTTAGGTGTCTTGTGTCCAAATTTGGTGTCAATTTGTCCAGTGGTTTTTGAGTTCTGTTAATCCCACAACCAAACATTACATTTTTATTTATATAGATAGATACATACATACATACATACCCGATCATAGTGTGCTTATCAATATATTTTGGAAGCTTTATGTAGTGGTCATGTCATCATTGAAGTTGATTGTGAAATGCATCTGTCCCATAACACTAACTGTCTAGACCTCACTTCCCACACACAGGAAACAATGAACCACCCATCTGTACATTGTGCATAAAAAGTGTTGAGCAAAAGAAGCTGCTTAAAAATTCAAAGGAAGTCATCAATCTTAGGCACTGACTAAGCATGAACTCTGATTAAGCAGGAACATGATGCACAACACCCCTAAATTGATATTGCACAAAGATAACATCAACAGCATTTCTGTGTGAGTTCTCATTTTCCTTTGGGATGCTTGTTATTGTTCTAAATCTCTACAAGGCCTTGCTCACTTTTTTTTTTATCAGAAGCATTTTGAATGTATGTGCAAATATTTATTTTGGAATTGTACAAAACCAGAACTACGATTGATAATTATTTAGCATTATGAGCTTTTGGATATATACATGAATGTATCCAAACAACAAATCCCATTATTCCAAAGGATGCTCTCACTACAGTTAAAGTGGAATCATAGTGCTATAATTATATAATGAGAAGAGCAGTCTCACTGCCCTACATTTGTAATGTACCCACCAAAAAAATCCACAGAGTAAGAAAAACTGACTGCCACCACCTTCAGGATTACAAGGTAAATATTAGGGCACAAAAGGAAAAGTGAGTGGGAAACAAATTCCTGCATTCTTAGCGACGAAGTTCTTGTGAAGCGAGGAAAGATGAAGGAAGATTCACTTAGCTGTTGTTTACAATTAGTCAATAGATGGGGCCAACATGGTCTCCCCATGCTTGATGTCTTTGCTGGGATGCAGAATGTGAATAGTTCCATGGGCTCTCAATCCATTGGTTTTTGAAGAATACTAGGCAGTGGAAAGGCGAAAATGGGGAGTTCTGTTCCTGTTGTTGTCTTGGCTGGTGATAGGGCAATAATTATGAAACTAGAGAAATCAAAGTTAAAAATGTATCCCCTCAGTATTTAGAAATTAGCTTCCACTAAAGGTCCGTCTTGTCTGGAACATTTGTGGGTTAGCACCTAAGAAACATGTGCAATCAACAACTTTCACAAGACCGTCCAGGCAGAAGGCTAAAAAGCTGACAAAGTGTCTATTGCCATATATGGGGGAAAGAGCTATTTCCATTGTCAACAAAGCATGTGATTTACAAGAACAGTTAGTCAATGTGCCAAATAAGGAATTAGATAAGTTAATTAGTCGATGTACTAAATAAGGAATTAAGAATAGGTGGTAGTTTGTAATTGTATAACTTTTGCTGCAGTGCCAAAGGGTCTTGCCTATATAATGTGTGTCTGAGAGACAATGGGCACAGCAGCCTCTTGAAAGTACCAAGACCTGCGTGTTTGGTATGGCTAGCTGTCTCGTGATCATGATGAAATAAACCTTGCTTTTGTACTTCTCCTGAGACTGGGTGTTTCTGCCTCCTGCAACCGGGCCCAATGCAGGGACCCTGTATTGGGAGTCCCTAACACTGGTAAACAAGTAATTAATACTCCTAAGGATTCTGAATTCATTGTTGTTGAAGACTACTAGGCACAGAAAAGGTGAAAACAGGCAGCTCTGTTCCTATTTAGGCTCTGAAGGCAGGAAGTTACATACTTTGAGCTATATCTAGTTTTGGTTTCAAGTGGAGGAAGACGCACCGAAACCAATGATACTTGTATTATAGTACAATGGGGGCTCTCAAATTGTGCTCCGTGGAGTCCTTGGTGGTAGTGAGGGTCTCCGCAGCACCATGCTGCTTTCTGCCTCCTCCTCTTTCCTCCTCCTGAGAAATACAGGGAAAATAAAAGTTTGGAACTGTCAAAGTTCACCTCGGACACAGACCCTTTCTCCTCTGCCTCCCTAGCTACCCAGACTCTTTTTCTCAATGCCAAGACCCAAATAGGGCTTTGCTTCCAAAATCCCATTTCCCTTCCACTGCTCAGAGGGTGCTTTGATTGAGTTTTCCCTGCATGGCAGAAGAGAGTTGGACTGGATGGCATGTGGGGTTGCTCCTATCACTATTATTATTACAAAGGCTGGGTGGCCATCTGTTGGGGGTGATTTTATTGTGCTTTTATTGCATGTTAGAAAGGGGTTGGACTGCATGGTCCCTGGGGTTTCTGCTATTATTATTCTACGCCTGGAGCCTGGAGCAACGTCAATTCCAGACAATTTCACCCGATGTCTGGAGGCTCTGTCGAACTGGCTACGTGCTAGCAGACTGAAGGTGAACCCAGCGAAGACTGAGATTCTTTGGCATGGCTGACCGGCAGGTCTGACTCTTCCGTTACCCACCTTCGATGGTGCCGCCCTATCTCCGTCGACCACTGTTAAGAGCTTAGGTGTCGTTCTGGATTCGCAGCTGACAATGGAAGCTCAGGTCGCTGCTGCCAGCAAACAGGCCTTTTTCCATCTACGACAAGCGAGGCAACTGGCACCCTATCTATCTGATGAGGCTCTGGCAACTGTCATCCATGCCACAGTCACGTCTAGGCTGGACTACTGCAATGCCCTGTATGTTGGCCTTCCGATGTCTACGACCCGAAAGCTCCGTATTGTTCAGAATGCGGCAGCCAGGTTACTCACAAGAACGCCCATGAAATGCCATATAACACCAGTGCTGCAACATTTACATTGGCTTCCAACTGAGTACCATGGCCTGTATAAGATGCTAGTTCTGACCTTTAAAATTCTTTACGGCCAGGGTCCATCGTACCTTAGGGACCGCCTCTCCTTCTCCCATCATCAGAGGTCGCAACGACCAGCCCAACATGACTTATTCTATATACCGGGTCCTAGAGAAGTGCACTTGGAAAGTACCAGACGCAGAGCTTTTTCTATTTCTGCCCCTGCCTTATGGAATTCCTTGCCACCCTACATGAGAGCCATGTGTGACTTAGGGCCTTTTACTCTCGCACTTAAGACCTGGCTTTTTACTAGAGCATTCGATCTCTGTTAATTTTTAATTTCTGTATGTATGTATTTTATCTTTTACAATTTAGCTGTAAATCGCCTAGAGCATTCTCGGATGGAGGGCGATTAATAAGTAATTAAATATGATGATGATATATTATATAAGCATTTATTGGGGCTCCGCAAGAAACTTTTGCTTCAAAAAGGGCTCCGCAGCTGAAAGTTTGAGAACCCCTGCTGTACACTAACAAATTCCAACTGATGTTAACAGGGCTTCTCTAGTTATAGCTAAATTTGGCTTTAGAAGTTTTTAAATCAGATTTGAACTCCTATGTCCATAAATTCCCAAGTCAGCAAGGCCACTGGATATTCTGGGGCCTAAGGTCCAATAAAGCAATTTCTCTAAACACTGTTTATAATAAGAGGGAGAGAGAAAGAGCACACTCATCCTACTCTGAAAATATTCCTTTAATGTGAAGGAAGAAAAAAGACAGCACATAATTGGACGACTCTTCTCAGTTTTAGCAGTTCCAACAAATAGCCCAATACATAGTTGCACAAATGCATATCCCACCTCCAGTCTCACAAAAGTGTCAGAGAGGGAGACTATATACTGACAAAAGCTGTAATCTGCTCCAGCAGAGCCAAACCTTTTGTCAGGCAGGCCATCCAACTAGAACATTCAAATGCCCAAGGCCTTGGATGATATTGTAATCCAGTTCTGTGGATGTAATTGAGAGGAACTTAAACCACCTAACATGCAGTAACCAAATCCAAACACATGAGTAATAGTTTGGGTTGAGACTAACATATCAGTAGCAGCAACACTGATGATTAATGATGCTAATGAAAATGAGGCTATTTGGCACTCTGAGCACTGAAATTAATGTGGATGTTACTACGACTGAAAAGTAAGCCAAATATAGAAACACAAGCCTGGGTTATTATGTTTGGCAAATCCAACGAGTGTAGACACAGGCAATACTTATCTTGTGTTCATGCAGAAGACATTATGAAAGCCAATATTAGGGACAGGATATGCTCACATTTATCAAGGATCCATCCCATTTAGGTACTCTTGACACTGAGTGGGAACATTGGAAGAAACACAGTTTGTATGGATTTCAATTAAGATTGCAGTGGGAAGGCATCCAAAAACTGGGGGCAGTAATTATTTCATGTTTTCATGGCTGTTCCTTCAAGTTCCCTTTCATAAAAGGTTGTCAGAAACCAACCAAGCATACTTACGTATCAGACATGGGCAAACTTCAGCCCTCAAAGTGGACTTTTGGACTTTAGCTTCCACAATTCCTAACAGTCAGAAGGTTGTAAGAAATTGTGAGAGTTGAAGTCCAAAAGACTTGGAGGGCCGAAGTTTGCCCGTGCCTGTTATATCTATATATATATAAAGATGCTCTGTGCATAATGAGTACCTTAAAAACAAAAGAACCAATGAACGAAATCACACCAAATTTGGCAACAAAACGTCTCACAACACAAGGAGTGACCATCACTCAAAAAATTATGATTTTGTCATTTGGGAGTTGTAGTTGCTGGGATTTATAGTTCACCTAAAATCAAAGAGCATTCTGAACTCCATCAACGATGGAACTGAACCAAACTTGGCACACAGAACTCCCATGACCAAAGAAAATACTGGAAGGGCTTTGGTGGGCATTGACCTTGAGTTTGGGAGTTGTAGTTCACCTACATCCAGAGAGCACTGTGCACTCAAACAATGATGGACCTGGACCAAACTTGGCACAAGCACTCAATACGCCCAAATATGAACACAGATGGAGACTACATTGGCAGTCTTCAGAAAGGAATTGAAAACTTGGCTGTTCCGATGTGCCTTTTCAGATTAGGAACCTCCAGCACCAAATCCTAGAAGCACCTTAGTAGAACCAAGATCACTGCACACTGCACATCGCACTTATATTTAATCCTACATCCCTCCTGCCACGCCAGCACTTTTTAACCCAGTACCCCTACTCCGGCTGGCCCAGTTTTAATAGTGTCTTGTTGTATTGTTTACCATTATTGTTTTCTGCTTAATTGTTTTTAATTTGCTTTGGGTATTGTATTGTTGTATTGTGTTTTGGGGCTTCGGCCTTTGTAAGCCGCATCGAATCCCTTGGGGAGATGCTAGCGGGGTACAAATAAAGTTATAATAATAATAATAATAATAATAATAATAATAATAATTTGGGGAAAATAGACCTTGACATTTGGGAGTTGTAGTCACTGGGATTCACAGTTCACCTACAATCGAAGAGTGTTCTGAACCCCACGAACGACAGAATCGGGACAAACCTCCCACACTGAACCCTCATGAGCAACAGAAAATACTTAAGACCATCCAATCCAACTCCCTTCATCAGGGCAAGAAAACATAATCAAAGCCCTCCTGACAAATAGCCATCCAGCCATAGATATACATAGATCGATAGTTTGATAGATAGATATGATTCACACAGAGAGATATATAGTATCATAGATTTGAAAGGGACCCTTAAAGAAGGACAATGATATCTTGCATGTTCCATGGTGGGCAAACCAGACACTCCACATCAACACTGACAAAGAAACAGCAAGAGAGACCTGCGAGACCTGGAAGGGAAGAAGGCAAGCGGCCTGACCAACGCAGAAAGCCCTTCTGCGCAGGCCATTCTCGTTCTTCCCGGGCAGGTCTCGCGAGAAGCGCCTCTTCTCCCGCGAGATAACAGTGTCTCGCAGGAGAAGAGGCGCTTCTCGCGAGATCTGCCTGTGGAAGCCAGGAAGAGATGAGCGACAGGGAGCCTGACCAGGGGGCTGCCATGTGCCAAGGCAGCGGAGGAGGAGGAGGAGGCGGAGGAGGAGCGCCAGAGGCCCTTCTTTCAGTCCAGGGTGGTGAGAAGTGCTGGATTGGGGAGCCGTCTTAAATGGCGAATATATCCCTAACTCTGTATTTTTGTTATTAAAGTTGGGGAGTCGTCTTATAGCCCGAGTCGTGTTTTACCCTGGAATATACGGTACCTGTTTCGACAAGTCTTTGATTATTGATATTGCTGTTTTTAAATTGTTTTAAATAGTTTTTAAATTGTGTTAGATTTTAGCCATTCTTGTAAGCCGCTCCGAGCCCCAGGGAAGTGGCGGCATATAAGTTAAAATAATAAATAAATAAATAAATAAAGTTGACCACAGCACTGCGTGGCAGGTACAGCTAGTTTCAATTATGTTTCTTTAAAAAAAATACAAATGGCGTAAACATGACTATTAATCATAAACCAGATATTTAGAACAGAAATGTCTTTAAAACAATCTATTTGCAAATAATAAATTATGCAGCTAAATCAAACTTCACAGAAACTTCTTTCATATTATCATCTAACAACAGTGAGACTTAGGCTTGCTAAATTTCTGTTTGAAAATCAAAGGTTAGTCAAGATGTCATATTGTCTCCCTGGCCTATAAAATCTATTTTCCAATACAGTTATATCAGAAAGAATTAGTTACTAAAATACAAAACTGATAATCTACAAGCTAATGGATCCACAGCCCACTTAATGCATTATCGATTCTAACTGATTTGGAAGCTCTACATATAGTAGAAACAGTTAAACAAAGCAGGTTAACATTATTTTTACATTTACGCCATTCCTCTCTTCAATATTCTATGAAACCACAAAAATGTTTCACAGGCTTTGAAGATAAAAGAAACCACAAGCAATCAAACAGATGAAAGTGTACAGATCTTCTGGAAAACAGGGAGAGAAGGGTTAGGCAGCAACCATCAAGGTAGAAACACTTGTAATAGCAAAGATTTTGATGATATGGGATGGCGTCTTTATCTGTCGGGTTGTTTTTTCATCACTTCAAACTGCAAGAGATTTGTTCACGAGACATTTTATTCAGTTTATCACTGAAACTATATTGTAAATAAATAGTCAAGTAGTAAAACTCTATCCATGAAGCCAACCAGGGCCATTTTGTTCCACAAACTTAGCCTATGCACAATACTTCCTTGCACAATACAGCACTTGACTCCATCCTATGGGATTTCTGGGATTTGGAGTTTGGGGAAAGCATTTAGAAGTGACTCACTAAACCCATTTCTAAGAATTCTTTAGGGTGAAGTCATGGTGATTAAAGTAGTCTTCATCTAAAGTAGTATGAAAGTGCTGTAATCGGGTAGTATGGATGGACCTTCAGATGAATCATAGAATCATAGAATCAAAGAGTTGGAAGAGACCTCATGGGCCATCCAGTCCAACCCCCTGCCAAGAAGCAGGAATATTGCATTCAAATCACCCCTGACAGATGGCCATCCAGCCTCTGTTTAAAAGCTTCCAAAGAAGGAGCTTCCACCACACTCTGGGGCAGAGAGTTCCACTGCTGAACAGCTCTCACAATCAGGAAGTTCTTCCTACTGATCCGATGGAATCTCCTTTCTTGTAGTTTGAAGCCATTGTTCTGCGTCCTTGTCTCCAGGGAAGCAGAAAACAAGCTTGCTCCCTCCTCCCTGTGGCTTCCTCTCACATATTTATACATGGCTATATCTCCTCTCATCCTTCTCTTCTTCAGGTTAAACATGCCCAGCTCCTTAAGCCGCTCCTCATAGGGCTTGTTCTCCAGACCCTTGATCATTGAAATAGATGAAGTAGAGTTGTACTGCATTTCATCATCCTATTCTGCATTTGATTGTAAATGGCAGTCAAATGCACACTTATTAAAAATGTAGGAATCATTTATAAATTATGGAAGAGACTGGACTGGAACCTTTTCTACACTGCCATATAAAATCCAGATTATCTGCTTTGAACTGAATTATATGGCAGTGAGGACTCAAATAATCCAGTTCAAAACAGATAATGTGGATTATGGAATATATAGCATTGTAGAAGGGGCCTAATTCTTCATTTTTATCCAATTTGTGTCCCCAAATGTTATTGACCAACATCTCCTATCACTTTTGATTATTTGCCATGTGGACTGGGGATAATGGGAATTGCAACCCAACAGCACTTGTGGCTCTGAGGTTGGGGAAAAGGTGAAATGACATTTTAAAGTAAAGCATTCTATCCACAAGTCTTGTATCTAAAACCAAACCCCTCTATCCTGTCTAAAAAGAAAAAATAACCTTCCAAATGTTACTATATCACCATCCCATCAGCTCTGGTCATAATGTTTAAAAATGAGGAAATTAGGAGTTGTAGTTCAGATCTGGAGGACCACATAAAAGGACATAGTGGGTTGGATTTGGCCCATTGGCTCTGAATGTCCTATGCAGGGGCGGCTCGTCCATTATGCAAAGTAAGCGGTCGCAGTACACTTTTTTTTTGCCAGGGGCGCAGAGGCACCTCTGTAAATGCCCCTTGACCGGCACTTGAGGAGTGCCCCCTCAGCTCACAACAGCCCTAGCAGTACGAGGGAAGCCTTGGCAACCCATTACACAAAGTAAACATTTGCAGTATAGTTGATTTTGCCCAGGGGCACTCTTGAGGCGCTCTTGGGGGGAAATCGACCTTGACATATGCGAGTTGTAGTTACTGGGATGTATAGTTCACCTACAACCAAAGAGCATTCTGAACTCCACCAATGATGGAATTGAACCAAATATGGCACACAGAACTCCCACGACGAACAGAAAATATATCAATGATTGGTTGGGGGGGGGGGGGCAAAATACTGTTTGCTTACCATTGAAAATTACCTAGGGCCGCCTCTGGTCCTAGGGAAATAAGTCTTATCTTGGAGGGATGGCTCACCATGGTCAATGGTATCAAAAACTACCAAGAATTCCAGCAGGACCAACAGACTCATCCTGTAGGTCATCCACCTTAGTTTTCAAAGCTATCTCTCTCCTATAACCAATCCTGAAGCTTGAACAAGCCATGTTCAAAAGAACATATATATGTTTTATCCAAAATCCTTAGAGCTGGGAAGTCATCGCACACCCCAGAATCTTACCCGAAAAGGGCCCCCTGAAGACTGGTCAGTAACTGTGTAATATGGTGAGGCTCAGGGAGGCCTTTTTCGGGAAAGTCTCACCAAAATCTTTTTCTTAAAGCATAGTGGAAGGTTGCCTTGCTGCAATAATGCATTCATAGCTGTCCTTATCAACTTATCCAGTCCCTTCTGGCTGTTTTAATGAGCCAAATAAGGCATGGATCCAACACACATGTGTTGGCTCTCAGTTCTCCAAGAACCCTCTCCCTATTCTCATGCTGATCTAACTGAAATGTATCCAATAACACCAAGCTAGAATGTGCCAATTTAATATTCACTGGATGTGTATCAACCACAGCATCCAAGTCAGACTGAATTGGAGTGACGATGTCTGCAAACTGTCTTGCAATTTTTTCACAGCTGGCTGTTAAAGTGTGAAAGACCCCTAAACATTAACAACTCTGCTATATGACAAAGCAGACTGTGAACATCCAATTGTGACCAAGAAGTATGTAACCCCTTACTGCTACCACTGCCACAGGATGGGCAGTGGTAGCAGTAGTCTTTGGCTCCATTAGTCTATGGCTCCAATCTAGAACACTTGCAAGATGGAACCAGGACTGAGCATGCTGAAAGTATCCTAGGATGGAGCCCTAGGGACACAGGAGGCTTCCCATGTTCTCAAAAGATAAACCAGGGAAAGTGCGGGGGGGGGGGGGGAATCAGACAGCAATGGTTTACCCTATGAGATAGCATTGAGGGTGATGTGCAGGGTGACAGTTTTCCCTGCTGCCTGCCAGATTTGCCCCACTGCCCACAAATGAACCCCGCTTTTTCCCGGCTTGAGGACCTCTGTCCTAAGTCTTCTATATAAATAAAAATGTAATGTTCATTTGTGGTATTCACAAAACCCAAAAACCACTGGACAAATTGACACCAAATTTGGACACAAGACACCTAACAACCCAATGTATGTCCTTTACTCAACAAAATTGATTTTGTCATTTGGGAGTTGTCGTTGCTGGAATTTATAGTTCACCTACAATCAAAGAGCATTCTGAACTCCACCAATGATGGAACTGGGCCAAACTTAGCACACAGGGCTCCCATGACCAACAGGAAAAAAATGGAAGGGTTTGGTGGACATTGACCTTGAGTTTGGGAATTGTAGTTCACCCACATCCAGAGAGCACTGTGGACTCAAACAATGATGGATCTGGACCAAACTTGACACAAATATTCCATATGCCCAAATATGAACACAGATGGAGTTTAAGGGAAATAGACCTTGACATTTGGGAGTTGTAGTTGCTGGAATTTATAGTTCACCTACAATCAAAGAGCATTCTGAACTCCACCAATGATGGAATTGAACCAAATATGGCACACAGGACTCCCATGACCAACAGAAAACACTGGAAGGGATTGGTGGGCATTGACCTTGAGTTTGGGAGTTGTTTTTCACCTACATCCAGAGAGCACTGTGGACTCAAACAATGATGGATCTGGACCAAACTTGGCACGAATACTCAATATCCCTAAATATGAACACTGGGGGAGTTTGGGGAAAATAGACCTTGACATTTGAGATTTGTAGTTACTGGGATTTATAGTTCACCTACAATTAAAGAGCATTCTGAATCCCACAAACGACAGAATTGGGGCAAACTTCCCACACAGAACCCCCATGAGCAACAGAAACTACTTAAGGCCATCCAGTCCAACTCTCTTCACCAGGGCAAGAAAATGTAATCAGAGCCCTCCTGACAAAGAGCCATCCAGCCATAGATATAGATAGAAATATATGATTCTCTCTCACACACAGAGATATAGTATCATAGATTTGAAAGAGACCCTTAAAGAAGGACTATGATATGTTGCATATTCCAGAGTAGACAAACCAGACACTCTCCACATCAACACTGACAAAGAAACAACAAGAAACAGTGTTTACTCACAAGCATAAAGGAATTACATATATTAGAAACCAATTACTTCATTACTTTATTTTCCAGATCACCAGACTGGGCCACAGCAACGCGTGGCAGGGGACAGCTAGTAATAAATGAATGTATTAATGATTTTGTATAATGTTTTAAATTGAGTTTTACTGGTTTAATTGAAATTTTTGTGACGTATATGTTGATAGCATTATTTGATGCTTATGTGAGGCTGCCCTAAGTCCTCTTTTTGGGGAGAAGGGCAGGGTAGAAATGAATGAAATAAATGAATAATAATTATGCTGCTCCCAATAAAACAGTGTCATAATTGATCTTGAACTCCCCCAGTCCAATGGTCTTGGAGGAGCACTCCAACAGTCCTTGTTGATGTCAACTCAAGTTTCCTAATAATATGTGTAGATTCTGTTGGTTTTGCTACATAAGCATCCATATGAAGAGTATCCACATTCAGAGAGCTCGCTCGCTATTAAAATTAATTAAAATTATTATGCAGCTAGCCAATGCTACACCCAGCATTTAAAGCACGTTTTTACAAGTCACCACCTACAGCGCTTGTGCTTTAATTCATTTTGACATGCAACTATTATTAATTTGCCCTTACTTGTTTATTTTTTCTCTGAAATAATATTAGGTAAGTACACTTAATGAGCAGCAAAGTCAAATAAAAATATCTGTATGTTCTAATGCATCAACCTCAAAACTAATGTTCATTCTGTTTACCAAGAAACAACACTCTTCCTTGCTCCTTAAATAATTACTATACTAACATATTAGCGACATTCAGAGACATTGGAGCCATGATTTATTTAACTTAACTGTGTTTTGGTCTGCAAGGAACATTTTCTATACAAAGGTTGCAAGTTGGTTTATTAAGTTCATCTTATATTACCACTGGCTGGTTGTCATGTTCAAGCCCACTATCCTAAGTTTAATTTCAGTTTCTGACATCAATTTTGTTTCATTGGATATGTTGCTCCCCCTTTCATTCATTCCTGTTCAGACATACCAGCTTATAGTTCCTTTCCAGTGTCACTCTAGTGTTGTATTCACCCATACCTAACACAGTGTTGAATTTCCACTTTAAAAACCAGTATTGCTCTATCTCATTTTTCATTTGGCTCAAACTGACACTGTAGATTGTTCTTTCTTTTCTTCATAAAAACCATCAACCTTGTCTAAAAGAATGTGTGGGAGAGGACTAATCCATTTTTCTAAAAAGGCTCTCGCCTTCTCGATTCTTCCATTTTTCTTACTCTTTGTGGGCCCTTTACCTACAATTTTGCTATTTGGCAATTTTCCTGTAACTTTGCAGTAAAGCATCACACGAATTTTTCATTCTGATATGGAAGTTAGGGAGAAGATAGAAGAAGGGCATAGACATTCCTAAAGAATGAGAGTAAAATTAGAAGGTATTTCAGAATTCAGACTGGAACTTCAATTCAATTATTATCAGACTTTTTAAAGAACATATATGACTACAGAAAGGTCACATCTATATAAATAAAAATGTAATGTTCGTTTGTGGTATTCACAGAACTCAAAAACCACTGGGGCAATTGGCATCAAATTTGGACACGATACACCTAACAACCCAATGTATGTCCTTCACTCAAAAAATTGATTTTGTCATTTGGGAGTTGTAGTTGCTGGGATTTATAGTTTACTTACAATCAAAGAGCATTCTGAACACCAATAATGAAATTGAACCAATTATTATTATTATTATTATTATTATTATTATTATTATAACTTTATTTGTAACCCGCTAGCATCTCCCAAGGGATTCGATGCGGCTTACACAGGCCGAAGCCCCAAAAACACAATACAACAATACAATACCCAAGCAAATTAAAAACAGTTAAGCAGGAAAACAATAACAGTAACAATACAACAAGACACTATTAAGACTGGGCCGGCCGGAGTAGGGGTACAGGGTTAAAAGTGCTGATGTGGCAGGAGGGATGTGGGATTATAATATAAGTGCGGTGTGCAGTGATGCCAAACGTGGTACACAGGACTCTCATGACCAACAAAAAACACTAGAAGGGTTTGGTGGGCGTTGACGTTGAGTTTGGGAGTTGTAGTACACCTACATCCAGAAAGCACTGTGGACTCAAACAATGATGGATCTGGACCCAACTTGGCACGAATATTCCATATGCCCAACTAGGAACACAGATGGAGCTTGGGGGAAATAGACTTTGACATTTGGGAGTTGTAGTTACTGGGATTTATAGTTCACCTACAACCAAAGAGCATTCTAAACCCCACCAATGACAGATTTGGGCCAAACATTTACACAGAAGCCCCATGACCAACAGAAAACACTTAAGGCCATCCAGTCCAACTCCCTTCACCAGGGCAAGAAAACATAATCAAAGCCCTCCTGACAAAAAGCCATCCAGCCATAGCGATAGATAGATAGATAGATAGATAGATAGATAGATAGAGATATATATGATTCACACATATATATCATAGATTTCAAAGGGACACCCCAAAATGGACAATTATACGTTGTATGTTTCAGAACAGGCAAACCAGACACTCTCCACATCAACACTGACAAAGAAACAGCAAGAAATACTGTCTTACCCACAAGCTTAAACATTACATATATTAGAAACCATACAACTATACATTTGGTTGTTGTAGGTTTTTTCGGGCTATATGGCCATGGTCTAGAGGCAATCTCTCCTGATGTTTCACCTGCATCTATGGCAAGCATCCTCAGACAACCCTGAGATTCCGGCCATGAAAGCCTTCGACAATACTTTCTCATTACTTTATTTTCCAGATCACCAGACTGGGCCACAGCAACGCGTGGCAGGAGACAGCTAGTTAAGAATACGAATATTGTTATTGGCAAACGTCACAGAAGTCATAGTCATGTCCTTTCACAAAACTCCATTTAAAACCACATCTGCATCTATAGAGAATTGCACAAGTCTCTTACTAGTCAGCAGATGATTCCACTACATTATAAATATGGTAGGTAACAAAAAGCCTAGATTAGGAAAATATATCTCATGCACTACAGATAGGAATGTAAGATTAGATCTGTCACAACTACACACCTTCGGGGAATTATATTTGCAGCTAGGTAATTTTCTTGTCTCTTTTTTGCAGTATGCAAGCATAGTGACAGATCTCCACTGGACTGGAGAAAAAGTATAGCAATATTAGTTTTTCCATCCTCAGCTGTACCATTGATTAAAAGAACCCTAGTGTCTTTCAGTATTCTTTCAATACAAATCTAGAGAGCATCATGTTTTACCCTGAGATTTTGAAATTTCTCATCATGTGAGTCTTGGCCTAATTAGTCTCTGTATGTATTTGTGTGTATGTCTTCGAGCCATCTGTCAACCTATGATTACCCCATGAATTCCACAGGATTTTTTTCGGTAAGGAATATTCAGAGGCAGTTTTACCTCTTCCTTCGCCTGAAGTATAGTCTGCAGCACCTGGTATTCACTGGCAGTCTCCCATCCAAGTATTTATTTATTTATTTATTTATTTATTTATTTATTTATTTAGACTTGTATACCGCTGCTCCCAATTTGGCTCGGGGCGGTTTACAGCAGTAGATTAAAACAATACAATTAACTTTAAAATACAATAAAAACCAGAACAGACATAGTCCCGAGTTATTCACCCATTGAAAGCTTGTCGGAAGAGAAAGTTTTTACAGGCTTTCCGAAAAGCAAGTAGGTCTCGGATAGTTCGGGTTTCAACTGGCAAGGCATTCCATAAATAAGGGGCTACAATCGAGAAGGCTCTCTGCCTAGTAGAGGACGGATGATAAGTCCGGATGTTGGGGACTTCAAGCAAATTTTGGTCCTCGGACCGAAGTAATCTCTGGAGTTGGTAGGGGGATAAGGGGGCCCTCAGGTACGCCGGCCCCAGACCATATAAGGCCTTAAAGGTTAGTACCAGCACCTTGAAAGTAATCCAGTACTCAATAAAAAGCCAGTGCAGCTGTTGTAGAATTGGGGTGATACGACACTTTGCCAGCACTCCGGCGAGAAGATGAGCCGCCGCATTTTGCACCAGCTTCAGTTTCTGGATCATTGACAAAGGAAGGCCAATGTAGAGGGCGTTACAGTAGTCAAGCCTCGAGATGACGGTCGCCTGGATCACTGTAGCCAGGTCATTTTTAGATAGGTAGTCAGTCGCCTAGCCTGACATAGATGGAAAAACGCAGATCTGCTTATGACCTTATTAGCTTCCAAAATCAGACATGGTCTAATGTTTCTAGGTTATTTAGGTCAGTGTGTGTTTGCATGTGTGTGTGTATTGTGGATGGGGATCTATTCACCCTTCTAGCTTTATTGTCATTGTGCTGCTGCACTAAGAAATTAAATGCCTTCCCCAGCACACACCACAAAACCACACACCCATCCCTCCATACCCCAACCACCACCACACAGCCCCCAGTGCCCCAACAATGCAAAACCATGAAGCTAAACATAGCTACAGCTCTAGGATTGTTTCCATCTGGCAGACAGTCACCCTGTACTGTCTTCCAGATGGCAACAATTCAAAAAAGAACATGCTGGGTGAGATGGATCCCCAAGAGTGCTCTGAGTTTTCTTAAGGCTGTGGGACCTGTAAAGTTCTTCCAAAAAGGAGAGAGGGCAACCAATGATTATCTGTGCAGAAGTGGTGATCGTTTGGAGCACCTTCCTATCTGCCACTGTTACCAAAGCATGCACAAATGCAGTAGGTTAGGGCACTCTCTATAGCACAGTGCTAAAAAGTCATCAACAGTTTTTCATTCAGTTGGCGGTTCCTTAGAAGTCTCAAGTAGTACAGTCTCTGTTGGGCCATTTTAACCAACACTGCTGTATGGGTGCCCCAGGTCAGATCCTGTCAGAGGACATCCAACTCTTTGTTTGTCACGCAAGTCAGATGTTTCCACCTCAACATCTTTAAACTTACTCACCCAATGACGCACAGTATTCTCATCAACACAATCACCATAAACAGCTTGCATTCTCTCATGAATCTCCTTTGGGGTGACACCTTCTGCTGTCAAGAATTCAATGATTGCACATTGCTTAAGTCACATTGGCCAACTGTCTGTACAGGGTTCCATACTTTGCACTTTAACAACACAACTGTTATTGAACATTGGCTAAGGCTTCCCGCCAAAATGGAACTGTAGAGAAGAGTCTACTGAACATGCCAGTACCTGCCGCATACCATACTGCCATCTGTTGAGGAGTTACAAAGGTGGAGGCATTACTTTTCATTCGACCCTCATATTGGTCACCAGAAAACAATCAAGACAGTTCTAACACACAATCAAGATGGCAGTTTTCATAGTCCCTTTCACCCCAGCCCCTCTTCTCCCCATTCTACTCTCCCTTCCTGGTTCTCAAAACTTAAGCCAGGCCAGATGGCCTTGTCAACTCTCCCTCTCTTCTCCCCACATTCCACCATGTCAGAATGACCCATGTGGCCTATCCTCCAAGGCCACACTTGGGTATCCTGACACAAAGTATAAAGCAGAGGACTCAACACACAGTTCTTTGGTGTCCCAGTGTTGAGAGCTAGCGTGGTATGGTTACCTAATCTAAACCTCAGGACCATAAAGACTTGAAGTTCATTACCAAATATTAATTCCTCATGTCCTACCTGTAATTCCTAATATACTTGGAATGGGACTGCTGTTCTCACACCACCTAAAAGTGTCTGAAGTAGGCCATGCAGGTGGACAACATAATGAGCCTGCTTTTCACAGAAGAAATGCACTGATATCAAAAGTAGCTGAAATATCCATCATCTGCTCTTTTTAAGCAGAAACAGAAAATGTTCAGCTCTCAGATATCCATTACTAGCCCATCTAAGACTGAACACAGTTTTAAATCCTCTATTATGCTGTGCCTTATTTTCTCTACTGTTAGCTTTTCCAGAGTTCCCTTGACTCAAGTGCACTTCTGCCTTCCACAACCTGACACCATAGAAGAAATAATATATTTCTTCCAGATGCCTTCCACTGCAGCCATACTTACAAATGAACACTCTCTCAGTCTCCTGCACTTCCCAATCTACTAACAGGGTTGAGGAACCCACAGAGCATATGTGATAAGGTATGTAGGGGGAAGGAAATGAAAGGGACATCCTAAAGGATGTGTTTTTCAAGTCACCTCTCAACTTATGATGGTCCCATTAATTGGGTTGTAGGTTTTTTCGGGCTATATGGCCATGGTCTAGAGCCATTCTCTCCTGACGTTTCACCTCTATCTATGGCAAGCATCCTCAGAGGTAGTGAGGATTCTTGCCATAGATGCAGGCAAAACATCAGGAGAGAATGCCTCTAGACCATGGCCATATAGCCCGAAAAAACCTACAACAACCCAGTGATTCCAGCCATGAAAGCCTTCGACAATACAATACCCCATTAATGTCATCAGCTTTCTTTGGGCAGAGCTGGTTTTGCCAGTTCTTTCCCCTGAAATATCGCCAACAGCACCTCATGTTCTTTGGTAGTCCCAGCTTACTTACTTACTTACTGGCCCAGTTTACTTGTCTGATCGCATCTGTCTCTATGTCCCACTTCATAATTTAAGATCATCTGGGGAGGCCCTGCTCTTGCTCCCACCTACATCGCAAACGCATTTGGCCGGGACAAGAGACAGGGCCTTCTTGGCTGTGGCTCCCTGCCTGTGGAACACACTTCCAAAGGAGATGAGATCAGCCTCATCCCTCCTGGCTTTCAGGAAGAAAGTGAAATTGTGGTTGTGAGACCAGGCTTTCAGACAGCAGACTTAATTAGCACTTTGGTTGGAAATTGACTGGAATGACGATACAGCTGGTGATATTGTATTATTGTTTGAATCAATGTTTATGTACTGTTTTAAGTAATGCTTTGTGTATTTTATTTGTGTTCAAAGAATCATAGAATCAAAGAGTTGGAAGAGACCTCATGGGCCATCCAGTCCAACCCCATTCTGCCAAGAAGCAGGAATATTGCATTCATCCCTTTTTCCCTTCTTGAAGATTGGGACCACATTGGCCCTCCTCCGATCTGCTGGAACTTCTCCCGTTCTCCAAGAACTCTCAAAGATGATTGCCAATGGTTCCAAAATGACTTCCGCTAGTTCCTTCAATACTCTTGGGTGTAGTTGATTTGGCCCTGAGGACTTGAACTCATTTAGAGCAGCCAGGTATTCCTGGACGACTTGTTTCCCAATTTGGGGTTGGATGTCCTCTAATCCCTCATCCACTCCATCTTGCTGAGGTTGAAGATGACTTTCTTTTTGTGAGAAGACCGAGGCAAAGAAGGCATTAAGTAGTTCTGCCTTTTCCCTACCCCCTGTCAGCATTGCCCCATCTTCTCCTTGTATTATTGTAATTTTTTATATGAAGCGGCATTGAATCGTTGCCTAATGTAAGCCGTCCTGAGTCCCCTTCGGGGGTAGAGAAGAGAAGGGGTAGAAATACCGGAAATAAATAAATAATAAATAGTCATTTATCCAAGTACTAACCTCAGACACTTAGCAGGCCTTCCAGAATCCGAAAGGATTGTGTGTCTTCAGAGCATTTAGGCTGTCTGCTTGTCTACAGCACTTATCAATACGAGGAACATGTAACTGAGCTAAGCTGAGCTGCCTATGAATCTGCCTTTAATGCCTGCTCTGCAAGCATAAAGGGTTACTGAAAAAAATCACCAAAATCAATGAAACCTGAAAATGTTTTTGCAATGCTTTAGAGCTTCCTCCTCCACTGTTCTGGATACATAGCTGAAAGGCTAAACAGTCGAAGAACCCAATTTGCATTTCTGTACATAAATCAGACTGCCTCAAATATCATCTGAATGACCAGGTCATTTGAGGGTATTCATTGATCCATTTGAATTTCCATCACTGGGAATAAATGTGTCTCTGAAAAAGGGTTTCTTTATTTTAAGATAACAAAGAAGCAAACATAGCCTAAAATCTATTCCAGACAGGCCCAGGTGTATCCTTCTCCTGAGAGGTGCTACAGTTAGTTATTCCTACACATCGTTTAGATTTCATTATTAAATGGTTGGTTTGTTCATTTTTTAAAAATCAATTGAATACTTCTGAACTTTCCCCCTGCATGGCTTATTAAATAAGTAATCTATCAAATGGGAAACATGAGACTATTTACTCTGTTCCTCACTCTGATTTTACCACATATTGGCCAAGCTATCCTTAGTAATAAGTTAAAAGGAGCTTATCCCTCTTCATCATATGTACATTTGGCTCATCCATGGAAAAAGAAGCACAATAGCAATCCAGTAAAACATCCAATTCACCATGAAAAAATAAAATGAAGGAAGACTGCCTTTTCTAGATGTCCTAGTCATCCGCAAACCAGATCAACAATTGGCTCACACCGTTTACAGAAAACCCCCACACACAGATAGATATCTACATAAAAACTCCAACCATCACCCAAGTCAAAAAAGAAGCACCATTAAAGCCTTGGCAGACCGTGCAAAAAGAATCTGCGAACCCCACCTCCTCCAAGATGAACTGAACCACCTCAACTGGGCTCTCCAGGCCAATGGAGACTCCACCTCAGACATCAGAAGAGCTGAAAGACCAAGAACAAGCCACGAAAATAAAGACGAAGATCCACCCAGAGGAAAAGTGTTCTTGCCATACATCAAGGGAACCACTGACTGCATAGGGAAGCTGATGAGGAAACACAACATACAAACCACCTACAAACCCACCAAGAAAATCCAACAAATGCTACGTTCAGCAAAGGACAAGAGGAATCCTCTCACTTCTGCTGGAGTCTACCGTGTACCATGCAGCTGTGGACAAGTCTACATAGGGACCACCAAACGCAGCATTGCCCAAACACGAATCAAGGAACATGAAAGGCACTGCAGACTACTCCAACCAGAGAAGTCAGCCATAGCAGAGCACCTGATGAACCAACCTGGACACAGCATTTTATTTGAGAACACAGAAATGCAGGACCACTCTCACAACCACCATGTCAGACTACACAGAAAAGCCATTGAAATCCACAAGCATGTGGACAATTTCAACAGAAAGGAAGAAACCATGAAAATGAACAAAATCTGGCTACCAGAATTTAAAAAACTCAAAAATTATAACAGCAAAACAACAGAGAGTAAGCAATCAGGCACATCAAATCACCTCTCAAAGAAAGATTCCCCCAGGCACTTCCAAGCCATTAAATGCTAATCAAGGTGGTCAGTTGAAACATTCACACCTAGCTCCAGCAGACAAAAGTCCTTTGTCCCACCCTGGTCTTTCCACAGATATATAAACCCATTTTCCTACTTCCAACAGACCTCACTACCTCTGAGGGTGCTTGCCATTGATGCAGGCGAAACGTCAGGAGAAAATGTCTCTAGAACATGGCCATATAGCCCGAAAAACCTACAACAACCCTCATCCTATTTCCACAACATAACACTTAAAATATCTGTGGTGACTGAAGACTATAGCTAGGTGTTAATCACCGAAGTTGAAGATGTATACATTTGTCACTGTTTGGCACAAAGAAACTGGTCTGCACATTTTTGTTCCAAAGATATTTGTTAAGTAAGAGCCAATGTTGTAAAGTAGCTAAAAAGTTAGGCTTTGACTAGTAAGGTCTCAGTTCAACCCTTGTTTAGCCACAACGTTCACTGAGTGACAACGAACCAATCTGCTTTCACAGGTTTCTTGCAGCAGCAGAGAGTGATACATATAGTGTTCTGAGCATTTTTGAGAAAGATGGGATAAAACAAGAATTATGTTTTATTATCATTGTTAGTTATCTTGTCTGTGCCCTTCTATGCAGTCAGCCCTCTGTATCCACAGATTCTGCATCCATAGTTTAAAATATTTTTTTTAGAAAAACACAAAAACAAACTTGATTTGCCATTTTATATCAGGAACACCACTTTATTATGCTACTGTCTATATTGGGACTTGAGTATCCACAGATTTTGGTATCCATGGCAGATCCTAGACCCAAATCCTAGGAGCCCTGATAATTTACTTTTGTATGTCCAAAGACATACAAGCAGACTAAGTACAATACATGGAAAAGAACAGTTAGTTCATAAACATACAACAGCCTGTTAAGCAGTTCTCAATTTTTTTCTAAACCAGCGGTTCTCAACCTGTAGGTCGTGACCCCTTTAGGGGTTGAATGACCGTTCTCAGGTGGTCACTGGTTCGCCTCCTTTGGGTCCAAAAAGGAGCTCTTCCTCCTAGAATCATAGAGTCCTAGAGTTGGAAGAGACCTCATGGGCCATCCAGTCCAAGCCCCTGCCAAGAAGCAGGAATATGCATTCAAAGCACCCCTGACAGATGGTCATCCATCCTCTTCTTTCTCTGGTGGCACGGGGTGGAGAGGAGTCACGGAGAGGCGCTTAGAGGCAGAAATACGTGTGGTGGGAAGAGGCAAGCCCTCTCACCCCTCTCTTTCACCCCCCCCCCTTCCTTCTTTCCCCTTTCCCCTCTCTTTTTCTTTGTCATCCTTTCATCCTATCTTGTTTTATTTGTTCTCTTCTTTTTCTTTCTCTCTTCCTTCCCCTCCTTCTTCCTCCCTTCCTTCTCTCTTTTTTCTCTCTTTCTCCTCCTCTCCCTATCTTTTATTTTTTTCCCTCCTTCTTTCTCTTTCCTTCTTTCTCTGCTTTCCTTCTCTCTTTCCCTTTTTTCTTTCTCTTCCCTCCCACTTCCCCTTCCTTTCTTATTCTCTTTTCTATCCCTCTCCTCCCTCTCCTTTCTCTACCCTTCTTTCTACTACTTCTCTCCCCCTTCTCATCTCTTCTTCTCTCTATCCCCCTCTTTTCTATCAACAATTCACTTCTCTTTCCTCCTCTATCTCCCTCCCTTTCTCACCCCCTTTCTATCTGTCCTCTTTTCTCTTTCTTTTTGTCACCCCCCTTTCCCCCTATCCTTCTCTTTCCCATTTTTCCATTCTTCCCCCATTTTCTCTTTCTCTCTCCACTTCTTTTTCTATCGCTCTCCTTCTTTCTTCCTCTCCTTTCCTTTTTCTCTTTTTCTCTCTCCCCCTTCTTTTTATCGTTCTTCCTCTCATTCCCCTTTTCTCTCTCTCTTGTTCCCCTTTCTCCCTTCCCTTTCTAATGTCTTTCCTTCTCTTTCTTCCTCTCCCTCCTGCTTCTCTCTCCCTTTCTTCCTCTTCTTTCTCTTTCTTTTTATCTTTCCTTCTTTCTTCCTCTCTTTTTCTTTTTCTCTTGTGACCCTCACTCTTTCATTCTTTCTCTCCCTCCCTTATGCCACCTTTCCTTCACTCTCCTTTTTTTTTTCTTGTTTCCCCTCTTTCTCTCCCCCCTTCTCCTCTTTCTTTCTCAGCCTCAGGGACGGTAATGGTGACAACACAATCTGTCCAAGAAAACTCAAATGGTTTTGCCCTAAGATTTCCAAAAGCCAGGTTTGATTACATGAGAGCAGCCTCCTTCTAAAGAAGAGACCTTCACTCCAGCTATATATAATTACATATTGTTTTTGTGATTTATCACTATGCTTGAATTATGTTCAATTTGTAACAATGAAAATACATCTTGCATATCAGATATTTACATTACGATTCATAACATTAACAAAATTACATTTATGAAGTAGCAACAAAAATAATTTTATGGTTGGGGGTCACCACAACATGAGGAACTGTATTAAAGGGTCATGGCATCAGGAAGGTTGAGAACCATTGCTCTAAACCTTAGAATCTAATGCTCACTTCCTTGAAATATAGTGCTCTGTACTTTCAGAAGTTTAGTACAGCTGACAATTACACGGCAGTAGAAGTGCATCCTTCACTTTATTTGTAAACATTCAAGACTTAAGTTTGTAACATCCTAAGTGTCATCTGAACAATCCACTCCATTTTCTTTGTCTCCTTATTTTCTGAGGGAAAAATAATACTGTGTCAGTTCAAAGAACAGATCTCATTAAAGCGTGTAAGTTCTTTAAAACAGGAAGAAAATGTTAACTTCTGCTTTGGATTGTATGACTTAATGATCTTCTGGTTACTCCATGGGAAGATCAGAGGCTGAAAAAACTCCTGGGCTGCAACTAATTCCACAAGGAATTAAAGATTTAATTGGCAGCTCACATGACATGAAATTTTGGATATGGAAGTGTGTTGTGGCTGCTTAAGGTCATTTAGAATTGGTGCTCTGAAGGTCAGCCTATCATGAGATTTTCTTGCCAACATTTATTCAGAAGTGTTTTCTGGCACTGGCTTCTCTTGAGGCTGAGAGTGTATAACTTGCCCAAGGACTCCCAGTGGTTTCGCTGTTTGGGCAGGGTTCACACCCAGTCTCCCAAAGTCCTAATTCAACACCCAGATCACTATGCCCTGCTGGCTCACATGGAAGTGTATTCCATGTGGAAATGAACTTGAGTCTGTTCCTTTATGTGTGAATAAGCACTGGATATCTGCATACTCTTGTCAGAAGCTATTTCTACTCAAAACAGATACACATATTGCAGTTCTCTATGTGGAATCTGTAATATGAGACTCATGAATTCATCACACACAATTAAATAAGCATTTCTACACATTTAAAAAACTGCCACCGATGGTGTCCATCACATGACGCAAGCTTCAAATGTGGAGAAGGGGTACCTTACTGTTTCTAAAGTATGGATTTTTCCCACGATTCCTGAGTCAATTGGCAAGTAACTTATTCCTCAATTCCCCACGTAGAGACATGTAGAAACGCCCAATTTAACATATGATGGGAATCCTCCTTGCCTGTTTGTAAATTAAACAATGACATTGTCGTAAAGGGAGGAGTCAAGATGGGCAGAATGGTTTCCTTTCTGCCGCCATACTGTTTTGGGACTGAGGAGGTATAGCAAACAAGATATTCAAAACATTTAGAAAAATTAGCAGGTATGCAAATCCTACACTTTTTCTAGTGTCTCTGTAACCTTAGCAAGTTCCCTCCTTCAACATCCTCCTCTCTTCCTGTGTCAGGTCATACAAATTATTTTGAATTCTTGCCTGAAATTGCCTATCAAAAGGCCAGCAGAGAGAGATTTAAGAAAGCTAAAGCTTCATCCCCCACCTCCTATAGAATCAATCATAGAATCAAAGAGTTGGAAGAGACCTCATGGGCCATCCAGTCCAACCCCCTGCCAAGAAGCAGGAATGTTGCATCATCCCCGACAGATGGCCATCCAGACTGTGTTTTAAAGCTTCCAAAGAAGGAGCCTCCACCACACTCCGGGGCAGAGAGTTCCACTGCTGAACAGCTCTCACAGTCAGGAAGTTCTTCCTCATGTTCAGATGGAATCTCCTCTCTTGTAGTTTGAAGCCATTGTTCCGCGTCCTAGTCTCCAAGGAAGCAGAAAACAAGCTTGCTCCCTCCTCCCTGTGGCTTCCTCTCACATATTTATACATGGCTATCATATCTCCTCTCAGCCTTCTCTTCTTCAGGCTAAACATGCCCAGCTCCTTAAGCCGCTCCTCATAGGGCTTGTTCTCCAGACCATTGGTCATTTTAGTCGCCCTCCTCTGGACACATTCCAGCTTGTCAATAAGAACACAAGAATAATCCCTCTATATATGTTGCTGTTTTTCAGGCTGTAAGTTGACCTCCCAAGATACAAAGATACTGTCTTTAATTCATGATGGCAAATCAAATGGAGAAATCTTAAAGAAAGCAGATAGAAGGATTAGGTGTGATGGAGGTAGGAAATTCTTCCATTTAATTTCAAAACTGGGTATGTGGTAGATTTATGGAAAACCTACTCTCTCAAACACTTGACCTGTTCTGTGGGATGAAGTCCTTAGCGTGGTGTAGTTCTGAGAGTACAACAACAACAACAACAAAACTTTCTTACAGTCCATGACCAGAACAAAGTGGGCACAAACGCCCTGGGAAGGGGAAACGCAGTTCCCTAGTGAAGCAGTGATAAAAAAAAAACAGCTTAGAAAAAAGTTTGAAATTGAAGTTTAAAAATACAGGTTAATATAGCAAATATGGAACCGGGGGGGGGGGGAGACTGATAGGAGGGGTCAAAGCACTCAGGGGGAGAAGACTAAAGGGGATGGGGCACATTACAAGTCTAGTAGCATTTCAGCCAGGCATGTAGCCGGGGGGGGGGGGGGCTTGGGGGGCTTCAGCCCCCCCGAAATTCTCATGGTGGTTCGCGAAAAGGCCTTACTGGTGCATTATTTAAACTGTTATGTTTATTCATATCATGATCTAATAACCATACTCAATATATCCCATATGCATGAGGGTATTGGGGTAATGATACAAAAGGTTTGCTAGGCTAGACCCTCTTTCACTCAGACTCGCCCCCCCCCCCCAAAACTCAGCCCCCCCCCCGAACCCTCCCTGAAAAAAAATCAGCCCCCCCCCCCGAAACGAAATCCTGGCTACGGGCCTGATTTCAGCTGTAACATTTAGCTACATGGTATTGCCGTGCGGGTGAGAATATTGGTTGTCAGTCTGGATTCCCACTCAGCTGAGGAAAACTCCTTGGTAAACATCTCACATTCCCTCAGTCTCAGAGAATAACAAAGGCAAATCCTTCTGAACAAAAAACGTAACGAGAAAACCTTGTGACAGGGTCACCTTATGACTTGAAACCACTACCACCACCACCAACAACAACAAACCTGTAATGTTCCTATCATGTAAAAGGGACTAATATACTCGCTCAAACAAAATTCTGGGAAAATATAAGCAACAGTATTCAAACTGTCAACAATAATTTACAGTTGTTGAGACAGATGCCCATTAAATTGGTTGAAGAGTTTAACAATCTCTTTCCCGGCATTATCTTTATTTGTTTTAATGGATTACAGTTATCTAGTACAAGTGAGAAAACAATGCATCTAAATACTTGACAAAATTATTAGAATGAACAAAAGAGCATAAAATTGACATTCATAATCCAATTTACTCTTGGGACAGATTTGGGGAGAAATGAACAAAATCCTTCTCAATATTGACAAATGGCAAGTTTGAAAAGCATATTTAAATAAAAGCTTTTTTAATAGCAGACATGTATTAAGTTAGTAAACAAAAGACATTTTTTTTAAAAAAAATACATAAACTGAACAGCTGAACGACTAATAACAGAAAACAATTTTATTCATATAATTGGTATTTGTCCATATTATCAAGATGCAACATAGTAATTTTTGTATTCTTGATGCCATAAATTATATCATTTAACTTCACAACAAAGCATTCACCCTCCAAATTACTGTCAATCTTATAAATGAATTGCAAAGACAGATTGTTTGTTTCAAAGTCATGTTTATTTCTTAATTAAGAAGAGTATGTTAAACCTACATTTTTCAGTTTACATGATTAAAATAGTCAAGATTTTAGACAAAAGAGTCATTTTTATTTATCAGTTCAATCTACATTCTGTCTTAAAACAGGCCTCTTTCAATTTTTTGAGTAAAACTGAAGGGAGAGAGAAAAGAATATATGAATCATTAGATATTTCAGTGTGACTCTATAGCTAACGCCTGCTAAGATTATGCTGGAGGACCTCGAGGTTTCTAGAGAGAACATTTTAGAAAAATGTGAGGTTTTTTATTCACTGTTTTTCCACTTTGATGAGGGTCCTGCACTCTTAACTCTAACAAATGTGGTAGAATGACCATAATACATCTAACATTTCAGATTCATAAAGTTTACCCAGTTTGACCACCAGTCTTTTCTGCAGAGCCTAGACTACTCTGTAGGAGCAGTCATAGGTTTATGGTGGCTGCTCCACCACAAACAATATCTAGCTCTAATTTAATTAGACTGGTCTAACTCATTCTATAAAGCAGGTTGCAAGTTTTCCTGAGCTCTGCGGGTTTTCACAGAGTCTGAGCTCTGCGAGTGCAGCTTTTTCTGAACGAAGCAGAGAGTGTTTGAGGACCGGGACATCCGTAGGGAGACCAAGGTGCTTGTTTATAAAGCTATAGTCCTCCCAACCTTGATTTACACCTGCAAGACATGGACTGTCTACAGACATCACATGCAACTTCTGGAACCAGTTCTGCCTTTGGAAAATCCTTTGGAAAGACAAGCAGACAAATGTTAGCATGCTAGAAGAAGCAAAGACCACCAGGATTGAAGCGATGGTCCTCTGCCATCAGCTCCGCTGGACCGCCCATGTTGTCCAGATGCCCAACCACCGTCTTCCAAAGCAGTTGCTCTATTCCAAACTCAAGAACAGAAAAAGGAATGTTGGTGGGCAGGAAAATAGATTTAAATATGGGCTCAAAGCCAACCTTGAAAACTGTGGTATAGAGACTGTTCTGTCGCGCGCTGGGCCTGTAAAGAATTTCCTTTGGAACAGGATGTGCAACCTTTGCCCAGCAGGAAGCCAGGGCCCCCAAAGAGAAGTTCTCAGAGGTTTTTCACCACAAATAGTCTTTAGATGGTTTGTGAAGTACAACAAAGTTAATGAACAATCAAACAGAAACTTCTCTTGTCTTCAGTAAAATTAAGCAAATGATTCCAAGCTTTTAGGTAACTGGTGAATTCCTAATCTTGCCCACAAAGGACAGGCAACTGCCTTCAATAACTTCTTCTTTAAAGGAAAATCCCCTTTTTAACTTCTCCCAGCCTGACTGTAATCTAACCCTTACTGATGTGGGCTTCGCTACCAGGTCGAACTGCTTCTCGAACGCCGAGTGGACCTACCAGTAAAGGCTTAGATATTCTCCAGCTGGAGTTCTTTGGTCTTTAGGGCTGTTTTCCTGCGGAAAGTCTTGGATGCTCTTAAAACTGTTTTCCCCTGGAAATCTTGAGGGTTGAAGCTTTTGTACAGGGGAAGCTTGCACACGCCCTGTACATTAGCTTTCCTTGCTGAGACTAACTAAAAATGGCTCCCTTCCCAATTGCCCTAAGCAAGGGGCGGGACCAAAACTTAATGATGATGGACAGGTGACTTGCCCTATGACTGCAGCCAAAGGAAGCCACCTTTCTGCAGAGTCCCTGAAACCCAGGACCGCAAAAAAACATTTAATACAAAGCAAATAAAGCTGGAGCTCCTGGTACAGCTGTACCAGAACAGACACTGAGAACTGGGAAGTCCTTGAGCACTCCAGCTGGAGGTCAGCTGTGACCAGCTGTGCTGTAGAATTTGAAGAGGTGTGAATGGAGGGCAAAAGAGAGAAACATGCGAAGAGGAAGGTGCATCAAGCCAACCCCGACCGAGACCGCCTTCCACCTGGAAACTAATGCCCTCACTGTGGGAGAAGATGCAGATCAAGAATAGGGCTCCACAGCCACCTACGGACCCACAATACTGATCCTGGAAGACTATCCTACTCGGCCAACGAGAGATCGCCTAAGTAAGTAAGTAAGTAAGGTTCCAGGAGTGAGTGAAAACTTTTCCTATAGGCAGGGAAGAGAATCTACATTTTGGCAGTGGTGTGTATGTGCGTTGGACTAACTGTACAACTTAAATGTGGTTTTATCCCCCAGTACTGTGTCTGTTTCTCGGATTTTATTATTATTTTATTATTATTTACAGTATTTATATTCCGCCCTTCTGTGGTAGAGGATGCAGATCAAGAATAGGGCTCCACAGTCACCTATGGAGCCACCAGTACACTGATCTTGGAAGACTATCCTACTTGGACAACGAGGGATCACCTAAGTAAGTAAGTAAGTATGTAAGTTTTCCACTGAAATCCTGGACACATTTACTACATAACCTTCCTTGAACAGGCCGTACATCTAAGCAAACTGTGCAAATGATTTTGCTGTCAGGTAGCTTCTCTGCCCACTCCTCAATCACTTCCTCATCCTGCCCTGTTTCTGTTGTCCTTTCTAAATTCATTATGCATTTGTAAAATGTACATCAAGATTGTGGGGCAGAAATAGCAGGAACAAGAATAGAAAGCACAAGATGAGCGCTAGTTCGAAGGCAGCCATTCATTCTCACCACCATCCCTGCCAGCCACCCACACATTTAGAATCTGAATCCCGGAGACTCAAGTCGTACTCCTTTGCAGAGGGCAACATTAAAATAGCTTCTTCAGGAAGGGCATAGCAAATAGATTTCTCCCTCTCTCAATCTTTCAATGTTCTTAAATTGCATTGAATCAAATTTAAACTCTTTGTCCTTCCCCTACATTGATGAGGGTTGGAAATTCAGCCAAACACAATTAGTCCCGAAAACAGATGACTGGAAAGATCAACACTAAATGTGTTCCTAAGAAACACTGAGTTCTGTTAAAAAGGCACTTCCTACATATTGCAATGGTTGAACAGGCACACTCCAAAGACGCAAGCTGTGTGCATTACAGAAATGTGCCTGTGCAAAGTTAATGGATCGGCTACTTGCTGTTAGAGTTCCTGAATTCTCATGGCTTGAGGCCTCTCCTTCAGGCCTCAGGATGAGGAGAGGAATCTCAGGCAAGTCTTCAAAAGAAGAGACTGTGTAAGGCCATTACCCTACACTGGTGGAGGCTGCTTCAAAGAGTCTAACACCGAAACCCTGGCCTCAACCTTTTCACCTTCTCTCCTCTCCAAGTTTCTTCTTCTCAGTGGAGAACAGTCAGTGCAAGAAAGTACTACCCTATCTATCTATCTATCTATCTATCTATCTATCTATCTATCTATCTATCTCTCTATCTAAAAATGCTCTGTGCATAATGAGTACCTTAAAAACAAAAGAACTAATTAACGAAATCACACCAAATTTGGCAACAAAACGTCTCACAACACAAGGAGTGACCATCACTCAAAAAATTATGATTTTGTCATTTGGGAGTTGTAGTTCTTGGGATTTATAGTTCACCTACAATCAAAGAGCATTCTGAACGCCATCAATGATGGAATTGAACCAAACTTGGCACACAAGACTCCCATGACCAACAGACAACTCTAGAAGGGTTTGGTGGGCATTGACCTTGAGTTTGGGAGTTGTAGTTCACCTACATCCAGAGAGCACTGTGCACTCAAAACAATGATGGATCTGGACCAAACTTGTCACAAGCACTCAATACACCCAAATATGATCACAGATGGCATTTGGGGGAAATAGACCTTGACATTTGGGAGTTGTGGTCACTGGGATTCACAGTTTACCAACAATCAAAGAGCATTCTGAACCCCACGAATGACAGAATCGCGGCAAACTTCCCACAGAGAACCCCCATGACCAGCAGAAAATACTTAAGGCCATCCAGTCCAACTCCCTTCATCAGGGCAAGGAAACGTAATCAAAGTCCTCCTGACAAAGAGCCATTCAGCCATAGATAGATAGAGACGTAGAAACAACAAGGAATCTGTTTACCCACAAGCATAAAGGAATTACATATATTAGAAGCCATTACTTTATTTTCCAGATCATCAGACTGGGTCACAGCAATGCGTGGCAGGGGACGACTAATGTCATTATAAGTTATGAGTGACATACCTTTAATTGCGGCAGTGGGTGTAACAAAAACAATGCTACTTTGTTGTTTCACTAAATTTCTAGATATTATAAGACTATGTTTAGAAAGATTTTCACAATACGTTTTCATATTTTGTACCATTTTCTTATCAGTCCTAAAGTTTTTTACCTCAAACACGTAAAATAAAGTAATGTTAGATTGGTTGGGTTGTTGTAGTTTTTTTCGGGCTATATGGCCATGTTATAGAGGCATTCTCTCCTGATGTTTCACCTGCATCTATGGCAAGCATCCTCAGAAGTAGTGAGGTCTGTTGGAACTAGGCCCGCTCTCTGTCATTATGTTTGGTTTCTATGTTTTGTGTATATTGTTTATATGCTTTGATGTTTTATACTTTGTTGTTATGTTGTTTATTTTATTGTAATTTGTATTTTTGTATTGTAATTTGTTGTTCGGGCTTGGCCCCATGTAAGCCGCTCCGAGTCCCCGTTGGGGGAGATGGTGGCGGGGTATAAATAAAGTTTATTATTATTTATTATTTATTAATTAATAATTTTATTTTGATTTTTCAGTGCAACATAAAATTTTATATTACTGAAATATTTTTTTAAAATCTAAAAAAAAAATGTACATGTTCAAATGCACTACACCATATGCACATTTTTAAAAAGATAAAGAATTCCCACCTTAGAAGTTGCTGCACAGAGAACACTGTATTCCAAAAGGAGTTTGAGGTTTTGATACCAATGCCTCCTGGGGCACACCACTATTTTCTCCCAACAATCCCCTTAAAATGCTCTCACGGCACCAAGCAGCCATCCTAATAAGCCATCTGTTTGGATATCATCAAGGGCCTCGCAGTTACCATTCCATTTTAGAATTTAAGGACGATAATGAGAAGGTTTCACATGGGGGTTTTGCTGATAAGCATTTTAATTTTCCCAACACCTGGTCATGATCACATCTATATAAATAAAAATGTAATGTTCATTTGTGGGATTAACAGAACTCAGAAACCACTGGGGGAATTGACACCAAATTTGGACACAAGACACCTAACAACCCAATGTATGTCCTTCACTCAAAAAAACAACAAAAACCAAAAGCAGAAAGGACTTCTAAACTGCATGCCCACAAAGGAGAAACTGCATGTCCACAAAGAGACCTATGGCCACGCCCCCCCTCCTCCTGGCGGGGAAACAGCCGGCCGTTAAAGCCAGGCGCGCATGCATGACCACACACACAAGCGAGAGTGGAGTGGGGTGGAGGCTTGCCACATGTAGCCCCTTCTCTTTCCCTGCTATGTCATTAGGGTGATCTCCTCCTCCTCCTTTCCCTGTTGGAAGAGGAAGGGGCTGATGAGTGGCAGCGGCAGCAGCAGCAGCGGAGCCCCCAGGCAAGGAAGAAGGGGAGGAGGAGGAGGAGGAGGGGGGGAGGAAGGTCGATGGTACTTGAGTGAAGGACCTTCCTTCTCTCCCTCCCTTCCCTTCTTTCCTCCCTTTCCTTCCTTCTTCCCTTTCTTTCCTTTTCTTCCTTCCTTCCTTGCCCTTCCTTTCCTTCTTTCCCTCCTTCCCTTCCTTCCTCTCCCTCCTTCCTTCTTCCTTTCCTTCTTTTCTTCCTCCCTTTCCTCCTTCTTTCCCTTTCTTCATTTCTTTCCCCTTCATTTTCTTCCCTCCCTTCCTTTCTTCACCCCTCCTTCCTTTCCCTCCTTCCTTCCTTCTCCCTTCCTTCTCCTTCCTTCCTGTCCCTCCTTCTTTCTTTTCCTTCGTTCCCTTTTTCCCTCCTTCCTTCCCTCCCTCCCTTCCTTTTTCCTTCCTTCCTTCTTTCCTTCCTTTCCTTCTTTCTATGTAAGATATAAATACAATATTAAATGGAAGGGAGAGTCAAGACATAACGAGAGAAGGAGGGAAAGAGGGAAGGAATGAAGGAGGGAAAGGGGGAAGGAAGGAAGGAGAGAAGGAGGGAGGGAAAGAAGTGAAGAAAGAAAGTTAGAGAAGCAAGGAAGGAGAGAAGGAAATAAAAAGTGAAAGGAAAAAGAGAGGGAAGGAAGGAGAGAAGGAACAAAAGATAGGGAGGGAAGAAAGGAAGGAAGGAAGGAAGGAAGGAAGGAAGGAAGGAAGGAAGGAAGGAAGGAAGGAAGGAGAGAAGGAAGGATGTAACCAAAGAGCAAAGAAAGGGAGGAAAGGAACAGGTAGAGATGGAAGAAAGAAGAGAAATGGGAAAAGAAAAAGAGGAAAGGAAGGAAAGAGGGAAGGAAGGAGAGAAAGAGGGAGGGATGGTTGACCACAGCGATGCGTGGCGGGTACAGCTAATATTTCTATAAAATGTATTCTTCAATTTATATATTGTAGTTTTAATGTATGTAAAAAGATCGATTGGCCTATGAAGCTGAGAGACTAGAGTAAAGCAAGCAGCAGCTTCTGGCACAATATCTTATTCTGGCTTCTTGCTTTCAAGAAAAACTACTTCAAGTCACAAGTCTGCCATAAAAACAACTATTCATAATATATGAAGATACCTAGGGAATGTTGTAAAAAACTCATATTGATGTACAGGAGGACAATTAAGGCTGTTCATCTGTACAGTATTCCAGCCACATGAATAACGCAAGGGCATTCAATAGGTAACGCTACATTTGGGAAATGGGGAGAGAAAGTCAAGCGATGACTTTTTATTGCGTTCGGGATTTCAAAGTGAGTTCTGCACACAGAGTGAAGGAAAGGTTTCTCTATTAAAACACATACACACACAAACCTAACCAACCACATCTACTTCCTGGGAGCTCCTCTGGAATACTAATATATTTCTTTGTTAAGAGACATTTCCTATAAAGCTTCCAACTCATATTTATTTACTTCTGACATATTCCAGTACCATGACAACTGCCAAAGCTTTATTCACAGGAAACCACAGGGGCCAGAACCCTAACCTCCAATGCCTCTGGCATGAGTTGCAATGTCTTATTAATATGCCTGTTCTTACTCCATAAAACCACTTGTTCCACATCGACTGCACAGGCTGACTGTTGAGAAGAAACTAGCACTTATATTGAGAAGATCAAATATTCAATGACAAGAGCAATAAAAATGTTACTGGGGTACCATGTCTACAATTTTCTATCACATATAATGACCATCATAGAATCATAGAGTTGGAAGAGACCTCATGAGCCATCCAGTCCAACCCCCTGCCAAGAAGCAGGAAAATTGCTTTCAAAGCACCCCCGACAGATGGCCATCCAGCCTCTGTTTAAAAGTCTCCAAAGAAGGAGCCTCCACCACACTCTGGAGCAGAGAGTTCCACTGCTGAACAGCTCTCACAGTCAGGAAGTTCTTCGTAATGTTCAGATGGAATCTCCTTTCTTGTAGTTTGAAGCCATTCTTCCACGTTCTCCAGGGCAGCAGAAAACAAGTTCGCTCCCTCCTCCCTATGACTTCCTCTCAGCCTTCTCTTCCTGAGGCTAAACATGCCCAGCTCTTTAAGCCACTCCTCATAGGGCTTGTTCTCCCGACCCTTGATCATTTTAGTCGCCCTCCTCTTGTCAATATCTCTCTTGAATTGTGGTGCCCAGAATTGGACACAATATTCCAGGTGTCATCTAAACAAGGCAGAACAGAGAGGTAGCATAACTTCCCTGATCTAGACACTATACTCCAACTGATACAGGCCAAAATCCCATTGGCTTTTTTTGCCGCCGCATCACATTGTTGGCTCATGTTTAACTTGTTTTCTACGAGGACCCCAAGATCTTTTTCACACCTACTGCTCTTGAGCCACGCATCCCCCATTCTGTATCTTTGCATTTTGTTTTTTCTGCCTAAGTGGAGTATCTTGCATTTGTCACTGCTGAACTTCATTTTGTTAGTTTTGGCCCATCTCTCTAATCTGTTAAGATTGTTTTGAATTCTGCTCCTGTCTTCTGGAGTATTGGCTATCATCTCCTGTCTTCTGGAGTACTGGCCATCATCTCACGTAGCTTTGAAGAAGCACAAGACTAATTCTTGCAGAATGCTTAAAGGCTGTGATAACTAAATGAAACTAGGGAGGGGGGGATAGAGCAGATGGGTCAAAATCTGATACTGGATATTTTTTATCCGATTACACATATCTGAAATTTGTGAACCTCTACACCAGTTGGACTAGAACTTCCATCAGTCCTGGTCATCGCAATCACTGGTGGGAACTGCAATTAAAGAAGACCAGGAAGGATAGAAGAAGAGAAGTGGGGAGACAGATAAGATTATTTATTTGTTTATTTGTTTATTTAGAATATTTGTAACCCGCCCTTCTCAACCCCTTGGGTTTCCAATCAGCAGCAATTCGATGCCTCAATATACACACACACACACACACACACACACACACACACACACACACACACAGAGCCAATAATTATAAATAATTAAAAACATTAAAACAATATAATTAAAATCTACTAAGAATCACCACTCTGGTAGCCATTATTAGCCTAAAACTGTGGTAGGCTGCTCCATCAAATTTATCCATAATCCATTTCCAAGCCATTGTCAACATTGTTATTGTCATTGTCCACTTAATTACCCAAAGGCCTGGTCCCACATCCATGGTTTTAACTTTTTTCTAACTGTGAGGAGGGATGAAGATGACCTAATTTCCCCGGGGAGCGGGTTCCACAGCCGGGGGGCCACCACCAAGAAAGCCCTGTCCCTCGTACCCACTAAGAGTGTTTGAGTCAGAGGTGGGGCCGAGAGCAGGGCCTCCCCAGAAGATCTTAAACTCCAAGGTGGGACGTAGAAGGAGATACGTTCAGACAGGACATGACTTACTTATTCTGACAACTCGGGGCACTGGAAGATGATGCAGTGGTCCCCTAAGGATACTGAAAATCCTGCTCTGACTCGCAGTGCTCAGATGATAACCATGTCTAGGAATGTCTCTGCCCAGTTTAAACTGGTGTGTCAGCTACACCCATTTCTGAAGACGACAGATTTGGTTATGGTGACAGATGCATAAATTGTATTACAAATGGATTACTGCAGTATACCTTGCAGAGAGTGTGTTAAAATCTTACGGAAACCTCCACTTTTGGAAAGTCTGTGGCTGAGGTGCCGACTGACATGAGAAGCAAGAAATATGTTAGTCTGCTGCTGAAACATTTGCTTTGGCTCCTGATTTATCTCTGGGTATAATTCAAAGCCTCAGCTTTTAAAGCAACTTCAAAGTTCAGGACATGGGTAACTGAAGGATTGGCTCCACCCAGAGGAGTTTGCCTAAACATGTGCTGAATCCCTCCTCTCTGCTCCAAACTCAAAACTGCTGAGGTTGTCATGCCAGCCTTTGGAACTGCCTCCCCTCTCCTTGTTAATTTGAAGAAAACTGAACCCATTGAATCAATGGGATCTTAATAAGTCAACATAGATTCATAGAATCATAGAGTTGGAAGAGACCTCATGGGCCATCCAGTCCAACCCCCTGCCAAGAAGCAGGAATATTGCATTCAAATCTCCCCTGACAGATGGCCATCCAGCCTCTGTTTAAAAGCTTCCAAAGAAGGAGCCTCCACCACACTCCGGGGCAGAGAGTTCCACTGCTGAACGGCTCTCACAGTCATGTTCAGATGGGATCTCGTCTCTTGTAGTTTGAAGCCATTGTTCCGCGTCCTAGTCTCCAGGGAAGTAGAAAACAAGCTTGCTCCCTCCTCCCTGTGGCTTCCTCTCACATATTTAAACATGGCTATCATATCTCCTCTCAGCCTTCTCTTCTTCAGGCTAAACATGCCCAGCTCTTTAAGCCACTCCTCATAGGGCTTGTTCTCCAGACCCTTGATCATTTTAGTCGCCCTCTTCTGGACACATTCCAGCTTGTCAATATCTCTCTTCAATTGTGGTGCCCAGAATTGGACACAATATTCCAGGTGTGGTCTAACCAAAGCGGAATAGAGGGGTAGCATGACTTCCCTAGATCTAGACACTATGCTCCTATTGATGCAGGCCAAAATCCCATTGGCTTTTTTTGCCGCCACATCACATTGTTGGCTCATGTTTAACTTGTTGTCCACGAGGACTCCAAGACCTTTTTCACACGTACTGCTCTCAAGCCAACCTTTTTCACACGTACTGCTCTCCCCCATTTTGTATCTTTGCATTTTGTTTTTCCTGCCAAAGTGGAGTATCTTGCATTTGTCACTGTTGAACTTCATTTTGTTAGTTTTGGCCCATCTCTCTAATCTGTCAAGATCATTTTGAATCCTGCTCCTGTCCTCTGGAGTATTGGCTATCCCTCCCAATTTGGTGTTGTCTGCAAACTTGATGATCCTGCCTTCTAGCCCTTCATCTAATTCATTAATAAAGATGTTGAACAGGACCGGGCCCAGGATGGAACCCTGCGGCACTCCACTCCTCATTTCTTTCCAAGATGAAGAGGAAGCATTGTGGTGCCCAGAATTGGACACAATATTCCAGGTATGGTCTAACCAAGGAAGAATAGAGGGGTAGCATTACTTTCTGTGAATTTCACAGAATTCAGAAAGTACTTCATCACTGTCACAGATGGGTGGTGAAGTGACAGCTCCCCTAGTGGCCAGAAAATTGGATTTTTAAATAGTCTCTGACTGTCTGTCTGTATGTGTTGGGTGTCTATGGCATTGAATGTTTACCATGTATGTGTACATTGTAATCCGCCCTGAGTCCCCTGTGGGGTGAGAAGGGCGGTATATAAATACTGTAAATTATAACAAAATAATAATAAAATTCGAGGAGCAGACACAGTACTGGGGGATAACAACCATATTTAAGTTGTACAGTTAGCCCAACGCACATACACACCACTGCCAAAATGTAGATTCTCTTCCCTGCCTATAGGAAAAGTTTTCACTCACTCCTGAAACTTTACTTACTTACTTACTTACTTAGGCGATCTCTCATTGGCCAAGTAGGATAGTCTTCCAGGATCAGGATTCTGCATGGCAAAACAACCTCCCAATCCAAACATTACTTAGGCATTCCCTCGTAGTCCAAGGATGATAGTCCTCTAAGAGTGATATCCTGGGGGTGGGTTCATAGGTGGCTGTGGAGCCCTATTCTTGACCTGCATGTTCTCCCACAGTGAGGGCATTGGTTTCCAGGTGGAAGGCGGTCTCTGTCAGGGTTGGCTTGATGCGCCTTCCTCTTGGCACGTTTCTCTCTTTCATCCTCCATTCGTGCCTCTTCAAATTCTGCAGCACTGCTGGTCACAGCTGGCCTCCAGCTGGAGCACTCAAGGGCCAGGGCTTCCCAGTTCTCAGTGTCTATGCCAGAGTTTTTAAGGTTTGCTTTGAGCCCATCTTTAAATCTCTTTTCCTGTCCACCATCCATTCCGTTTTCCGTTCTTGAGTTCGGAGTAGAGCAACTGTTTTGGGAGACGGTGGTCGGGCATCCGGACAACGTGGCCGGTCCAGCAGAGTTGATGGCGGAGGACCATCGCTTCAATGCTGGTGGTCTTTGCTTCTTCCAGCACACTGACGTTTGTCCGCCTGTCTTCCCAAGAGATTTGCAGGATTTTCCGGAGGCAGCGCTGATGGAATCGTTCCAGGAGTTGCATGTGACGTCTGTAGACAGTCCATGTTTCACAGGCATAGAGCAGGGTTGGGAGGACAATAGCTCTATAAACAAGCACCTTGGTATCCCTATGGATTTCCCGGTCCTCAAACACTCTCTGCTTCATTTGAAAAAATGCTGCACTCGCACAGCTCAGGCGGTGTATTTCGGTGTCGATGTTGACTTTGGTGGAGAGGTGGCTGGTAAGGTAGCAGAAATGGTCACAGTGTGGTTATTTGAGCTCTAGAATACAAATCTGGACGTATGGGCTTGAACCGCTCAACCACTGAAACACATTGAGTGACCTTAAGCAAGGCACACTGTCTCAGCCTCAGGGGAAGGCAACCCACTTGTGAAAAATCTTTCCAGAAAACCTCATCCGCCGTGGGTTGGAAATGACTTCAAGGCACATAAAAACAGCTCAGAACTTGCTCATCAATATTACATAATGCTGGATTCTAATCAGCTCTTCCTCTCCAGCTCACAAAGGCACACACAATAGTTTCCTTCCAAGGCTGAGGAAAAGTATCTCATGACACCTGCTCCTCAAATGTGATGCTGAGGAACTGTGGTGCATAGAGAGAGAAGGCAGGCTCAGTCAACATGGGGCTCAACTTGAACTACACATAAGGCTTGTCTCAAACTGGCTGAAGTTTTGGACAGTGACTCCCATCCTGTACTGAATATGTAAGAAGCTGTATCTGAATAAAAGATACTGAATTGTTTCTTTCGGTATGAAAAAAAACAACCCAGTTTTTCAAATCACTGCTCCTTCCCTATTTCACTGTTGGTGCATCAACCTTCCATTAAGTTTCCATTGGGGTAAGAGGTAGTGTATTGCCACAATACTTAATTCTTTAACACTGAAAAGGCACGAGTGTCTGAATGTGAGCTATGCAGGGGGATCATTACCACCACCACCGTTTCGCTCCCTTGGCCTTGTTACAGAATAAGCCTGGCTGTGGCTTTTTAATGATGCAGAGGCACTGACTTTTCTGGGTTGCTTTCCATTTCCTGATTTTCCTAAGGATGAATATACGAAAAGAGTGTCTGTTCATTTCCAAAACACAAACTCAGAGGCCTCCATCTAATCCACTGCACATTAATACTATATTCCCCTGCCCACCAAATCTGGACAGTTTTCAGACATTCTCCCTATCTCTCAAATATGGACAGCAGTTGCGATACCTCTGTGACGATTAGTACTTCACATATGGTTAGGGACATTCCTTAGTATTTATAAAACTGAGTCACAGCAGTGAAACTGAGTTCTGATACTAAATTCTGGTGGGCCCTGGTTCAAATTAAGGTTTTATTTTTGGTTCCTGTGGGTTAAACAAGTCTTGCTTTCCAATTCAAGAAAGGCAATATTTGATTTCTAAGAGAGGTTGAATGAGGTTTGGGGAGAGTGTGAATTTAATCTGAAACAAATGTTCTCTGACATTTTCTCTTTTCTCCGAACCTCACTTCATGCATATACACACTTGGGTGGCAAGCTTGTTCATGCTTACAGATAGCTTTTTAATTTCAGTTCGCAAGCACTAGGAACAGCAGGCCATTTGCACAGAGATGCGAACTCAGCAAACCGGTCTCTGCAAGAAACCCAGATGACAACTTAGTCACAACAGGAAGACGACTATGGGGTCTGCTGTCATCAGCCATAATATCAGGACCTCATTCTTTCGTCATCGTCCCCTCACCTTCTTATCCACGCACCATGAATTATGCTACCACCTGCCAACAAAACCCTGTCCTCATGAGCCATGTGGGTCTGCCTCAATCGAAGGGAGTAAACCAACTCAAATTTTACATTGAAAATGGCAAAATTCGGAAACATATGGGAGATAATTTTGGCCTGTTAGTATGCTCTGCTACTGATTTCAAAGTGTTATTCTTCTATCAAAAACCTACACAACCTTCACTACTACCATAAACAGCCAAGTCAAAAGTATACTCCAGCGTAAAATTGCTCCTGTGCCGTCCACCCAGATGCTATAAAAAATAAAACTGCGACGTGCTTCTCTCTATGTATGAGCGAACACACATAGAGAGAAGGGTGGGTGTCTTTCTTAATGCAGCTGATGCCCAGCCAGCTGCGCCACAATCCCAGTGAATGAGATTCACAGAAAGTCATGCTACCGCTCTATTCTGCCTTGGTTAGACCACACCTGGAATATTGTGTCCAATTCTGGGCACCACAATTCAAGAGAGATATTGACAAGCTGGAATGTGTCCAGAGGAGGGCGACTAAAATGATCAAGGGTCTGGAGAACAAGCCCTATGAGGAGCAGCTTAAGGAGCTGGGCATGTTTAGCCTGAAGAAGAGAAGGCTGAGAGGAGATATGATAGCCATGTATAAATATGTGAGAGGAAGCCACAGGGAGGAGGGAGCAAGCTTGTTATCTGCTTCCTTGGAGACTAGGACGCGGAACAATGGCTTCAAACTGCAAGTGAGGAGATTCCATCTGAACATTAGGAAGAACTTCCTGACTGTGAGAGCCATTCAGCAGCGGAACTCTCTATGGGCATTGCAGAGACTTCTATGCCCATTAACAGCTTTAGGGTTTTCTGTCCTCACTATTTAAAATGGTAAATTCAAGTATATCCAATATGCCACACACATATGCACACAGGAACATATTGACATCTGAGAGTAGTATGCCTTATGAATGTGTTTAAGTAGGATCCAGTCTGTACCCATGAAAATTGATCACTACATTAGTTTGGTTTTCAATACAGTACAAGATTTGTTGTAAATTAAATATGCTATAATATAAATATATAGATGTTTAAAGGTCTAAACATTTATTTTAAAAAAATAAAGATAAAGTAAGAGCAACCATTTTATGTAGAGGACGTGACGACCTATGGCCAGTGGGAATAATGGATTCGGAGGCTGTTGATCTTGGTGGTCCACCGTATTCAATAATAATTGGCCCCACTGAACCCAGAAAGAGCACCAGGATTGTGGCGCAGCTGGCTGAGTGTCAGCTGCATTAAAATCACTCTGACCAAAAGGTCATGAGTTCGAAGCCAGCCCGGGTTGGAGTGGGTTTCCAACCATTTGTGTGTAGCCTGTTGTCGACCTTTGCAACCCGAAAGACAGTTGCATCTGTCAAGTAGGAAAATAAGGTACCACTTTAAAGTGTGGGGAGGCTAAATTAACTGATTTATGAGGCCATAAAGAAGACTCCAGCAAAGCATTCCAATGGGGAAGCATGCGGGGAATGCGGAAGTGCTTCATCAGCAACGCAGGTGGACAACAGCTTTACACACTCTTGACTGAATTATATTCTGAACTAAGACAACACTAGCCTTCTTTATGTTCCTTAAGTCTCGAGCGACAGCTCCCCTGGCGGATAGAAAAAATTAATAGCCTCTGTCTATGTCTGTATATGTTTGTATGTCAAAAATTGGCATTGAATGTTTGCCATATATGTGTACACTGTAATCTGCCCTGAGTCCCCTGCGGGGTGAGAAGGGCAGAATATAAAAGCTGTAAATAAATAATAAATAAATAATACATACATAAAATACAAGAATGGGATATTAATGTAGATATAAATAAAATGGGCATTGTAATATGTCATGCAGAGTTATTCTACAAACATTTTCTTGAAAAGGCTGGTGAAATGTGAATTCATAGCAAGAATCTGCTTCATCAATCCAGGTCAAAGCAATGAAAACATCAAATGGCAGTTGAAAATTAAACTGTTAAGGCTACATGTTGCTCCTGACAGAAATTATTACTTATCCAAACAGTACATAAAAGCTGGTGTCACTTGTGCCTATTATACTGCGACAGGACAACCTAAGTCACTATGAATTGCTTGGCTTCCCATAGTTTGTAAAAATAATATACATTTTCATAATCCTGTTTTTTTTTAATTTAGCAATTTTACTCAATGTTTACACTTATAAGCTAGAAGTTACCAATCACCAAGCTTGCGAGGCTCTTTGAGGAAATGGTGGCAAAGATACCTAATACTTTTTAAAATAAAGTTGCTTTTTGGGGACTACAACATTTTTTGAGGAAAAAAACAGGCCTCTGGCTGCTACACGTTTTCTTCTGCTCTCCTCTGGCATGGGATTTTCCTATTTGATCAGAACTTTAATGACTCTGGGATTTGCCCAAATCACTCATGATGTTTGCGTGGGCAAACTGTATCCCATTCCCAGAGTCACAGTGGAAACCTGGAGGCAAAGTATTGTGGAACTCACTCGGAGTGAATTAAAATAGTTACTGAGCACTGCCCTGAAATCTTTTGATGTAGGAGAGAGAAAGAAATATATAAATAAGTACAGTAAATTAAAATCTGTGAAACCTGAGCATAATTGAGTTACCTTTGCAGTTTTAATTCATTTTCAATCAAGATAAAGCATTAGATCCTAAGGCAGAATCTACAAAGGTTTAACAGTGTAAGCTTGGGCTATACGTATCTGTGGCTTTATATTTATCTGTGTAGTGACTCTGCTCTCTTGTTGAGCTACATTGTTGATACTACATGCCAAACCTAAACTATTTTCATTCTATAACTCCATATATTTTTTAATTAAGAAAGAAAATAAACTTCACACCATCAGCAAGAAAGAACAGTTGTGTCAACAACAAAGCTTTACAAACAGACCTCTGACTAAGGTCAAGATCGGCTTCAAACAAACAGAAAACAAGATGATTCAGCCTTATCTTTGTTGTTGTTGTTTGCCTTCAAGGCATTTCTGACTCATGGCAACCATCAGGCAAACTAATCACAGAATTTGGCAAGATTTGCTCAGAGGAATGCTTCAACTTGGTATCCATTTATTATATTTACAAAATTTGAAACCACATAATTTGAACCCCTGGATCAACACTGAACTTTTGGACCAATCCATCTAAAAAGTGGTTCTTAACCTGGGGTCCCCAGATGTTGTTGGCTTACAATTCCCAGAAATCCTAGCCAGTTCACCAGCTGTTAGGATTTCTGGGATATAATAATAATAATAATAATAATAATAATAATAACACTTTATTTGTACCCCGCTACCATCTCCCCAAGGGACTCGGTGCGGCTTACATGAGGCCGAGCCCAAACACAACAATACAAGCAATAATAACAACAATACAAGCAATTAAAAACATAAACAATAAAATACACAAAATTATCAAGACAACACACAATTAAAAACAGTGGGAAGGCCAAATGTAAAGTTAAAATTGGAAGTAATGCTGGGACATGGACGAAAGGTGATACTGGTATTTCTGGAAGGGCATACGAGCAGACCTAAAAAAATGTAAAGTGCTTTGGAGGACAAAGTGCTATGGGATCATTATTCCGGGAAGGCACACAGGAACAGCCACGTCATCAAGCTCCTCCTGAAGACTGCCAGAGTTGGAGCCTGTCTGATGTCGTTAGGGAGTGAGTTCCAGAGACAAGGGGCCACCACCGAAAAGGCCCTCTCTCTCATCTCTCATCCCCACCAATCGAGCCTGCGATGCTGGTCGGATCGAGAGCAGGGCCTCCCCGGATGATCGAAGGGATCGTGTGGGTTCGTATCTAGAGATGCGGTCACGCAGGTAGGCGGGTCCCAAACTGTTCAGGGCTTTGTAGGTAAGAACCTTCACCTTGAATTGGGTCCGGTAGATGAATGGCATGCAGTGGAACTCCTTGAACAGGAGGGATGACCGCTTCCTGTAAGGAGCCCCAGTTAACAACCTGGCTGCCGCCTGTTGGATCATCTGAAATTTCCAGGCCGTTTTCAAGGGCAGCCCCACGTAGAGTGCATTGCAGTAATCCAGTCTAGAGGTGACAAAGGCATTGCAGTACTCCAGTCTAGAGGTGACTAAGGAGTTGAAGGCCAAAAACACCTGGGGGCCCCAGATTGAGAACCACTGATCTAAACGATTCACAACTGGAGAATGGGCATACAAACAGTATGTTTGGTCTCACTGATAGTGAACTGACATAAACATCTTGCAATTTGATTCAGTTTTAAGTGCTAATTTAAGTTTGGTCCCGCCTCTTGCTCAGGGCAATTGGGAAGGGAAGGGAGCCACTTTTTAGTTAGTCTCAGCAAGAAAAGCTAATGTATAGGACGTGTGCAAGCTTCCCCTGTACAAAAGCTTCAATCCTCAGGATTTCCGGGGGAAAACAGTTTTAAGAGCATCCAAGACTTTCCACAGGAAAACAGCCCTAAAGACCAAAGAACTCCAGCTGGAGAATATCTAAGCCTTTAATGGTAGGTCCACTCGGTGCTTCGAGACGCAGTTCGACCCGGTAGCGGAGCTCACATCAGTAAGGGTTAGATTACAGTCAGCCTGGGAGAAGTTAAAACGGGGATTTTCCTTTAAAGAAGAAGTTATTGAAGACAGTTGCCTGTCCCTCGTGGGCAAGATTAGGAATTCACCAGTTGCCTAAAAGCTTGGAATCATTTGCTTAACTTTACTGAAGACAAGAGAAGTTTCTGTTTGATTGTTCATTAGTAAAAGACTTTGTTGTACTTCACAAGCCATCTAAAGACTATTTGTGGTAAAACCTCTGAGAACTTCTCCTTGGGCCCCCTGGCTTCCCGCTGGGCAAAGGTTGCACGTCCTGTTCTAAAGGAAATTCTTTACAGGCCCAGCGTGCGACAGAACAGTAACCACTGGAAAGCAAAACTGACACTATCACAGCCATCCATGTGGGCAATCTTAGATTTTGGAGAATTTCAAAATTTCTAATCAGGGATGCTCAATCTCTCTCTACGTACACACACACACACACAATTTGTTTTTATTGGCATGATTTTCAGTGCAGGAAAAGACTTGGCAATTTTGCAATCAAAAAGCTGCTCCTGCTGGTTCCTCTTCTGAACAAACATGTAAAATACAATCAAAAAGTTGTTTGGGATGTTAAAGATGATCAACCGAAAAAGAGTAAGGAGCAAGAGTAACCTTCAGTGTTGGCGACAATACTGTTTTAAAATTAAGCTCCCCTACACAATGGGGAAATAAATATGCCCCACCTTGTTCTTGTTCACACTGGGCTGGTTGACTCAGTCGCATGCTTTAAGCTCCTGATCTCTGCCAACAAACAACAGCTGGTGGATCCAAAGCAGTGCCAGCTGTTCGGCTCTGACCCCATCATACCACTCTCCTGATCCCATGGCACTGGCACAAAAATGTACACTTGCTAAGGGGGCATCACATATGCAGCAAGATAGAGAAAAGGGACACAGGCAACACAGCTGTTTTCTAAGGAGCAGCTCCGTCTGCATTCCTAGCACATTTCCTGCTGGCTTTGAAAGGAGATTCAAGAACATCTGTGTTAGCAGTGGCTGAAAGGCCGGTTAGGGAATGTACTTAGAAGGCTGCTTAAATGGGAAGCAACATCTATGAGCTGCTATTTAATCATCAACCAGATGCATTAAAAGGATTTAACTTGGCTTTATAGCAGGATACCTGAAGTCAAAGGTTGGAAAGGTTAAATTGTGATGAACACTTTAAAAATCTAAAAGGTATATAGACATGATTCATGTGGAACCCACAGTCATTCACAGTCACAGTCTGGAAGAGAATGAACAGAAATAATTACACACATTCACTGCTCTCTCTCTCTCTCAATATTTACAAACACATACATACACATTGCCACAAAACACTGACTGTTCTTTCACGCGCTGGGCCTGTAAATAGTTGTCTTTAAAACAGGACGTGCAACCTTTGCCCAGCGGGAAGCCAGGGGGCCTAAAGAGAAGTCCTCAGAGGTTTCCACCACAAACAGTCTTTAGATGGCTTGAGAAGTACAACAAAGTCTTTTATTAATGAACAATCAAACAGAAACTTCTCTTGTCTTCAGTAAAGTTAAGTAAATGATTCCAAGCTTTTGGGCAACTGGTGAATTCCTAAACTTGTCCACGAAGGACAGGCAACTGTCTTCAATAACTTCTTTAAAGGAAATTCCCCTTTTTTACTTCTCCCAGGCTGACTGAAACTTAAACCTAACTGATGTGGGCACCACTACCGGGTTGAACTGCGTCTCAAAGCACCGAGTGGACCTACCAGCAAGGCCTGTAGTCTCTTCAGCTGGAGTTCTTTGATCTTTAGGGCTGTTTTCCTGGAAAGTCTTTGGAGACTCTTTTCCTTCTGTTTCTGTTAGAATTTCTGTAACCCTGGAAATTCTTAAAGGTTGAAGCTTTTGTACAGGAGACATTTACACACGTCCTGTACATTGGCTGACCTAGCTGAGACTAACTAAAAAATGGCTCCCTTCCCTTCACAATTGCCCTGAGCAAGGAGCGGGACCAAAACTTAATGATGATGGACAGGTGGCTTGCCCTATAATTGCAAACAAAAGAAGCCACCTATCTGCAGAGTCCCTGAAATTTAGGACTGCAAACAAACATTCAATGCTCATAAGCTCTGTGACCCCACCACATCCCTATTCATAAATAGGTTTCAGAAATTGGTGGTTCTGCTGCATTTTTCACTGGTGGAGCATATAAAGCTTCTAGTGTGAACAGTCAGACTTAAATGAAACCCTGTAGCATTGCATAGTGCTTCAATGGAACTTGAGTTCTCAAAAGCTGTGGTTTGTATAACTTGCTTCGTTGATGTCTACCTTGGGAGCCCAGCAAGCTGCCTTGTTCCAAGTCAGGTCACTGGTTCATTTATCTTTGTATCAGTTGAATAGTGGTATCTCTCCAGGGGGCTCAGGCATGAGTCTTTCCCAGCACTACCTGGAAATGCTGGGATCCTTTTCTATCCGAAGTATGTGCTCCAACATTGAGTTATGGGCCTTCTCCCTAAATAATGTCATTTTTAAAAAAGGAGGGGAGCACCAACTGACTAAAACCAGCCTTGTGTTTACATTTTTAGAAAAATAGGAAGCACAAAGGGAAAATCTTATCGCTAAAATGATGTGATTCAGAGCTTTTTCTCTATATGAACTGAGCAGAGGAATTCATAAAGTAAATCAAAGGCAAAATAAAGAAAGGCTGCATTGAAATCAAACTGAAACATTCACAGACTGTTTGGATAGGGCAATGATAAATCTAATCTGACCCAATCAATCTCAAGAAGTGATGTGATTTCTTTGATACCTATTAGCTGCACATTCCAATATCATTGTCCTTCCCATGCTATAGTTCCAATGACTTCACTTCACTACTACAGATGAGAGTGTTATTTGCATGTCAATGACTAGGAAAAAAATGTTAACAACATTTAGTTTACATAAATGCTCATTTGCAAATCCACAAAAAAACATGATAGGCAATTTACTGTTTCTGGGGGATTATCATATGCATACAGAATCATACCTACATCTAATTAATGTTAATTTTAATAATTAGATGCATGAGTGATTGAAGGCCTTATCCTGTAACGTGACTGCTAGTTGCAAATTATGTTAGTTTTACGAATCTCCATTGGCTTCTTTGCCCTGGAGGCAAAAGATTACTTTGCCTTTCAATTCAGGGTAATAAAAGGCTAACTTTGTTGTCTCCAAAACCCTGGTCTGTAAGCTATGTACTTGAGACTAAGACATACTTCAATTGACTGAGATAGCAATACAAACGTTCAAACTTAATTCTACTTTTTTTTTTGCCTTTCTCATGTTATGCTTGAGTGTGTTTTTCATGTGTGACAGCAAGATACATGTAGTCATACACAAGTGCTTCCTAAAAGCAGTCTTATGTGAAACTATTTAGTACCTCTCTAGAAATCCTGAAATACTAGAAAACTACTAACATAGCAGTAAGAGAACATGTAGGACAGACCCGTAGCCAGGATTTTGATTCGGGGGGGGGGGGGCTGAGTTTGATTCGGGGGGGGGGGGGCTGAGTCTGGGTGAAAGAGGGTCTACCCTAGCAAACCTTTTGTATTGTTACCCCAATACCCCCATGTATATGGGATATATTGAGAATGGTGACCAGATCATGATATTAATAAACATAACAGTTTAAATAATGTACCAGTAAGGCCTTCTCGCAGACCACCATGAGAATTTGGGGGGGGGGGGGGTGAATCCCCTATAGCCCCCCCCCCCCCTGGGCTACATGCCTGGTGTAGGAGAAAAGGGGTTACTTTGAACAGAGTGTCTTCTGTGTCTGTGTATTCATCAGTCTTTCTTTCTTTCCTACATGCTTTCAATTCCTAGTGCAAACCTTTATGGGATATATTTAGCGGTCAACCTGACACTACCACAAATTTTGATGGTTAAAAAAGATATCCAAAGGTTTGATTTATTTCATGTCAAAAGCATTGCATAAATTAGTATAAAACTGATAAAATAGGGAGAACACAAACGGCGAAATGATTTTAGACCAAAAACAGACAACAGACTGTTTTGTGTACAGGTTTAAACAGTTCTTCCTCTATGCATGAGGCAGGGCATTGTGGACAAGCATACAGGTGTGGAGTTGTCTGTTCTGTTCGACAGTCACACAAGGTGGAGGATTTTTTTTAGGTACTGCCATTTAGCCAGATTGTCTTTTGATCTGCCAATTCAATTTCTGAGTCTTTTCAGGGACTTCCAAGTTGCCCATTCTTGGTTTGCCCCAAAGGAAGACCCTCATGGGGGCCCATCCAATTGCGATTCCCTGGTTTAGCTGCCCAGAGCAATACTCTTGCTGTTGCTGGAGGAACATTAAGATGAGTGGTGGTTCTCATGAAACTTTTCCTTGATTTGAGTCTACTGGGTGGAGGCTGATAACTATGCAGTGGATGGCTTTCACAGTGTCCAACCTTATTTCTCTCACAGTTGACAATAACTTCCCATTGCGCATTTTGGGGGGGGGGGGGATTCCAGCTAGCTATCAACAAGTATAGGTTTGAGACATCCTGTGATTATTCTGTATTCTGTATGTTTTGTTCAGTGCTGTGTTCACCTGCTTCGCATTGACAGACTTTTGCCAAACAGGGCAGGCATATTCAGCAATTGAGTAAGACAAGGCCAGTGCTGATGTTCTTACTAATGTTGGGTCTGTACCTAATGCGCTACCAGTAAGTTTCCACAGGATGTTATTGCATGGAGCTACTTTGTGCTTGACTACAGGTTGACTAGAGCCTTTGAAATATTCAATACTTGCTGTTGGTTTCAGGACATGTATTTATTTATTTATTTATGGTATTTGTATACCGTAAATATCAACAAGTATAGGTTTGAGACATCCTATGATTATTCTGTATGTTTTGTTCAGTGCTGTGTTCACCTGCTTCACATTGACAGGTTGTGCCAAACAGGGCAGGCATACTCAGCAATTGAGTAAGACAAGGCCAGGGCTGATGTTCTTACTAATTTGGGTCTGCACCCAATGTGCTACCAGTAAGTTTCCACAGGATGTTATTACGTGGATCTACTTTGTGCTTGACTACAGGTTGACTAGAGCCTTTGAAATATTCAATACTTGCTGTTGGTTTCAGGACATTTATTTATTTATTTATTTATTTGTGGTATTTGTGGTATTTGTAACCCCCTTCTCAGCCCGAAGGCAACTCAAGGCGGTTTACCGTCAACAACAATTAGATGCCCCATCAGACATAAAATACAGTTAAAAACATTTAGCATACAATATAAAAACTATATAAAAGCAATAAAACATAATCATTAGCATCTCCTTACTAAACTTGTTTTCTAATCACATCGTCAAGTCGTTCCATAGTTCCATATTTATCTGTTACGCTGCATTTATGAAAGCTTGCTCAAAGAATCCCATGAATGTGCTTGGTCAAGTCCTAATTTATGCAATGGCATAGTTTAAAAGTGTCCCTTCTATAAAATGGCAAGATCAAACTTGTATTTTTTGGTTATACACAGACACACACACATTCAAGCTGTGGATGTTTGAATCCATGAATACAGGATCTGTCAATACAGATCACCAACTGCATCTTATTATTAAATAGCACACCGTGTAAAAAATCCTTTTACTAATGTCTATTCCAATGAATATTCTGAAGGTGTGACATTTAATTCCATATATTTATTACCACTTTGGACTGAATCGTCTTATCTGTTACAGCCACCAAGGCATGTACTGAATTTTACCTGACATGTATTCAGCAATTGCCGTTATTTTCACGTCTATCATGCACAGTGCCTCAAGGCACTTGCTCCAGCCATTTTACAAAAGCAAATTCAATTGGTCACAAGACTTAATTGTTGTGAAACCGTAAAATGTTTCCTGGCCTTGGGCCATGATTTGAAGAGCCCCGTAAACAAACTGTAAGAGAGAGATAACTTAATGCTTTAAGTAGTCATAATAACAAATATGCTTAGCAGTTCATTTGTACTTTTGTTATACATATTTATCCGTTCTTTCTGCAATAACTATACACAGCTGTATAGTATAAATATAGATGAGATGATTAACAAAGAAATCTTTCTAATGTGTTCTTGTTAACTTCTCTGAAGACAAAGCACATGGTGATTCCATGCAACAGCAGGATTTTCCCAAACATTGGAAACATAAACCCTTAGTCAAAAGCTGAACTGAACAACTAGATGGTTTTGCTGAATGACTTTTGTTGTTGTTGTTGTTCATTTGTTCAGTCGTCTCCGACTCTTCGTGACCTCATGGACCAGCCCACAGCAGAGCTCCCTGTCAGCTGTCACCACCCCCAGCTCCTTCAAGGTCAGTCCAGTCACTTCAAGGATGCCATCCATCCATCTTGTCCTTGGTCGGCCCCTCTTCCTTTTACCTTCCACTTTCCCCAGCATAATTGTCTTCTCCAGGCTTTCCTGTCTCCTCATGATGTGGCCAAAGTACTTCAACTTTGTCTCTAGTATCCTTCCCTCCAATGAGCAGCCGGGCTTTATTTCCTGGAGGATGGACTGGTTGGATCTTCTCGCAGTCCAAGGCACTGAATGACTAGGCCACATAAAATCAAAGTCTGCAAAGCATTTGTGGCATAACTCATAATTTTAAAAAATTCAAACAATTTTGTGAAGAATCTAGGGTTAGCTACTTATGCAAGACAGAATAGTCCTAAGTTAGATTCTTTACAAAATTGTTTGATTTTTTAAATAAAAAAAATAGTTATGCCAAAAATGCTTCATGAGCTTTGGTTTTATGTGGCCTAGTCATTTAGGAGAAAAAAAATTGCATCTCTATTTGGAAGTTTCAGAGAGTTCAAGACAACTGGTAAGGGGATCAACAAAGACCAGGTCTATTTATTTATTTATCTATCTATCTATTTATTTATTTACTGTATTTGTATACTGCCTTTCTCAGTCTATCGGCGACTCAAGGCGGTTTCCAACAAAACAGTATACATAGTATCCTAATACAATTTTAAAACATTACAATTACATAAACCACAACAGCAATAAAAAACAACATCATTGGCGTCTCCTTATTGTCAAGCATTGTCCGATTCCATCGTCAATCATCAATTTCCTATATCATTTATCCATATCTGTTACTCTGTGTTTGTGAACGCTTGCTCACAAAGCCACGTTTTGACTTGCTTCCGAAATGTTAAGAGGGAAGGAGCAGATCTAATCTCTCTAGGGAGGGCGTTCCATAGCCGGGGGGCCACTGCTGAAAAGTCCCTGTCTCTCGTCCCCGCCAAACGTACCTGTGACAAAGGCGGGACCGAGAGCAGAGCCTCTCCGGACGATCTCAAGGGGAGATACATTCGGACAGGTAAGTTGGGCCAGAACCACTTAGGGCTTTAAAGGTTAAAACCAGCACTTTGAATTGTGCCCGGTAGCAAACTGGAAGCCAGTGGAGCTGGCGCAACAGGGGGGTTGTATGCTCCCTGAGAGCCACTCCAGTTAGCAATCTGGCTGCTGTCCGTTGGACCAGTTGAAGCTTCCGGACAGTCTTCAAGAGGCAACCCCACGTAGAGAGCGTTGCAATAGTCTATACGAGATGTAACGCGAGTGTGGACCACCATGGCCAAGTCAGACTTCCCAAGGTACGGGTTTTATCACCTTATCTGTGTAACTTACATGCAGAACACATCAAAAAGGAAGTGTGAAAACTGGAGAAAAGAACTTCAACAATTACAGATATGCAGACAACCCTATGGCCCCTTCTACACTGCCATATAAAATCCACATTATCTGCTTTGAACTGAATTGTATGGCTGTGTAGACTCATATAATCCAGTTCAAAGCAGATAATGTGGGTTAGCTGCTTTGATAATCTGGATTATATGGTAGGGGAGGCCCTGCTCTCGCTTCCATCAACAGCACAAATTCATCCGGAGGGGACGAGAGACAGGGCCTTCTAGGCTGTGGCCCCCCACCTATGGAACACACTCCCAAATGAGGTAAGATCTGCTCCTCCCTCCTGGCTTTTAGAAAAAAAAATTAAAATCATAGTTCTGGGACCAGGCCTTCGGACAGTAGGTGTATGTAGCATTTTAGAGGGACATTAACTGGAACGGCGATTTGACTGACAATACTATTTTATTGTCTTAATGCTTGTTGATGTATTGTTTTAATTATGATTTATGTTCACTTGTCGTTTTACTATTGTAATTGTTTGTATTGGCATCATACCGGTGCCCAATATAAGGCATTGAATTTCGCCATTATTTATGTGTAAACCTCTTTGAGTCCCTCCAGGTGTGAGAAAGGCGGTATATAATTGCTGTAGAATAATAGGTCATAGAATCATAGAATAATAGAATCATAGGTCTTTGATTCTAAGAGCTGCCATAAACTGAAGCGAAATTGATGGTAAAAAAGAAAAACAAATGCTAGAACAGCATTATACTACTGTTCATACTATAAACCAAGAGTAACTAGCTTTTATTAACAGTCCAAGGTCAAACCTGCAGTCCAACAGAAATGCAAACATTAGGAGGATAATATAACTGTGCAGTCCGCCCAGACGATATAAAAAATAAAACTGCGACGTGCTTCTCTCTATGTCTGAGCGAACTGCAGGGGTCTATACTGAGAAGCTTGAGATACTCAGCCACTGAGACTATTACTGGTTTAAACATCAAAAAAGGATATTTATTTATTCAAAGTCCTTGAAGACTTGGCACAGTTCATCAAAGTTGCAAACAAACAGTCAATAGATGAAACTACAAAAAATATTCTTTCCTTTCTTTACGGAGGTAACCCTTTTTCCAGATGGCACATAAGATCCTGGAATCTTAACACCCTAACCTTAAGCTGTTGTGGTTAAGAAAAAAGAAGGTTTTTCCCTATCTATAACTTAAGGTTAGTTCTGGAGACAAAGCAGTCCAGACTCTCTCTATATAACTATATAACTCAATCTTCTCAATTAAGCTTATCTAACTATAATATCTCAATACAGCTTAATACACAATATACTATCTATATTAACTCAATATAGCTTAATACTTATCTATAATGTATAATACACTATCTATAGCTTAATATAGCTTACTCAATTTAGTTTTTGCAATGGTTTTCCCAGAGCTAACTGCTTAGCTATCAGCACGTCTGACGTCTTTCCTCAAAACTGAAAAGGCAGGGGAGAATCTAAAATGGAGATCTTTCCCTGGGAGAAAGGGCAGTCCCTAAACTCAAAGAGCTGCTCTCTAAGACAATAGTTGCAAAGAGGCCTGAAGACTCTGATACTATTAACTTTTAGAACTCTTGCAAAGCTGCAGCAGCCCTGGGAGAAAATGCAAGAGGAAGCAACCTCAAGCAATTATAAAGTAAGGTAAACCAGGCTCCTGGGAGACAGAACAATAACAGAGAAGTCAAATGTCCACTTCAGGGTCATAAGACAAATACCAGAGAGTCTAAAGTACAAAGAATCTGTAAGTCAAGGTCCAAAGTTCAAAGGTGAGTCCAAAGACAGCAAGAGTCCAAAGTTGTAGCTTCTAAACTGACATTGCAGTCAACAACAAGGTGCCATCCTTGAGCTCCTTAAATCCTAAATTCACAGATGTTACCTTCTGTTGGTTCTCTTCTCAGGTAATCTCAAGGACCTATATGGTGGAGAGCTCGCTTTTCACAAGTCCCTGAAAGCTGGAACAGTTAATTTTCCCCCATTCTGATCAGAGGAACTCACTGGCACTTGTTCTGCAGACTGGGATGTAGCAGCTCCTTCCATGGGTGCTACTTCAAGACTTGGCTGAGGGAACTGCTAGGCTCCAGATCAGTGGTTCTCAACCTGGGGTCCCCAGATGTTTTGGCCTTCAACTCCCAGAAATCCTAACAGCTGGTAAACTGGCTGGGATTTCTGGGAATTGTAGGCCAAAAACATCTGGGGACCCCAGGTTGAGAACCAGTGCTCCAGATCAACTGTTGAATCTTCCACCAGCATCTCGTCATTTTCACTTTCCAAGCTATTCAAGACACTCTGATGAATGATCTTTGACTTATCCATGGGTCATATCAAAATCAATCAGTTTGGTCCCAAAACTTGTCCTTGAGGTCAACTTATACATGACCTCAAGGGAAAGATCTCCATTTTAGATTCTCCCCTGCCTTTTCAGTTTTGGAGGAAGCTAGTGTAACTCAAAGCTCGCCTGTAACAGCTCAACAAAATCAAAGGCTTTTTCTAACAACCATTGCTACTTCCAAGTTCAATCTCCTAAACTGCTGGCTCAACATGCTATACAGCCTTGGCAAAGAGGAAAGGAGTAAGTTGGCCAGCAGACAGAACCATACAGCTGGACTGGCAGTACCCCTACATGGATGCCTCTGGGTCACTCTACCCACAAGGGCCATCTGTACAAAGCAGGAAGTGAATGGGACATGAGTCCCCCTTTATGGCCAAATTGGAATGGGGGTGTGATAGATAGTTTATTCAACAACATGGACTCATCAAAAACTCTCTTCATCTTTAGATGAAAGAAATCCCCATCACGGTTTACTGCTATATTTCAGAGGAGGAAATGGCAAACCATCTCTGACTATTCTTTGCCTAAGAAAACCCTTTGAAATTCAAGAGATTGCCATAGGTTGACAGGTCACACAAACACACACACACAGGCATGGGAGAGAACATTCCTAAAATGAATTTTAAAAAGGCAAAACCACACCAAGCTGCACAGTCACGTCACAAGTATTTTTGTGTATTTTTCAATGATTTATTACACAACACATTTTTGCTGTGGGAGTTAGAATCAAGTAAACTTGCAGCTGTTCAGCCTGATCCTTTTCATGCTTTCTCAGAAGAGCATCTTACTGATATGATCAGTGCTACAACTCCTTTGTATACAATTTTGAAAAAGTGGAAAAATTATTTTTTGGAAAACAGTAGTATAACTGTCATGAACATGTTTGTCTTACATATAGTTGTTCCTTTTGAGGAAAATGGATAGGGATGGAATATAACACCGCAATCCTAGTCTTATTTCTTTATTTATTAGAAGGTCTCCATGAACTCTCCCAGCAGCCAATATGTTTAGGACTAAGGTGTAAATTAGTTTTCAGCCTAACTATTTCAGTCAACAACTTCATGTAAATTTACCTGTGAATATGTCCTACTGATAGCCGCAGGAAATAATTCCAAGCAAACAAACAGAGGTTAAGGGTATGAATGTCATGGTTTTACCTAACAACTATTTTATCTGGAAAAATATGTTAAATTAGAATGGCAACAGTTATGAATAGAAAAAAGGTGATGGAAGGAAGAGAGATTTCCATATAATGACAAATACACACCATAGCTAGATAATTAAAGATAAGTTCCATTACAATTATTCACAGTTCAAAATTCTAACTACTCAAAAGTACTGTAAATCCCACTGAGATCAATAATGATTACTCCCAGGAAAGTGGCTTTGAGATTGTAGCCTGACAGAGACAGGCACTGATTTTGGTTTGCGGCAGGCTCAGGGAAGGAAAATAATTGTGGGAAAATGAATTCAAAAAGAGGGGGGGAAAGAAAAAAAAAACACCAAGAAATATATGTGATGTGGTGAAAATAGAAAGACGAAATACAGGGGTAACATATTACTCTATGTGAATTATGCAATCAGGAACTAAGTGCGAGAGCAGGAATTCAATTACAAGTGAACTGAATGGGATTGGCACAAGAGGATTCCTTACACAAGGCAAGCAGGCCTCCTTGAGGCTCAGCTGATGGCCAAGTAGTTAGAGCAGGGGTTCTCAAGATGTGCTCTGTAGAGCCTTTGGGGCTCTGAAGGGAATAGTGAGGGGTTCCATAGTGCCATGCTGCTTCTCACTTTCTCCTCTTTCCCCCTAAGAAGTGCAGGGAAAGTAAGGTTTTGAGCTGCCAAAATTAACAGCAGACCCTTTGTTCCTCACCTCCCTTGCTGCTCTGACTCTTTTTCTTGCTGCCCAGGTCCTCACCTCCTCCCCACCAACACACACAAACTTTCTTTGCATCCAAAACCATATTTCCCTTCTACATCTCAGGGGGTGCTTTGACTGTGTTTTTCAGAAGGGGGTTGGGCTGGATGGCCTCTGGAGCTTCTGCTGTTATTACTACTACTGCTACTACTTCAAAGTCTGGATAGCCATCCAGACTTTGAAGTAGTAGCAGTAGTAGTAATAATGGTAGTAATAACCTGTGCTTTGATTTGTGTTTTTCCTGCATGGCAGAAGGGGGTTGGACTGGATCGCCCCTGGAGTCTTCCACTGAAATACTGTTTACGTTGGTTGAAATTATTCTTCATGAAGTTCAACAGTGACAAATGCAAGATACTCCACTTTGGCAGAAAAAATGAAATGCAAAGATACAGAATGGGGGACGCCTGGCTCGAGAGCAGTACGTGTGAAAAAGATCTTGGAGTCCTCGTGGACAACAAGTTAAACATGAGCCAACAATGTGATGTGGCGGCAAAAAAAGCCAATGGGATTTTGGCCTGCATCAATCGGAGCATAGTGTCTAGATCTAAGGAAGTAATGCTACCCCTCTATTCTGCTTTGGTTAGACCACATCTGGAATATTGTGTCCAATTCTGGGCACCACAATTCAAGAGAGATATTGACAAGCTGGAATGTGTCCAGAGGAGGGCGACTAAAATGATCAAGGGTCTGGAGAACAAGCCCTATGAGGAGCGGCTTAGGGAACTGGGCATGTTTAGCCTGAAGAAGAGAAGGCTGAGAAGAGATATGATAGCCATGTATAAATATGTGAGAGGAAGCCACAGGGAGGAGGGAGCAAGCTTGTTTTCTGCTTCCTTGGAGACTAGGACGCGGAACAATGGCTTCAAACTACAAGAGAGGAGATTCCATCTGAACATTAGGAAGAACTTCCTGACTGTGAGAGCCGTTCAGCAGTGGAACTCTCTGCCCCGGAGTGTGGTGGAGGCTCCTTCTTTGGAAGCTTTTAAGCAGAGGCTGGATGGTCATCTGTCAGGGGTGATTTGAATGCAATATTCCTGCTTCTTGGCAGAGGGTTGGACTGGATGGCCCATGAGGTCTCTTCCAACTCTTTGATTCTATGATTCTATGATTTTAATATTGTTCTTTTGTTCCTTTTTTGTTTTGTTTTTTGCACTGTGTGGCTTAGTTTACACAAACACTCTCCATCCATCTGCCACTTGCCTGGCCCATGCCTGATATATATAAATTATATATAATAATATATATACAGGGGTACTCAAACTAAGGCCCGAGGGACAGATACGGCCCTCCAAGATAATTTACCCGGACCTTGCTTGGGGTCAACTTAAGTCTGAAACAACTTGAAAGCATGCAACAACCACAGCAATCCTTTCCCATCAGCCAAAAGCAGGCCCACGCTTCCCATTGAAATACTAAGAAGTTTATATATTTTTGTTTGTTTTTATAAAACATTTTATTGAAATAATATAGAGTTACATGGAAAGTAGGGGGATATTTTAAAGAAGATAGAAAAGTAGGAAGATATATATATATATATTATGTTTATATTTGTTAAAAAGTTTCTTCATTTAAATTATTGCATTGTTTTTAAGTGTTTTTTTTGTTTTTGCACTACAAATAATATTTGTGCAGTGTACATAGGAATTCGTTTATTTTTTTCCCAAATTATAATCTGGCCCTCCAGCAGTTTGAGGGACTGTGACCTGGCCCGCTGTTTAAAAAGTTTGAGGACCCCTGATATGGGTGGTTGTAGGTTTTTTCAGGCCATATGGCCATGTTCTAGTGGCAAGCACCCTCAGAGCATCCATGGCAAGCATCCTCAGAGGTGAGGATGCTTGCCATAGATGCAGGTGAAACGTCAGGAGAGAATGCCTCTAGAACATGGCCATATACAGGGCTGTAGCCAGAAAGAAATTTCGGGAGGGGTTGAAATTTTGGGGGGGGGGGCTTGAAACCTGCCTCCTAGCTCACGCTGAAGCAAAGAGCACAGCAGGGGGCAGAGCAACCTTCAATAGCCTGCAGCTCTGCCCCTGTCAACCACCTCCACCAAGTCTGGCCTCCTTAATGAGAGCATTCAACACCTCCCCCCTCCAACTTGGTTGCTTCGCTACATCGGCTACTGCTGCAAGTAATGACAGTGTGAATAAATTGTCAATATTTGCTTGAGATAGTGCTTGCAGTTCTGGAGGGACTCTTAATTTTTTGCATCTCATAGACTTAGCATGGGGATTTGGTTAACCAGTTAAAATTCATGAATAAACCAGGTTTTTTAAAAAAATCTGAAAAATTTGGGGGGGGGGGGTTGAACCCATAAACCTCCCCCCCCCCCTTGCTACAGGCCTGGCCATATAGCCCAGGGGTGGCTCAACCCATTACGCAAAGTAAGCATTTGCAGTATAGTTGATTTTGCCCAGGAACACTCTTGAGGCGCTCTTGGGGGGAAATAGACCTTGACATATGCAAGTTGTAGTTACTGGGATGTATAGTTCGCCTACAATCAAAGAGCATTCTGAACTCCACCAATGGTGGAATTGAACCAAATATGGCACACAGAACTCCCATGACGAACAGAAAATATATATCAATGATTGGTTTTTTTGGGGGGGGGGGGTGCCAAAATACTGTTTGCTTACCGTTGAAAATTACTTAGGGCCACCTCTGATAAAGCCCGAAAAAACCTACAACCACCCAGTGATTCCGGTCCTGAAAGTCCTCGACAATACATTGACCCCTGATATAATATAATATTTATAAACATTTCTTGGGGCTTCATGAGAAACTTTTGCTTCAAAAAGGGTTCCACAGCTGAAAACGTTTGAGAACCCCTGAGTGAAAGGGAATACATGTGGCACAGAAAACATCTCATTTCTTCTCAGATTCACCCTTACACAACTGTAGACCTGTGGCCCAAATCTTAAATATGGCAGGTATAGGGAACATTATGCTTTCTGGTCAGATCTGTTTTAACCATGTAAGATTTAGGATGCGATATGTTCTTTGAATAGTTGTACACAGCATTCAGTGACACATATACTACCTTGCCCTCCTTGCTGTCAAATTTCATTTTGGTATTTGGAAATCTTTTGCCTTGTTTTTCTCAAATGGATTGGAAATGGGCTTTCGAATGGGAGAAATAATTAATTTCAGGCTATAAAGGTTTGGAACATTTCATGTTCTGCTATACTGTCTTCTGTCTCTAACCCCATTGTTCTGGTGCCAGCTATGAATTGTGCCAGCTATAAATGGCTGCTAAGATTGTCTCTGCAGATTCATATTTACCATTCTGGCAAATGAATCAGAAAATCTCTTGGTTTATCTCAACTCACAAAGGCCATGAGAAACTTTGTTGACTGTTATTACTTAATGTTCTTGGTGACAAAGGAAAGAAATACTGCTTGCAGACAACATACCCAAACTGGGCAGAATAACCCCTACATTTTGGCCTACGACAGCTGCTCAAATACTGTGTTTTCTGCTAAAACACAGTGATTGGTAATGCATGAAGAGCCAACATCTGTTGAACCCCATGGCCAAAAACAGGTTGTTCCTACATTTAGCCACTGGGTCTTGAAAAACATGTATGCAGTGTTAATTAGTTCAGGAACTAACACTCTGTTAAGAAACTAAGGAATACTGGGACCAGGATTATAAAATGAAACAAAGCCCTAAGATTGATGCCAGCTACAATTTCTCAGAAACACAGCCTGTGTGCAGTTGCAGTTTTCACATGTAGTGATCCGATGAGGCATGAAAACTAGGAGGAAATGTTCCCACATTTTCCACCTCCACTGTCACCACTGCAGGGGAAAAAAAGAGACAAAAGTGTCTCTGCAATTGAAGATTGTAAAGCAACTGGCTGGACCCGGAAGAACCCAGGAAATCCCTTGCCCTGGCAGGCTGCCCACCAAAAAGCATCCAAATGCTCAGACCAATGGAAGCCAGCATTCAGAGACAACCATCACACAGGCATCAAACTTTATTATATGATAACTCAGATGTAATAATGAGGAACTGGAAAAGAAATCATTCACAATGAATTGCTTCTCATCATTTGAGAAGTTAAATTTAGTATATAATTAAAAATAATAAATAAATAATAAAACTTTATTTTGTATTGTCGAAGGCTTTCATGGCCGGAATCACTGGGTTGTTGTAGGTTTTTTCGGGCTGTATGGCCATGGTCTAGAGGCATTCTCTCCAGAAAATGAACAAAATCTGGCTACCAGTATTAAAAAACTCTAAAATTGCAACAGCACAACAACAGAGAGGAAGCAGGCAGGGACATCTAATTACCTCTCAACAAAAGTTTGCTCCAGGCACAGTCAGCCCATTGTATGCTAATCAAGGGGGTCAGTTGAAACATTCACACCTAGCTCCAGCAGACAAGAGTCCTTTGTCTCACCCAGGTTATTCCACAGATATATAAACCCTTTTTCCTAGTTCCAACAGACCTCACTACCTCTGAGGATGCTTGCCATAGATGCAGGCGAAACGTCAGGAGAGAATGCCTCTAGACCAGCCGAAAAAACCTACAACAACCCAAAACTTTATTTGTACCATGCTACCATCTCCCCAAGGGACTCGGTGCGGCTTACATGAGGCTAAACCTACAATACATCAATAAACAAAACATCAATAAAACAATACAATACAATTCATATAAATCACATAAACAAAAAATAGGCAATAAACAATCAACAATGACATACAAGCATTTAAAACCAATGGCCGGGCTAAATGTAATAGATTAAAATTACAAAAGAATGCTGACGTGAACAAGGTAGGATATAACTGGGATAGGATTTTCAGAGAGAAATGACAGAACGCAGTCAGTCCTAAATCAGTGATAAAGTACATTTTGAGGGCATATTGCTGGGAGTTTTCCTTATTCTGGGAAGGCACACTGGAACAACCACATTTTCCGGCTCCTCCTAAAGACTGCCAGAGTTGGGCCATGCCTGATGTCCTTGGGAAGTGAGTTCGAGTCGGGGGGCCACCACCGAGAAGGCTCTCTCCCTCATCCCCACCAATCGTGCCTGTGAAGGAGATGGGAGCGTAAGCAGGGCCTCTCCAGATGATCGAAGAGATCGTGTGGGTTCGTACACAGAAATGTGGTCACGCAGATAGGCGGGTCCCAAACCATTCAGGGCTTTGAAGGTAAGAACCTGCACCTTGAATTGGGACTGGAAAATGAACAGCAGCCAGTGGAGCTCCTTAAACAGGAGGGTTGACCTCTCTCTATAAGGAGCACCAGTTAACAACCTGGCCACCGATCACTGGACCAATTGAAATTTCTGGGCCGTTTTCAAGGGCAGCCCCACGTAGATTGCATTACAGTAATCCAATCCAAAAATAGTCCCAAATAAAAAAAAACCCTGGAAGCTTAATTATATTTAAATGCTTTTATATGAGGGAGAGACACACAAAAAGAAAAACTACACTGCAATGCAAAAGGAAGGACAATTAGAACATCTGGTTGCCTTGATCTTGCAGAAAGCAGAGGAATCAACTGCTGTCTCTCAAACTCCACTTTAACACTTGTAAATTGCCTTTCCTCCCTGGCCCTAATCTTTTCTAGGCTAAACAATCATGTGTTAAGATTTGCAACTCTGGCTATTTCAGAATCTTGAAGGGGGAAAAAAGTCACACTTGCTGCTCTCAGTTCCAGCAGAAGTGATTTAACTCAATTTATAGAAAAGATGAAGGGTCAAAAGTGTATATACATAGAGGTAAAACTGTTAAAGCTATAGGTTCAGAAGGCTAAGGAAGCAAAGTGAACAGAGTAGACAAAAATAGGTGACATTTTAAAGGTTAACGTAACCACCTTTTACATAAAAGTGATGAATCAATACAGAAAACTGCATGCTTGGTTGAGGAAAGTATTATCAAACGTATTTTCCCACCTAAATAACCTAGATTAAGATGGATCATAAATATAAAACCAATGTATACACTGTCTAAAACACTGCAGCTATGTCATCTGTCAAATAATTAAGTTTGAATCCACAAACATAGTGAGTGTCTCTCTATTCATTTAATGAGTAGAAGAAAAAATAAACCTTTTATTTAAAAATGTCGTTGTTGTTGTATGCTTTCAAGTCATTTCTGATGTATTTATTTATTTATTTATTTATTTATTTATTTACAGTTCTTATATTCCGCCCTTCTCACCCCGCAGGGGACTCAGGGCCGATTACAGTAAACACATATATGGCAAACATTCAATGCCAGTTTGACAGACAACAAATACAGACAAATACACCAAGGCTATTTAACTTTTTTCTGGCCGCCAGGGGAGCTGCTGCTTTTCGTCGTCCATCAACGACACCGATGAAGTTCTTCCGCATTCCACATTCCCCGGAGTTTTCTTTATGGCCTCATAAATTAGTTAAATTTCGCCTCCCACACAAGGTGGTGCCTTATTTTCCTACTTGACAGATGCAACTGTCTTTCGGGTTGCAAAGGTCGACAACGGGCTACACAATGGCTGGACACCCACTCCAGCCCGGGCTGGCCTCGAACTCATGACCTTTTGGTCAGAGTGATCTTAATGCAGCTGACACTCAGCCAGCTGAGCCACAATCCCGGTGCTGTCAATTTAGGCAAATCTATCATAGAGAATGATTTGCTGGAGGGGGGGTTGCCTTTGTCTCTTGTGAGGCTGAGAAAGTATGACTGGCCTAAGGTCACCTAGCTGGGTTTCCACGGCCAAGTGGGAATTTGAAAGCTGTTCAAGAAAGGCTGCATTTTGTCGCCTTATCTGTTTAACCTGTACGCTGAATGTGTCCTATACGTAAAGTAGGATTCGACTCAAAGGAAAGAAACATGAAAATTGGAGGAAGGAACAACAATTTAAAATATGCAGATTACCGAAGAAAGTCAAGGAAGAAAATGCAAAGGCAAATTTACAGTTGATCACGGAGAAAACAAAAATAATGGGCACAGAGGATTCACATAATCTAAACAATCATTGTCTTGTGAGGTCCCGCAGGGTTCTATATTGTCCCCTATGTTGTTTAACATCTACATGAAGACATTGGGATAGTTTATGATGTTCCGTATCTTGGATCATTTATTAATAAGAACATAGGCTGCAGTCAAGTAATCAGTAGAAGACTAAGGCTAAGGAAAAAACTACATAAGATCCTGGAGCCTAAAGATATATCATGATTCACTAGGAAAGGCACTCATGCTTCATAAGGTAAGGTAGGAAAAGTCATATATGGATTGACTCAATCAAAGAAGCCATGGCCCTGAGTCTGCAACATCTGAGCAGGGCTCTTGTTGATAAAAGGACTCCCGTTCATAGGGTCACTCCATATTTCATTGCTAATCAGGTCACCATCAGATTTAAGTGAATCTGATGGCAACCAGATTAACAATAAAGCATGGGGTCATCTGCATTTCTTAAATGTTGGAGATAGCAATCTTTTTCAAGTCTCCACTAGTAATTTGTTTGCATACCGTCAACCACAGTATCCTTCTGGGATGCCTCCCAGGAATGGGCCTTGGAGGCATTGTTCGGCAGTGGCTCCGGTCCTTCCTAGAGGATCGCACCCAGAAGGTGTTGTTGGGGGACAACTGCTCGACCTCACAACCATTGTCTTGTGGGGTCCCGCAGGGTTCTATATTGTCCCCTATGTTGTTTAACATCTACATGAAGCCACTGGGGGAGACCATCCGGAGTTTCGGGGTGCGGTGTTATCTGTACGCAGATTACGCCCAACTCTGCTACTAAGGAGGCTGTTCAGGTCCTGAACCAGTGCTTGGCCGCTGTGACGGTCTGGATGAGGGTGAACAAATTGAAATTGAATCCAGACAAGACAGAGGTCCTCCTGGTGAGTCATAAAGCCGAACAGGGCATAGAGTTACAGCCTGTGTTAGACGGGGTTACACTCCCCCTGACGATGCAGGTTCGCAGCTTGGGTGTGATCCTGGATTCATCGCTGAGCTTGGAACTCAATATTAAAAGAAAGAGACAAAACGTGCCACACTTATATTCTGCTATTTTCTACATCTCTATTATGCTCCCTTTAGTAAGCTCACAAACCACTTGGCTTGCACATACTATAACCTAACTCACAACAAACAATGGGATTTTCCTATTTTCACTGATGAAAACCAGGCTTTTACAGACCTTATTAACAAATGCATGTAAATTTCCTAACATCCCAAGAGAATCCCCTTGAATGGTCCTGAACTTCCTGGAAGCACTTTGGGACCTTACCATTTTATACCCACTGTAGTGAATATTATGATCTATGTTGTACAATATGGCTGATAGGGAAGAATTGGCTCAAATAGGGTAGCAACAGTGAAGGCAGGATTAATTTGCATATGTGAAGCCGATTGGTCGTATGCAGATGAGAGTACGCCAGGATATGAAAAGGCCGCTGAGCCAGAATGGCAGTTACAGAACTGAACATTCTAAAGTGGCGGAGTCAAGTTTAAAGAAGCAGTTAGAGTTTGTCAGTTAAAAAAGAGAGAAGTGGGGGAGAGTTAGAAACCTCGGTTAGAGAGAAGCAGTCGGGAAAATAGAGCTCAAGGTTTAAGGAAAAATAAGAAGGCGCCAGTGTGGCCTAAGTCAGAAAATAGTTCAGCCAAGGGTATATGAAGAAAGTAACATATTTGTTGATGTGAGATAGTGAGGGTTTCATAAGAAAAGTCAACTGAGTGAATGATACTGAATGTAAGACTCAAGACTGTAACAAAACACAAATGTAACCATAAAGCATTGGAACCAGAAGCTATAAATAAACTTTGTTACTTCGTTGCTTACCGGAGTGTCTCAAGCATGTGATATAAAGTACAAAGGTCTAACAGCTCACAAGAAAGCCCCAGCCAATATAAAAGGGAAACTGCAGCAGTACAAGGCGGTAAAGGGATTTAGAAAGGATTTTTCCCCCTCACTGAGTCAAGAAGAAAGGCACTTGTAACAGGACAGAAACAGAGTGCGTCCCAGGTATTAAAGTGGTGACAGAAAACTACATATGTGGTGTGGCATTACGTATTCCGTTATGTGCAATGTTACACACCACATCCACTCTCTTCCTATTCTTCATAAGCAACCTTCCTTTGCATGTTTACCATAGTGAAGGAGAGAATTTTTTAGTATTTATTCAGGGCTGCATTTGTAAGACTCACATAAAACAAAAAGATTTCAAATGACAGAAATCACAAATATATATATAGTGGGAGTAATGCAAATGAAACTGCTTTAACCTAGTTACAAAAGATAATATGCTACATAAAGATACAACTTTTCTAAATTGTGCATTTAATTGGGCATACCTAAATGGTTTATCCACTTTCGTTTTTCAGTCCCACACTATCATTGCTTTAAACAATCATGTACCCAAAATGTTATCCAAAACCTTGTTAAGAAAGAGATTACTTTGGACAAGCTAACATACCCGTTTTATTACTGGAAAAAATGTGTCTGGAAAATATGGTTCCTTGGGGAGCCTGTGACTCCAGTATTGCTTTTTAATAAAAGGTACAATTACCCAATTAAAATGTATATTAAATCATATAAAGTGGAAAGAGGTCTAAAATGAGTCCTTTCTGCTAATTTAATCCATTATTAATAAATATATATATATATTTAAACATAAACTCAGAATTAGGCATGATAATAGTAATTCTACCATCCATAACATATTCCAATTGCTACTGATTTAGATCTAAATCCTGGAAACGCTGTAAAACATCTCCTTTCCCTTGTGCTTATGTGTGTATGACTATAGAGCTGACTATACAAGGTACAACAGACAGCAGCACACAGATCTTCATGTGTAAACCCTTGCAACCATGAACTTTGAACACTTCCAACCGTAGTCAACTCAAGAGGAACTCTATGAATCTATATTTCTGTAAGTTCCATTTATTTTGTAGGTCTTCTCTAATTATGCCTAACAACAAGTCTCAATCTAATGTTAACCTAGACCACAAATTTCCAGAAAGCTTCTAGTATTGGGATTGTGGCGCAGCTGGCTGAGTGTCAGCTGCATTAAGATCACTCTGACCAAAAGGTCATGAGTTCGACGCCAGCCTGGGTTGGAGTGGGTTTCCAACGAATTGTGTAGCCTGTTGTCGACCTTTGCAACTCAAAAGACAGTTGCATCTGTCAAGTAGGAAAATTAGGTACCACCTTAAAGTGTGGGGAGGCTAAATTAACTAATTTATGAGGCCATAAAGACAACTCCAGCAAAAGCATTCCAGCGGGGAAGCATGCGGGGAATGCAGAAGTACTTCATCAGTGTTGCAGATGGACGATGAAAGCAACAGCTCCCCTGGCGGCCAGAAAAAGTTAAATAGCCTCTGTGTATGTTTGTATGTCAAAAATGGGCATTGAATGTTTGCCATATATGTGTACACTGTAATCCGCCCTGAGTCCCCTGCGGGGTGAGAAGGGCGGAATATAAAAGCTGTAAATAAATAAATAATAAATAAATATTGGCATGTTTCTACAATAACAAAGAGACTAGTGACACTTCAAAATGTTTTGTTGTGCTTTAAGGAACCAAATGCGTTATTTTGGGATCCCCCCCCCCCCCAAAAAAAGGATTGAATAAATGGTATATTTTATTTAGCTCAGGAGAACAACATAGGGAAAATATAATTATACTTGAAAAAATCTGTTAACATGCTTATTAGAATTTAAACATTTTAAAGAAGATGCAAACTTTTTAAAACCATCTTTCAAGAGAACAAATTTTCAATCTAGGCATTTGTCTGGAAACAAAACCCAGTAAACTAAATGGGCTTACTTACAAGTATATTATAGCAATGTTAGAATAATATAAATAACAAATATGTAATTAATTTTAATGACACTATTCAATAAAGCCACCCACTTAGGGCACAGTCCAGTTGATGGGTTGTTAAGGGCTTCAAACACATGATGACGCCTCCTACTAAAATCAAAATCTTTTAAAAATTACTTTATTCAGCTGGATCATGTTATAAAAGTTATAACGAGCAACCATGAAAAATCTACATCAGAGTTTCAGAAGAAAACTTTCATTTATTATACATAAAATCTGCAGAGCTTCTTAAATATTAACATATAATGGAAATGTTCCTTCCTCCTTTTAAACTTTAAATTTACATTATCAAGGTGGCATAAATCCATGTAGTCATGAATTTTAAATACTTTTTTGGAGAATGAAGTCAGTGTACCATTTTAGCAAGCCCCACATCTTCAAAAACAAACTGCATATATTCACAAACACTGACGAAAGAAAAGGTGTTGGGAAGATGAAAGATAAGGGGTACTCACATGCAGAACCAAAATCTCACACTTCAGCAATTTTACGCAAATTCTGAATGTAGAGTAAACATACTTTCAGATATTTTCATAATCACAATGGTTCTGAAGTTCCTGGTGTAACCTGTAGAATATACGAGGGGTATTTTTTAAGTAAGGTCCGTTTTGTTGTAGACACTAGTAGTTCGCGTGCATACCGCAACGAGCGTGTGCGTCGTGTACCGACATGCCTCGGGAACAACTGTGCTCAGTTTCCGCTCTGTAGCTAGCCTGTACGGTTCTGTTCTGTGCTTTAAAAATGTTTAAGACTATCAACTCACGCGCCACATGTGAGGTTCGCTCAGTGAAACGGTTTTTGTCAGCAAGGAACCCGCCTGCTGCAGAAATTCAGCGACAGATTTGTGAAGTGAATGGTGATACTGTAATGAGTGAAAGCAAAGTGCATAAGTGGATACAACAATTCAAAGATGGCCGTGACAACGTCCATGTTGAGGACCGCTCCGGTCGCCCTTCTTTGTTTACAGACGATTTGGTGGCTTCAGTTGAAGCGAGGATTCGTGAAGAGGGTATTTAAAAATTGGTTCAGAGGTATGATAAGTTGTTGAACAAACTTGGCAACTATGTCGAAAAATAGAGTGAAGTATGTACTTTCTGAAAATAAATTTACTTTTTTGAAATAAACTTTCGTTGTGTACTTATGTTCAAACGGACCTTACTTTAAAAAATACCCCTCGTATTACAGTGTGTAAATACAACTTTCTTGGAAAGAATCTCTTCTTACACTGTTCCTATAGAATTGGTAAGGACCAACTTCATGCTCGTGTAGAGATTTAATCTGGAACCGCAGAGAAAGAGGTCTGTGCCTAGCGAGCTTCCACGAAACCAGATCAACCCAGATTGAGGACAAGGCAAAACTACAGAGGTTTGCTAGAATTTGGCCAAACAAGTTGCAAGTACAAGCAATACACTTCAAAAAGTACAAACACAAATTCACAGAAAAATACTTGTCATTTAATCCAGTTCTTACAGCTATTCAAACTTCCCTCTCCTTCCCCTGATTGGCTGGAAAACAAGACCGGCTAGGATCCATGCAAGGTTCCCTTGACCCATAGACTGGAGGAAGGAGAACAGCTGGTGGTTGGACAGTTCAAAAATCCCATTTGTTGCAGAGACACCTCCTGGGAGGGTGCAAACTAGAGGAAATTGTGACATGAGTATGTAAATGAATCACTAATTAGCTCCAGTTCCAAGTAAGACAAAGATGCAAGACTTAAAAGGCAAAAGGTGATCATTCCAAGTACGCCTCGTGGGCTTACCTACACATTCAGGAACTTAATGAATATTTGCTATTCATTCAATATGCTATTCCACGGGATCAGCATACTCTCAGCCTCAATTGGAAGGACAAATGCCCTGAGCTCATTTTAGTGACAAAAAGGATAATCTGTCCTACATACACACACAAAAGTCCTGATTATCTGACTTGGAAAATACCTGGAGGGACCTTAGCCTTGGTCCCTATTTCCAAGGGATTACTCAAATTGAGGGCACGGGCCTTCAAGATACATTTGATACTCTTTATACATTAACAACCTTAGATATGCAGATGACACCGCTTTGATGGCTGAAAACGAAGAGGAGCTGAGGAGCCTTCTAATCAAGACGAAAGAAGAAAGCACAAAAGCTGGGTTGCAGTTAAACATTAAAAAAACCAAGATTGTGGCAACAACAATGATTGACAACTGGAAAATAGAGGGAGAAAACGTGGAGGCAGTGACAGACTTTATATTTCTAGGTGCAAAGATTACTGCAGACGCAGACTGCAGCCAGGAAATCAGGAGACGCTTACTTCTTGGGAGGAGAGCAATAACCAATCTTGATGAAATAGTGGCAACAAAGATCCGCATAGTTAAAGCAATGGTATTCCCCATAGTCACCTACGGATGTGAGAGCTAGACCATAGGGAAGGCTGAGTGAAGGAAGATAGATGCTTTTGAACTGTGGTGTTGGAGGAAAGTTCTGAGAGTGCCTTGGACTGCAAGAAGATCCAACCAGTCCATACTTCAAGAAATAAAGCCTGACTGCTCATTGGAGGGAAGAATAGTAGAGGCCAAGATGAAGTACTTTGGCCACGTCATGAATAGAAAGGAAAGCTTAGAGAAGACAATGATGCTGGGAAAAATGGAAGGAAAAAGGAGGAGGGGCAGACCAAGGGCAAGATGGATGGATGGTATCCTTGAAGTGACTGGATTGACCTTGAAGGAGCTGGGGGTGGTGACGACTGACAGGGAGGTCTGGCGTGGACTGGTCCATGAAGTCACGAAGAGTCGGAAACGACTGAACGAATGAACAACAACAAAATACATTTGAAGAATTGACACAGTACATAAATGATACAAGTTACACATAAAACATCAAGTTGATTCATTTATAGATTTTAATAGAGTCTTAAGGGTACAGCTACTTCTTGGTCTTCCCAGAGCCTCTAGCGCAGTGGTTCTCAACCTTGGGTCCACAGATGTTTTTGGCCTTCAACTCCCAGAAATCCTAACAGCTGGTAAACTGGCTGGGATTTCTGGGAGTTGTAGGCCAAAAACATCTGGGGACCCCAGGTTGAGAACCACTGCTCTAGCGGCTTTGACACTGCACAACTTTGGAGCCGTAGAAAATGTTTTAAAAAGAAAAAAAACCCTATATATCTTGTTTGTCTCTTTGTTACTCATAAACTTTAGGGGATGGGTGTTTGACAACACTCCCAAATTTACATCAGTTTCTCAGAGGGTTCAAAATTAAGACATTCAACTCTGCCATCCTACAATTTCGCTTCTGTCCTTGCTTCTCATGGGAAGTACAAAAACAATTTCACTGTTGGTTGAACTGGCAGTTTGCTTCTGCTGCTGTTCTTTTCCCATTTCACTGGTGTTATTCTGTTCCATTTTTTAAAAATTATACATTGCTGAATATTGGAACAGTGATGAATGAATAGCATGCTTATATAAATAACTGGTATGTGCATATTCCTGAAATACTTTTGAGTTACACACACAAAATGATGGTCCACATACAGGCAGTCCCCAAGTATCAAACAGGTTATATAGGTTTGTTCTTAAGATGAATTTGTTTTAAGTGCAACCCCAACCATCTATATCTACATCTTGTATTGGAAAGGGTTAATATCCCTGTGGTGTTTGTTTTGCTGCCTGTGCTCCTGTTCAGAATATTTCCCTGTATGAATATATCTGGAAGAGAAAATTAAAATATACGAGTTCCATCAGTATAATAGAAAACTGGTACAAGATGTTTTACCGCTGGTACCTCACACCGGTACAATTAGCTAAATTTCACAAAAACTACAATAACCAATGTATTGTCAAAGGCTTTCATGGCTGGAGTCACTGGGTTGTTGTAGGTTTTTCCGGGCTATATGGCCATGTTCTAGAGGCATTTTCTCCTGACGTTTCACCTGCATCTATGGCAAGCATCCTCAGAGGTAGTGAGGTCTGTTGGAAGTAGGAAAATGGGTTTATATATCTGTGGAATGACCAGGGTGGGACAAAGGACTTTTGTCTGCTGGAGCTAGGTGTGAATGTTGCAACTGACCTCCTTGATTAGCATTTAATGGCTTGGAAGTGCCTGGGGGGAAACTTTTGTTAGGCACATCAAATCACTCTCAACAAAAGATTCCTCCCAGGCACTTCCAAGCCATTAAATGCTAATCAAGGTGGCCCGTTGAAACATTCACACCTAGCTCCAGCAGTCCTTTGTCCCACCCTGGTCATTCCACAGATATATAAACCCATTTTCCTACTTCCAACAGCCCTCACTACCTCTGAGGATGCTTGCCATAGATGCAGGTGAAACGTCAGGAGAAAATGCCTCTAGAACATGGCCATATAGCCCGGAAAAACCTACAACAACCCTACAATAACCAATGTTGGAAATACAAGAGAGAATCGGGATCATACCACCACATGTGGTGGGACTGTAAGATCATCAGTAAATACTGGATAATAATCCATAGGCACTGCCAAAATATTATCAAAATAAAATAGGAATTGAAACCCGAATATTACTTGTTGAATATAACGGATTTTGAAATTGGGAAAAACGAAGAAAATATTCTTTTTTATTTCACCGCCGCGGTGAGAATTACGATCGCCCAAAAATGGAAAGATAAAGACCCTCTGATAATAGAGAGCTGGTTCTCCAAGACTGGAGAATTTATGAACATGGATAGACTGTCACAGATAATTAAAAACCAGAAAAAGGAAAATCAAACTCAGTGGAACCAACTCAAAAAATATTTGCAGGAAAAAATGAAGATTAATATCAATATATAAACAAGCTGGAAACAGGACTCAAGATCCTCACTATCTAGCAGTGAAAGACTGGCCAACTTAAAAAAAACCCACTTTATTAATATCCAAAATACATTAGTCAAATCCTCAAGAAAAGCTGTCAAATTTAAATCAACATTTTTTTCCTTTTACACTGAGAAGTGTATGACAAAAATATTTATTTTATTTTATTTCCTACCAAAAGGGACATATTTCTATAAAATCTCTCCACACACACATTATTTCACAAATTGTTTCCATTCTTATTTATGCTGGTGCAGAAGGAAACGATACTGGCTTTGCCTTCCTTCCTAAGATAAATTTTACTTGTCACTTTGCAAACACATCTGGTTAGGCTATAGGTTCTGAGTCAACGATTTCATACAAAGAACCAATAACACATCCAACTCAAGGATTAGTTCATTTGGAAGTGCAAACAGGATTAAAAGGTGATTTTAAAAATGTATTAGAAACTGCAAAACAACCTGGAAAGGGCAATTGTCCTCCCAAATGAACTGTTACAATAACCTCCAGCTGAAACACCACACTGCAATATAGTGTTCTGTTTGTTCTCTTACAAGCAAGCCTAGGTGCATACTTAAAACAGATAATCATCCACTTACATCACTGAACAAAGATGACTACTCTCCATGGAATTATCCTCATTTGGGTGCTACTCTGCTGTGCATTCCTTCAAAGTGATTTTTAAAAGGCAACTATCATTTTATGTTCCACCTTCAAAACTGCCGGGTTATAACTATTCATCCTTTTCCTAGAATCTTAAAGGCTTGAAGATGATTTCCAAATATACAATTTTCAGGGTCCTACCTATAATTCCTAATATACCTGCCATGGGACAGCCATCACAGCAGTTATAATGTTTGAAATGATCATGTGGGTAGACCACATAAGGAAGCTGATTTATACACCAGAACTGTACTAACATTAAAAGTACCCCCAATATTTGTCATCTCTGCTCTTTGTTTTTAAAGTGTAGATATAAGAAAAAATATTTTTATTCTTGATGCTGACACTCGTCAGAGCTATAGGGGAAAGAAAGGATATAAATCAAATAACTAAACTGATGAGATTAAAACAGGGGTCCTCAAACCTTTTAAACAGAGGGCCAGGTCATAGTCTCTCAAACTGTTGGAGGGCTGGATTATAATTTGAAAAAAAGCATGAATGAATTCCTATGAACACTGCACATATCTTATTTGTAGTGAAAAAAAACCACTTAAAAACAATACAATAATTAAATTGAAGAACAATTCTAACAAATATAAACTTATTCATATTTCAATGGGAAGTGTGGCCCTGCTTTTGGCTGATGAGATAGGATTGTTGGTGTTGTTGTTTGTTTGTTTGTTTATTTATAATTAAAACTTATATGCCGCCACGATTTAAAACAATTTAAAAACAATTTAAAAACAACAATATCAGAGATCAAAGGCCTGTCGAAACAGATATGTCTTACATGCCCTGCGGAAAGCCGATAGGTCCCGCAAGGCACGGACCTCAGGTGGCAGAGTATTCCAGAGTGATGGTGCCACTGCTGTAAAGGCTCTGCGCCTGGTTACTGTTAGACACAAGTTCTTGACACTGGGGATTTCCAATAGATCTTGGTCCTCAGAGTGGAGGGATCTCTGGGGTTGGTAGGGGGTGAGGCGGTCCCTCAGGTACATCGGCCCCAGACCATGCAAGGCCTTAAAGTGCCATCACTTTGAAAGTGATCCGGTGCTCAATTGGTAACCAATGCAGCTGCAGTAAGATTGGTGTTATGTGGCATCTCATTGGAGTTACCGCAAGAAACCGAGCAGCTGCATTTTGTACCAACTTGAGCTTCCAGATCACCAACAGAGGAAGGCCAATGTAGAGGGCGTTACAGTAGTCCAGTCTTGAGATGACCGTAGCCTGGATCACCGTAGCTAGGTCGTCTCTGGACAAGTAGGGGGCCAGCCATCTAGCCTGCCGCAGATGAAAAAAGGCATTTCTGCTAACAGCGGAGACCTGGACCTCCATCGTCAACAGAGGGTCCAAAAGGACTCCCAGACTCTTTACCAATGATGACAGGTGCAGTGCCTCACCATCCAGGGTAGGCAGCTGGATATCCCCACTGCCCGGTTGACCCAGTCATTGGATCTCCGTCTTTGCTGGCACGCTGGCACTCAACCTGCTGGCACGCAGCCATCCAGTAACGACCTCGAGACACTGATGGAAATAATTGGGTACAGAGTCTGGTCTGCCCTCCATCCTCAGCATCAGCTGAGTGTCATCAGCGTACTGGTAACACTCAAGCCCAAAACCTCGAACCAGCTGAGCAAGTGTTGTTGTTGTTGTGTGCTTTCAAGTCATTTCAGACTTAGGTTGACCCTGAGCGAGGGCCAGGTTAATGGTCTTAGAAGGCCTTATCTGGCCCTCGGGCCTTAGTTTGAGGACCCCTGGATTAAAATAACCACCGTTAAGATCTTTATTCCTTATCCAGCACCGTCTTTACTCTTCATTTCACAAACAGCTCATTCCATTTTACCATAGTTTCCTTCAATATTAATCCGTCAAAAATTACATTGTTCACCTTTCCATTATCTTCTTCACAAAAATAATTGAATTGGTTGGTATTTCATTTCACTTTGTTATTTGTCCACATTAAAATAACAATGGCACAAATAGTTTCCATATATGCTGCATATATTGAGAAAACTTTCAAAAACATTTCAAAGCATATTAGTCGCACTTTCTTCCCCTTCAAAAACGGGGAGTGCAGAGGACTTTTGGAGGACCAAAAGAAGGCCCTATAGGTTTAGCCTGCTTGTACAAGCAAGGCCCACAAGTCCTCCTCAAGCTGCCAAAAGCCAAAGGTGGTCCCTTCCTAGCAAGCCACACACCTGTTGGCCAGAGTTGGCGAAACTCCCTCCACTGGTGGCCATTGAGAAAAGCCTCCACACACCTATGTGCCTGCTATGCGGTGTGAGTATTATGCAAGGAATTCTTAAATACTGAAATCAAGACACACACACACCCCCAAAAAAGGAGTGCAACTATTATGCGATGGAATATGGTAGTTGGATTATTGCTGTCTTCATTATTCTTGGCTATTTTTCATTATAAACTAATCAAGCAGGTTCCAATATTCTCATCAACCATTGCCTCAGGCACATGACAATATTTCTTAGTTTTAACACATTTTAAATAATCTTACAAATCATTATTTGCTCAGCCAGTGGAAACCGCTCACTGTATGGATTTTGGGGAAAAAAATATCCAGTAGTAGATATACATGAGTTGCCGTAAGAAGCCTGTGATCACAACCCATCTTTTCAGAAGTAATCTGATTACAAAACACTGGATTGCTGCATATTAAGATGGTTGTGAGTTGCCTGTATGATTAGGTTTTTTTTCTAATGACTACTACAGGGTGAGGCAGCATAACTTCCTTTTTTCAAAACTTAATAAAACCCATTGTATGAATCAGAATTTTTTTATTTTTTTATAATGTAGGCGCATACCTAAAGTTTTCTTTTATGTAGTTTTGAAGATTACATTAGGTAGGTGACGTGCCCCATTCTCCATACACTGAGTAAACCGATTTCTGGCGTTTGTCATGACTCTTGCCAGCATAGCAGGCGTTATGTTGGCAATTTCTTCCTGCATGTTCGTCTTCAAATCTTATAGGATCTTTGGACGGTTCACATAAACACGGGATTTCAAAAAAACCCATAGAAAAAAATTACAAGGGGTCAAATCTGGAGAGCAGGCTGGCCACTCCAAATCCACTCAAAAAATAGGCCTCAATGGCATAAGCACGCTCCTCACTGTTCCTCACTGTTCCAACGCATGATGGTGACTGAACTGTGTCTGGACAAAACTTTATACTCCCGCTTCTCGAACGAGACCACTAGTGCTCCACTACGTCTTTAACCAACTGAATGGCGTGCATTTTAAAAAAGGAAGTTATGCTGCTTCACCCTGTAAATAAGACCATTTTGCTTCAGTTAATTTTTCTTGCAAAATGGCCAGCTATAGTAAAGCAAGTATAAGGAAATAATTCTCAGTAAAATGTCCTCAGAAGCACTTTAATTACTCATTCGATTGCTCTCCCTTCATTTCTTTTAAAGCCCTCCTACCAGATACATCCTACCTCTTTGTTATTTGTCCACATAGCATTTATTTTTTTTTAATTTTAAACTATTACATTTGGCCCAGCCATAGTTTTTTTTAAAAAAAATCCTTGTGTGTTATTGTTTATATGAGAGTTATATTATTGCTTTTTGTTTTATTGATGTGTTGTCGGGCTTGGCCTCATGTAAGCCGCTCCGAATCCCTTGGGGAGATGGTGGTGGGGTATAAATAAAGTTTTATTTTATTATTTATTTATTTATTTAAAAGGACAAAGATGGGGGTGGCACACCCAAACTACCACTACTACCACCATCATGCACTCAGAGAACCCTTCCTTTCAGCCTCTTCTCTTCTCCTGTGATTGTTGGGAGAAGGAACCCTGCCACCTTTTGTAATCACTGTTTTATTTATTTATCACTAGCGGTCTCCTGCCACACGTTGCTGTGGCCCAGTCTGGTGATCTGGAAAATAAAGTAATGAGAAAGTGTTGGTTTCTAATATATGTAATTCCTTTATGCTTGTGAGTAAACAATATTTCTTGTTGTTTCTTTGTCGGTGTTGATGTGGAGAGTGTCTGGTTTGCCTACTCTGGAATATGCAAGATATCATAGTACTTCTTTAAGGGTCTCTTTCAAATCTATGATATTATATCAGTGTGTGTGAGAGAGAGAATCATATCTATCTATCTATATTTATGACTGGATGGCTCTTTGTCAGGAGGGCTCTGATTACATTTCCTTGCCCTGGTGAAGGGAGTTGGACTGGATGGCCTTAAGTATTTTCTGTTGCTCATGGGGGTTCTGTGTGGGAAGTTTGCCCCATTTCTGTCGTTTGTGGGATTCAGAATGCTCTTTAATTGTAGGTGAACTATAAATCCCAGTAACTACAACTCCCAAATGTCAAGGTCTATTTCCCTTAAACTGCATCTGTGTTCATATTTGGGCATATGGAATATTTGTGTCAAGTTTGGTCCAGATCCATCATTGTTTGAGACCACAGTGCTCTCTGGATGTAGGTGAACTACAACTCCCAAACTCAAGGTCAATGCCCACCAAACCCTTCCAGTGTTTTCTGTTGGTCATGGGAGTTCTGTATGCCATGTTTGGTTCAATTCCATCATTGGTGGAGTTCAGAATGCTCTTTGATTGTAGGTGAACTATAAATCCCAGCAACTACAACTCCCAAATGTCAAGGTCTATTTCCCTTAAACTCCATCTGTGTTCATATTTGGGCATATGGAATATTCGTGCCAAGTTTGGTCCAGATCTATCATTGTTTGAGTCCACAGTGCTCTCTGGATGTGGGTGGACTACAATTCCCAAACTCAAGGTCAATGTCCACCAAACCCTTCCATTTTTTTCTGTTGGACATGGGAGCCCTGTGTGCTAAGTTTGGCCCGATTCCATCATTGGTGGAGTTCAGAATGCTCTTTGATTGTAGGTGAACTATAAATCCCAGCAACAACAACTCCCAAATGACAAAATCATTTTTTGGAGTGAAGGGCATACATTGGGTTGTTAGGTGTCTTGTGTCCAAATTTGGTGTCAATTCGTCTAGTGGTTTTTGAGTTCTGTGAATAGCACAAACGAACATTACATTTTTATTTATACAGATGTCAGGAGCGAACCAAAACAGTTGTATTGCATTAAAAACAGACAAACAAACAAAACACAAAATTGGCAGACATGGTATTTTATCAAATGTCCTTTGACCAGTAGCTGGCCACTTGGAGTGCCTCTGGTGTTCCTGCAAGAAGGTCTTCCACCACCTACTGTAACCACTGTGATCCCATAAAAGGAAGGTGGAGGAAAGGCAAATTGGGAAAACTCATGCCAGTTCTTCAGCCAGGGGCTTACTGATGTGATGATGTTATCTAGCTCCTGGAGATGTCTGTGTGAACAGAACAAACTAGCCCCTGCATGCAAATGTTTCCCCTGCCCCCATTTTAAATGAATATATTCCCAATTCCTGCTTTTTACTTGAATTCTATGGAGTGGCACTGCACTTCTGAATTTAAAATAAACGAAATTATTTTTTGCTTTATTGCCTTGCATTCTTGATCCCAAGTGACAGCTAGCTGCAAGGGTGTACAGACCAGTGAGCACCAGTGTTAAAATCAGGGACATCCTCTGTGGAGTAAATGAGGCCAAGGTAAGTATCAATCCTATTTAGGAGATTTATTACCAACTGTTACATAAGCAGTTTTGTTGTTCTTGTTACGTTCCTCTGCAAATGCCTAAATGTCTGCATGATGTTGCACACATAATTCATTTGCTGCATCATCATTGTCCCAGGTTAGCATCAACCTAGTTTGGGCCGCTTACAACACACAAAATGTGTATCATGTGATGTGTGTTGTGGTAAGTCATAGCAGGACCAAGTTTGGTTTTTTTTTGTCGTGTCAGGAGTAACTTGAGAAACTGCAAGTCACTTCTGGTGTGAGAAAATTGGCCGTCAGCAAGGACGTTGCCCATGGAACGCCCGATGATTTGATGTTTTTATCATCCTTGTGGGAGGCTTCTCTCATGTCCCCGCAACTGGGAGCTGGAGCTGATAGAGGGAGCTCATCCGCCTCTCCCCGGATTCGAACCTATGACCTGTCGGTCTTCAGTCCTGCTGGCACAGGGGTTTAACCCACTGCGCCACTGGGGGCTCCAAGTGTGTGTTTGTGTGAAGAAAAACCTTGTGGTGTTAATTATCTTATATAGCTGGGAAGGTAGGTCAGCCAGCAAGATTGAACCACACCCAATGGTGTATATCTCTATGGGTTTTTCACAGTGTAGGTGGTTGCAAGTGGTTGTTGGTGGGTTGGATGGTGGAGAGCTATTTTGAAGGAGGCTATGGTGAAATAGTCATTTATTTAAGTTTTATTTTTGCTCTCTCATTTGCTGTAAAATGAAGATACCTTATTTTGTGGACTATGTAAGTTTCTTACATTGATTGATTTTTGTATGCATTGCAAGTCTTATGTTTTCATCTCCGCTAAGTAAAGAGTTTTCTGTTTCATTTTTACTCTGGTCTGTGAGTCTTTTTTGCATTTGGACTTTGGGCGCTGGGTAAAATTCACCGTTGTGCAACAATGTGTACCTAATTTCTTCACCTGGGCCACAATGATTATGCTAGGACAGCTTCAGAAGCAATTCCTTTAATTATTATGGGCCAGAAAAAATCATAACCCGTAATATGCAAGAGGCAGTTGCTCATTTCGGGATTAACATTCCTTCACAATGTTACTGGTTATATTTGTAATTTGCTCACAGAGCAGAGTGCCAGTGAGCAGCAGAAGAGTATCTCCCTCTAGCCTACTTTATCTGGAACATGAGTCCTTAGCGAAAGCCATCCCGTCAAGTAAGATTTTCTGAGCAGCAGCATTGTAAGTAGAAGAGCAGTTTGAAAAACACTTATTCTTCTGGATGCCTCAGACATTATTATTTATTTATTATTATTTATTAACCATATTTATATACCGCTTTTCTCAGCCCAAAGGCGACTCAGGGCGGTTTACAAACAGCACAATTCGATGCCTACAATAACATAGAACAGTTAAAATATTTAGCATAAATAACATTTGATAAAATAAAATAAAACTAATAAAAGTATAATTCCACAGTGTTACATTACTAAAATCATTACCCATCCCATTGTCCTCAAGGAGGCTTCAAGGGTCTCTGAGTAGGGGCTTTGAATGAAATTAACAGCAAAAGAGAAACATACCCTTTATCTGACTTAAAAAGAGCAATATGGAAGAAAATGTTTTTAAGAAACAAGATGTGACATGTAGAAGGTACTTCTTACACAGGATGCTTGTGGTTAACTTCAAAGGTTGTGGTAAAGTGCAGAATATGCATGTACAAGAAGGTACTTTCCATCAAAAGGTCAAGGGAGAAGGGCTGGAAAGAGAGTACTTTCCATAAAAAGAAAATGTTCTCTTTTGTTAAAGGTTAAAAATTGTTGATGTCAGGCAATGGTACTTTCCCCTTTTTGTTTACATTAGGCTATAAAGTTTGCAGATTTCAAGGGAAGAGCACAGCAGTCACTTGAAGGGTAACATCTGCGCATGCTGCCTGGCTGTCCGTCTTCTTCATGAAGAAACTAAAAATAAACCTTGGTTTTTTTATCTTTCATTGGGACTGTCTCCTTCCTTTTGTGCTCCCGCGACGTGGACCTAAGAAGACCCAATTTAGGGTCTCTAACAGTCCAGTCGTTCTGAAGATCAGAGTTTGTCTGCTACACTGCATTTGGGAAAGCTTGCTTTAAAAGCCAGGTTTTTAACTTTTTTTCTAAATGTTAGGAGGGTGGGGGCCGATCTGACATCCCTAGGGAGGGCATTCTATAGCTGATGGACCACTGCTGAGAAGGCCCTGTCCCTCGTTCCTGCCAACCAAGTCTGTGAAGAAGGCGGGACCGAGAGCAGGGCCTTCCCAGAAGATCTTAGGGTCAAGTTGTTGGCTATGCAGAGTAGTCTACTGTGGAAACTTTATTCCAAAAAGCTTAGCTCTGGTCCTTACACTTTGCATCCAAATTCGGGAAATTCACTCCACATTGGGTTGTTGTAGGTTTTTTCGGGCTATATGGCCATGTTCTAGAGCAGGGGTCCTCAAACTAAGGCCCGGGGGCCGGATACGGCCCTCCAAGGTCATTTACCCGGCCCTCGCTCAGGGTCAATCTCAGTCTGGAACAACTTGAAAGCACACAACAACAACAACCCTATCCCATCAGCCAAAAGCAGACCCACACTTCCCATTGAAATACTAAGAAGTTTATATTTGTCAAAATTGTTCTTCATTTTAATTATTGTCTTGTTTTAAGTGTTATTGGCACTACAAATGAGATCTGTGGAGTGTTCATAGGAATTCATTCATGTTTTTTTCCCCCACATTATAATCTGGCCCTCCAACAGTTTGAGGGACTGTGACCTGGTCCTCTGTTTACAAAGTTTGAGGACCCCTGTTCTAGAGGCATTCTCTCCTGATGTTTCGCCTGCATCTATGGCAAGTATCCTCAGAGGTAGTGACATGATTACTCCACATTGTAATCATGCCCCATTTGATAGGCTTTCCCATAAGGGTCTGTCTGCTGAATCAAGGAACTGGCTTCCAGGAAATGCAACTCCAACTATTTGGAGTTGGAAATGCAACTCTAAATAGTGAAGACCTCTTTCACATATTGCAGTTTTCAAGGAAAAAGTATCTCCAGGGTCTAAATCATTTGTGAAGATGGCATCTATTTGAAGAGCCCTTAAGAATTCCAACTCAGTAGTTTAACTATAGTTCTTGAGCATATTTACCACACCATAGTGATTCAACATGATAGTAAATTGGTTACTCAAGCCTTCATCCTGAATTTTGACATTATTTATGTGGAAACTGCTTCGAGTCCCCCTAGGGGGTGAGAAAGGCAGTATATAAATATTATAAATAAAATAAATAAATAAATAAATAAAATGTTTGGAATGTTTGCAGTTCAATTCTGTTATTTCTTCTTTTCGAAGACCAGCATTCAAGAAATGAATGAAAGATGGTGTGCTGGTACGGCTGTACCAGGAGCTCAAATTTTATTTGCATTGTATTAAATGTTTGTTTGCAGTCCCAGGTTTCAGGAACTCTGCAGATAGGTGGCTTCCTTTGGTTGCAGTCATAGGGCAAGTCACCTGTTCATCATCGTTAAGTTTTGGTCCTGCCCCTTGCTCAGGGCAATTGGAAAGGGAAGGGAGCCATTTTTTAGTTAGTCTCAGCAAGGAAAGCTAATGTACAGGATGTGTGCAAGCTTCCCCTGTACAAAAACTTCAACCCTTAAGACCTTCCGGGGGAGAACAGTCTTAAGAATCTCCAAAGATTTCCAGGAAAACAGCCCTAAAGACCAAAGAACTCCAGCTGGAGAATATCTAAGCCTTTACTGGTAGGTCCACTTGGTGCTTCGAGACGCAGTTCGACCTGGTAGCGGAGCCCACATCAGTAAGGGTTAGATTACAGTCAGCCTGGGAGAAGTTAAAAAGGGGGTTTTCCTTTAAAGTAAAGAAGAAGTTATTGAAAACAGTTGCCTGTCCTTCGTGGGCAAGTTTAGGAAGCCACCAGTTACATAAAGCCTGAAATCATTTAACTTTACTGAAGACAAGAGAAGTTTCTGTTTGATTGTTCATTAATAAAGGACTTCGTTATACTTCACAAGCCATCTAAAGACCATTTGTGGTGGAAAACCTCTGAGTTCTCTTCGGAAGGCCCTGGCTTCCCGCTGGGCTCAAGTCACACATCCTATTTAAAGAAAATTATTTACAGGCCCAGCGCACGACAGAACAGATAGAATGGTCCATTTTTTATATTTAAAGGTTCCAACTTTTACTAACACCAAGATTTGTAGAACACAAAGCACGAGATTATGTTTTACCCATTGCTGAAATTGAGTAAGTGCACAGCCAGGAGTGTATTAGCATTTGTTGAAATAGTAAGTGGCCACCCACAGCACTAATTTTTTATTGTAAGTCTATAAATTGGATAAGGAAACGCTCCATTAAAGTGTTCTTATATACATATTAAACATATATCCTTTTTAAATTCAACACATGACAAGTGGAATACAATTGAAGGGTTATTTTAGCCATGACTATAACACATGGATAGAATGAACACAATAGTAGTCTCATGTTGATATACTTATTTTAGAACAGACCACAATGAAAGCAGTTTTCAATACAGTTTTCAGCCAACACATCTAAAGGTAATGGAAGCTAGTATTAACAATGAGATAGTATGTTTGGAATCAGATCAGTACACAGTCTAAACATAACACACACAAACCTAACTAAGTATATTAGGTACTTATGTAGTGCCTTCAAAAATGGACAAAGCTACTTATCATGTCTTACTCTGCACAAAAGAAAACCATTCATGCTTCTCGCTGTTTTTTCAATAGAGACAGAATTTATTTTCATTTTCTATGTTCTAATTTTAAGACAGTATACAACAGAAATTTTAGCAAGCAGTTTACATTGTAAACAGACATGAAAATAAAAACTCACATAACTCTCAAGTATTCTTATCTCAATTTTTGAACAATTTTCATGAAAGCAAAAGCAAGTTTACATACTTTAACTGTTTCTATTTCTGTAAAAATCGCTTATTGAGGAAATGTAAATCTAAAGCACTTTAAAATCTAAACTCTTCAATAAAAAAGTAGAAAAAAGGAACTAAATGTTTTATTTTATTTAAAAAATAAAAGAAAGTAAATTTGGAAATTAGGTTTCACAGAGTCATAGAGTTGGTAGAGTTCCAAAGAGCCATCAAATCCAACCCCATTCTGCCAGGCAGGAACACACAATCAAAGCACTCCTGGGAGATGGCCATTTGGTCTCTGCTTAAAAACCTCCAGAGAAGGAGACTCCAATATGATCTGAGGCAACATATTCCACTGTCAAGTTCTTTGTAATGCTCTAATGTTGGAATCAATAGAGTTTGGAATCAATATGTTTGGTTGTTAATTCAAAAGTCAAAAATCTAGTTATTAATCTATTCTCAAATAATAATAATAATAAGAAGAAGAAGAAGAAGAACAACAACAACAACAACAACAACAACTTTATTTATACCCCGTCACCATCTCCCCAAGGGACTCGGAGCGGCTTACATGAGGCCAAGCCCAATAACACATCAATAAAAACAAAAGCAGTAAACAAAAACAATAAATACAATACAATTAATATAAATCACATATAAAGAATAACCAATAAACAGTAACACACAAGGATTTAAAAACCTATGGCCGGGCCAGATGTAATAATTTAAAATTTAAAAAATAAACACAGGGCATGAACAGGGTAGGATATAACTGGTATAGGGTTTTAAAAGAAATGAGGGAGTGCAGTCCATCCTAAAGCAGTAGTAAAGTGCATTCTGAGGACACATTGCTGGGAATTTTCCTTATTCTGGGAAGGCACACTGGAGCAACCACGTTTTCAGGCTCCTCCTAAAGACTGCCAATGTTGGAGCGTGCCTGATGTCCTTGGAAAGTGAGTTCCAGAGTTGGGGACCACCACCGAGAAGGCCCTCTCCCTTGTCCCTACCAATCGCGCCTGCGAAGGAGGCAGGAGCGCGAGCAGGGCCTCACCAGATGATCGAAGAGATCGTGTGGGTTCGTACACAGAAATGCGGTCACCATTTCATTATCCACCTCTAAGTTTGTAATGATCAACTTAATCAAGACCTGCTCAACATTAGTAATTCCAACCTGACAACAGAGATTTGTGTATGGATTCTAATGAGTTCATAATTTTTTACAGTTGTCTCATAGTAGAAGTAGTAATAATAATAGTAATTGATGATTATTATTTGCTTTATGAGTTTTATTGCTGTATTGTTATGTTGTTGTTTTGTTGGCTGACTTGGCCTTTGTAAGCCGCATCGAGTCCTTCGGGAGATGTTAGCGGGGTATAAATAAAGATAATAATAATAATAATAATAATAATGTATTACCTGCCTCTCTCTGCAATATTGCAAAAGAAGCAACACTGAAAGGGCAACCAACTGGTCCAGCTGTAAATTATTTGTTGGTTACATAGTACCACGGGTTTGTTTTTCTCAAAGCCAATGGGTCTTCATCTAGATAACTTAAGTCCATGTTTTCCTCACATTGATTTTAAGATCTATTTGAAAGTAAGAGAAATGTCATCATAGACACAAAACAGGAGGCCCTTCCCTGAGGGAGCAGCAGGAGACCTTTGGATAGCTGAGGTCACAATAATGGAGAAATGAAGGTCACATACAAAGAGATGCTGGGAATGAAAGCAGTCAGATAAGCTCAGTGGGAGACAAGGCCATGGAGAATTTCAAATGTAAGGATGAGACTGGCGGGAGGGGAGGGGGTGTAGGTAGTAGACAGTAGCATAGTGAAAGATCTAAAGTGGTCAGATAGATGTGAATAGCTTTGGCAGCACAGTGCTTCACAAAAAACTGGGAAACTAAAGTGAGACACAGGATGGATAGATAGAAAGCTTCCAACCGTGAAGGTGAGAATTGCAGCCCAAGGTGTGAATTAAGAGTTCTTTTACCAATGGAGGAGGAAAAGGAGGACTAAAGCCATGGAGGACAAAAGTGTTATAAATGGAAAGGCAATATAATTTGAGTGAACATGGCCAGGTATGTGAAGGGAACAATCAAAGAAAAAGCCACAGCTTCCGGCTTCTTGAAAAGTGTCAGTCTATATAAATAAAAATGTAATGTTCGTTTGTGGGATTAACATAACTCAAAAACCACTAGACGAATTGACACCAAATTTGGACACAATACATCTATCCGGGCAACGAGTGACCATCACTCATAAAAACGCTGAAAGACACAGCGGAAGAGACTTAAAAAGCCAAAAACCAAAAAATACATTACAACGCTTATGCAAAACCACATATATATATACGCAAACATACATACGTTGCAGGTTCGAATCTCAATACTGCTCAAATGTGCAGGTTAAAAGCAAAAACCTGGTCAATTGCTCCTATGTTGTACAAACTGTAATACAATAATTATTGATTTAAGAAGGACATGAAGTCATATTTATTTACCCCAACTGAAATGAAACAAAAATTATACTTCACAATAAGACGAAACTAACACAAAATGTAAAAGGTGAAAGCATATTATTTTTAAAAGATATGTAATTATATCATGAAGATATGCAATCGTATCATCTTAAAACCATCATGTTCTCCTGCTTCATTTACCTTTAATAACATCAGAGTAAATGTAGCCTTAACATACTGATAATCTCCAATTACCCACCCAGCAATTTATAGAAAATTATGAGTGTTGTTTTCTACCCTTTCAATTAATTCCACTTTAAATAATAGAAACATGGGCAGTCTTTCTATTTATTTATTTATTTGATTGCTTGTTTATTTGCAGTATTTATATTCCGCCTTCTCGCCCCGCAGGGGACTCAGGGCGGATTACAATGTACATATACATGGCAAACATTCAATGCCTTAGACACACAATATATATAGACAGACTCACAGAGTCTATTTAACATTCCAGCTTTTTCCTGAGGGTATTCTGGCCACCAGGGGAGCTGTTGCTTCACCGTCTATTTGTGACACTGATGGAGTACTTCCTCATTCTTTTGCTTGTTTGCTGGAAATTTTATGGCATCGTAAATTAGTTTAATTAGCCTCCTCGCATAAGCTGTACCTAAATTTCCTACTTGACAGATGCAACTGTCTTTCGGGCTGCAAAGGTAGATAGCAAGCTACACAGATGGTGAGAAGCTCACTCTGATCCAGCTGGCTTCAAACTCATGACCTTCCCGGTCAGTAGTGATCTTAATGCAGCTGACTCCCAGCCAGCTGTGCCACAATTTCCACTGCTCAATTCACTTGATGGTTTCCATCACCACTGTGGCCATCCCTGTACTAAAGAAATGACTACCATACTCCCAGCAAGCTGCGCCACAGTCCCGGTGCCATTCTATCCCATTCCCAACCACAAATGTAAGAGATTCCCATCTTATTGCTGTGCTTCCAACACTGCAGCTGGTATGATCTGAAACCTTTAAGCTGTCAAGGCCCTCTGCAATATACCAACAGTTAACTCCATAATATAATTTCCCAACAAATAAGATTGCTTCCAGTATTATTGCCCTGGAGAAAGGTTTTGATTAATGCAGTAGGGACAGGTCCTGTTACTTGTCAATGTCCACTGGTTTACATTTTGCAGCTTTATGTTTGGCAGCTTAAGCTCAGTTTCTCACAAAACATACAAGATGATTGAGGGACAAATCACAACTCTGCAAACCATCTCACACCAGTCTAAATCAAGACCATTACTGCATCTGTCTTCTTTCCTCAAAACAGCATAGAAAACTATTGTGGGTCCCAATAAATTGCTTTAAACAACTCACAAGCCTGAGGGATTTCCCAATGATGATGATTCAGTTGAATTGCACGAATTTACTGGAGTGAGGCCTCAAACTTCATTCAGTCAATATTTTCAATGTGCTAGCTTAAAAAATAATAATACGCAGCTGCAAGGAATACAGTACATATATTAGACACATATGGAAGTCTGATAAAGTCAAACCAGGTAGATGAAAATGATAGTCCAACAGGAAGAGCAGATCAAATATGTTCAGTTTGATGGTTTATAGTTTTGAATGGTTTAATTTATATGTCATTGTTTTAGATGTGTGATATACTGTTTTTATTGTATGCAAGGCATTTAATTTTTGCCACTTATTTGATGTGAACCAAGTAAAGCAGTATATAAATGCAATAAATAAATAAATAAATAAATAATCAATCAATCTGATTACACTAGGGCCAAATTGATAGAGGCCATGTAAATAACTACACCAGGGGTCTACAAACTAAGTCCCGAGGGCTGGATACGGCCCTCCAAGGTCATTTACCCAGCTCTCGCTACAGGTCAACCTAAGTCTTGAAAGCACACAACAACAACAACAACAACAACAACAACAACAACAACAACCCTATCTCATCAGCCAAAAGCAGGCCCACACTTCCCATTGAAATACTAATCAGTTTATATTTGTTAAAATTGTTCTTCGTTTTCTATTATTGTATTGTTTTAAAGTGGGCTAGACAGTGTAATTTCTCCAGTGGTGTAGGGCGCAGACATCCCGTGATAATGCGGCATGTCTCATTAAGAGCCACATCCACTGTTTTAACGTGGTGAGATGTGTTCCACACTGGGAATGCATACTCAGCAGCAGAGTAGCATAGCGCAAGGGCAGATGTCTTCACTGTGTCTGGTTGTGATCCCCAGGTTGTGCCAGTCTGCTTTCGTTTCTAGCGCCCACTTAAGCGGAGTAATCATTAGTATATGGCTAGCTAAATAGCCACCAGACTGGCAATAGCTAAACAGATTGTAAGTATACTGTTTGTAATCTTTATTTATTAATGTTCATTTTTAATTGTTATATTTACTGTTTCGTATTCTGTGATGCGGCATCGAATCATTGCCCATTGAAAACCGCCCTGAGTCCCCCTAGGGGTTGAGAAGGGCGGGTTAAAAATGTTCGAAATAAATAAAATAAGTGTATAAATACATGAGAACAAGCCATAGGGAGGAGGGAAACAAGCTTGTTTTCTGCTTCCCTGGAGACTAGGATGCGCAACAATGGCTTCAAACTACAAGAGAGGAGATTCCATCTGAACATGAGGAAGAACTTCCTGACTGTGAGAGCCGTTCAGCAGTGGAACTCTCTGCCCTGGAGTGTGGTAAAGGCTCCTTCTTTGGAAGCTTTGAAACAGAGGCTGGATGGCCATCTGTCAGGGGTGCTTTGAATGCAATTTTCCTGCTTCTTGGCAGGGGATTGGACTGGATGGCCCATGAGGTCTCTTCCAACTCTTTGATTCTATGATCAGTTCCACCCAATGAAGCTACCTGTACATAAAAGCTTAATGGCAAAGCTCTGGAACATATTCTCAATTTGAATGAAAAAGTGTGGAGGACCCTTAATGTGTACCCCTAGGACGACAGAGGAACTTTTCCTGATGTGACTGGCAATTCAGATCTTGCTTGCAGTAGAGCTTAATGTTAGCACAGCTTCAGAAAGTGCACAAAACAAATCTTGAGCAGACTCCCTTTAGACATTTTTGATGAAAGCAGAGAAGATAACATCTGTGCCCTGATTCAGTAAAACTTTAAAATAATCCAACCTTTATCATTCAAGAGTAACAAATAAATAATGTAAATAGAAAAAAAGCCAGAAGCATAAAAGCAACGCATGGAGGCTAGTAATAAGCAAAGAATAAAGCCGACAAGAGCTCCCAATGAGCTAAGAGCAATGCTTCATTCTTAGTATCTCCTCATCTCAGTTACTCTTCCTCAACCTATTGCACTCTAAATACATATATATCTGTCCTCTTAATTATATGCTAGCAGATGGCATGCACTAAGAAAAATCTAAGGGCCCTTCCAGACAGGCCCTATATCCCAGGATCTGATCCCAGATTTTCTGCTTTAACCTGAATTTATTTATGTATCATGTCAGGAGCAAACCAAACAGTTGTGTTGCATTTTTAACAAACAAACAAAACACAAAGTTTGCAAGCTTGGTAGTTGATTAGATGTCCTTTGACCAGTAGCTGGCCACTAGGAGTGCCTCTGGTGTTACTATAAGAAGGTCCTCCATTGTGCATGTGGCAGGACTGAGGTTGCATTGCAGCAGGTGGTCTGTAGTTCGCTCTTCTCCACACTCGCATGACGTGGATTCCACTTTGTAGCCCCATTTCCTAAGGTTGGCTCTGCATCTCGTGGTGTTCAGCACCTTCCAAGTCGCCCAGTTTTCTGTGTGCCCAGGGGAGAGTCTCTCATTTGGTATCAGCCATTGATTGAGGTTCTGGGTTTGAGCCTGCTGCTTTTGGACTCTCGCCTGCTGAGATTTTCCAACGAATGTCTCTGTAGATCTTAGAAAACTATTTCTTGATTTAAGTCATTGACGTGCTGGATCAGGGGTCCTCAAACTTTTTCCACAGAGGGCCAGGTCACAGTCCCTCAAACTGTTGGAGGGCCCAATTATAATTTGAAAAAAAACACGAATGAATTCTTATGGACACTGCACATATCTTATTTGTAGTGCAAAAAATGCTTTAAAACAATACAATAATTAAAATGAATAACAATTTTAACCAATATAAACGTATTAGTATTTTAATGGGAAATGTGGGTTTTGGCTGATGAGATAGGGTTGTTGTTGTTGTGTGCTTTCGAGTCATTTCAGACGTAGGCTGACCCTGAGTGAGGGCCGGGTAAATGACCTTTGAGGGCCGCATCCAGCCCTTGGGCCTTAGTTTGAGGACCCGTTATTTATTTATTTATTTATCTATCTATCTATCTATCATGTCAGGAGCAGACCAAACAGTTGCATTGCATTTTTTGACAAACAAACAGAACACAAAGTTAACAAGCTAGGTAGTTGATTAAATGTCCTTTGACCAGTAGCTGGCCACTTGGAGTGCCTCTGATGTTGCTGCAAGAAGGTCCTTCATTGTGCAGGGCTCAGGTTGCATTGCAGCAGGTGGTCTGTAGTTTGCTCTTCTCCACACTCATATGTCAGGGATTCCACTTTGTAGCCCCATTTCTTGAGGTTGGCTCTGCATCTCGTGATGCCAGAGCGCAGTCTGTTCAGCGCCTTCCAAGTCACCCAGTTTTCGGTGTGCCCAGGAGGGAGTCTCTCATTTGGTATCAGACATTGATTGAGGTTCTGGGTTTGAGCCTGTCACTTTTGGACTCTCACTTGCTGGGGTGTTCCAGCGAGTGTCTCTGTAGATCTTAGAAAACTATTTATTGATTTAAGTCGTTGGCGTGCTGGCTGATATCCAAACAGGGGATGAGCTGGAGATGTCACTGCCTTGGTCCTTTCACTATTGGTTGCTACTTCCTGGCGGACGTCAGGTGGTGCAATACCGGCTAAACTGTATAATTTCTCCAGTGGTGTATGGTGCAGATACCCCATGATAATGTGGCATGTCTCATTAAGAGCCACATCTACTGTTTTAGCATGTTAGGATGTGTTCCACACTGGGCATGGATACTCAGCAGCAGAGTAGCATAGCGCAAGGGCAGATGTCTTCACAGTGTCCGGTTGTGATCCCCAGATTGTGCCCCTGTGCTGGATGATATGAGTACTTACTGCCAGATAATCTGGGATAAACAGAAAACCTAGGATCAGATCCTTGAATATAGGGCCTGTCTGGAAGGATCCTAAGTGTCATCCTAATTTGTTGTCACACCCTCCAGAGGAACTCATTGCAAAGCAAAAGAAAGAGCCAAGTTTGTTCCTCAAACTTCTTTTCTTTTTTTGTGGTTTTTAGCCAAACAGCTGAATGTTGTACAAAGGACTTGAATACCCAGGGAAAAAAAGCAATGCTAGTGCTAACCCTTTAATCGGTACAGCAGTCTACTTATGCCAGTTTGAATCGAAGCAGTTCACTGCAAATGCCCACCACTGCTTAATATCGAACATTTCCGAACAATAGGAAAGTCTATTCCATCAGATGTCTCCAACGATCCTCCTATTAGCAAGACTTAAGGAGGCCTTTGTCATATCAAATATGCTCAGCTGCTTACCCCATGGTGAAACAGTGTTAGAACCATTTAAAGATGTGTCTGACATCATTAATCTATTTGACCCTTGACCCTGAGATCTAAATTGTAGCTATGGTGACCAAGGCTTGACCTTACTATGCTGAGAAACTTTCAAGCTCTGCAGTACTTTAAGTCACATTGTTCAGCCGGACAAAGGAGCAAAGGAGAAATGTGACAGTTTCTTAGGAGCTAAGGTCAGTGGGTCAATTGCACAAATTGCTTATTGTTATATGATAAGCATGATGACAAAAGTTACTTTTTGATCATTTTTCCACACATTTATGATTTATCCTGGAATGAAATTATATCTATATAAATAAAAATGTAATGTTTGTTTGTGGGATTAACAGAACTCAAAAACTATTGGAGGAATTGACACCACATTTGGACACAAGACACCCAACAACCCAATGTATGTCCTTTACTTATAAAACACGGAAAAACACAGCAGAAGGGAATTTAAAAGCCCCAAAAAGCGAAATGATGAAAAGCTAAATGACAATGCAGAAAAAAGGAAAGAAAGAGGGAGGGAAGGGTAGGGGGGGAAAAAAGAAAGAAAGGAAGGAAGGAAGGAAGGAAAAGAAAGAGGGAGGGAAAGAAAGAAGGAAAGGGAGAAGGAAGCATGGAAGCAAAGAGAGAAAGAAGGAAGCAAAGAGGTAGAGAAGGAAGAAAGGAGAGAAAGAGGGGGGGAAAGAAAAAGGGGAAAGGAAGGAAAGTTAGAGAAGGAAGGAGAGAAGGAAAGAAAAAGGAAAGAAGGAAGGAAAGAGGGAGCGAAGGAAGGGGGAAGATATAAAGAAAGAGGGAGGGAAGGAAAGAGAAAAAGAAGAAAAGAGAGACAGCAGAAGAGAAAGAAAAAGGGGGAAGGAAGGAAAGAGATAAAGAAGGAAGAAAACAAGGAAAGACGGGAAGGAAGGAAGGAAAGAGGGAGTGAAGGAAGGAGGGAAAGAAGGAAAGAAAGAGGGAAGGTTGGCCACAGCAACGCGTGGCAGGTACAGCTAGTGTACAAAATAAAACCACTCAAAAACTTCCAAGCACATCACTTATCAGTACATAGTAGAAAAGTAAATATTGCATGCATAGCTTTACTTCCTGTTCACTATAAAGACATATGTTACTGAAAATAAAAAGGTGCTTGCAGAACTGTACTGCTTTCAGTATATCAGCTAAAGGGAAGATAAAGAAAGATAAGGGACAATATCCAAAGAGTTCCTTGGGTGTACAAAGGGCTTAACCATCACACTTACTGAGAAGTTTGACTTTTCCCTTAGGAAACAACAGGCGCCACCCCACCCATCATTTGGATCACGAGCTATATTTGAAAACCCTATGTGCTTCAAAATGGGTGTGCTTTTATTTATGTGACATGACAAGTTGCTATTTGAGAAAAGCAAGCCCAAAAGCCCTTAGGATGTGTGAAATGAGTTGGGCGTGGGGTTGACTCCTGCTCCAAGCTGTAAAGCCTTGCAGAGCTTGTTGGCTTCAACCGGGAAAAAAAATTAAATCCTATCCAACTTCATTTACAGACGAAAAAACTAGATGCTATTCAAAATGCACTTGTTATGAAATGTTGTGTTTATGGTACTACTAGCTTATGTGCCCAGCAATGCTTGGGTTTGGTCTTTTGTAATGCTATTTATTAGAAATAGTCATTGTTTGCTTTTGTTTTTACGAATGCTCCCATTAGAAAATGCATAAGGATTTGGGTGAACTACAACTCCAGACATCGTGGCTCAATTCTCCTCAAATCTCATCAGTATTCAAGGTTGGTGATATTAGGGTGTGTGTCTCAAGTTTGGTCCAAATGTATCGTCTGTGAGGTTGACAGTGCTCTTTGATTATGGGTGAACTACGACTCCAACATCATGAGGGAATTTCCCCAATACCCAGCCAGTATTCAAAGTTGGTCACTTTGAGTATGGTTCGCAGGTTCGAATCCGGGGAGAGGTGGATGAGCTCCCTCTATCAACTCCAGCTCCTCATGCAGGGACAGGAGAGAAGCCTCCCACAAGGATGATAAAAACATCAAATCATCCGGGCGTCCCCTGGGCAACGTCCTTGCAGACGGCCAATTCTCTCACACCAGAAGCGACTTGCAGTTTCTCAAGTCACTCCTGACACGACAAAAAAAAATGTTGAGTATGTATACCAGATGTGGTTGAGATGAATTGTTGGTGGAATCAGAGGGCTCCCTGGATGTGGGATGAACAATAGCTCCCAAAGGTAAAGGTAAAGGTTTCCCTGACATTAAGTCTAGTCATGGCCAACTCGGGGGGGGGGGGGGTACTAATCTCCATTTCTAAGTTGAAAAGCCAGCATTGTCTGTAGACCTCTCCAAGGTCATGTGGCTAGCATGACTGCATGGAGCACTGTTACCTTCTCGCAGAAGTGGTACCTATTGATCTACTCACATTTGCATGATTTCGAGTTTACTGCTAAGTTGGCAGTAGTTGGGGCTAATGATGAGGGCTCACCCCGCTCCGTGGATACAAACTACACCTTTCAGTCAGCAAGTTCTGCAGCTCAACAGTTTAACCCACTGCGCACACCCACAAACCCCTTCAAGTAATTTATGTTGGTTATTTATTTAATTATCGAGTCACGGGCAGACCAAACAGTTGCATTGCATTTTTTAACAAACAAACGAACAGACAAACAAAACACAAAGTTTGCAAGCTTGGTAGTTGATTAAATGTCTTTTGACCAGTAGCTGGCCACTTGGAGTGCCTCTGGTGTTGCTGTTGTTGTTGTTGGTTGTTGTTGTTGTTGGTTGTTGTTGTTGTTGGTAATGGGTGTGTGTGTGTGTGCCAAGTTTGGTCCAGATCTATCATTGGTGATAGGTATCTCAGAAATTGTCTGACCCCCAAACATAGATACATACATACAAACATATTTTCACTTTTATTATAGACTAGCTGTCCCCTGCCACGCGTTGCTGTGACCCACATGGGGGTTCTGTGTGGAAGGTTTGGCCCAATTCTATCATTGGTTGGATTCAGAGTGCTCTGTGATTGTAGGTGAACTATAAATCCCAGCAACTACAACTCCCAAATCTCAAGATTCTATTTTCCCCAAACTCTACCAGTGTTCACATTTGGGCATATGAGTATTTGTGTGTAGTTTGATCCAGATCCATCATTGTTTGAGTCTACAGTGATGTAGGTGAACTAGAACTCCAAAACCAAAGGACACTGCCCACCAAACCCTTCCAGTATTTTCTGTTGGTCATGGGAAAACTGTGTGCCAAGTTTGGTCTAATTCTATTGTTGGTGGGGTTCAGAATGCTCTTTGATTGTAGGTGAACTATAAATCCCAGCAACTACAACTCCCAAATGACAAAATCATTTTTTTGAGTGAAGGACATACATTGAGTTGTTAGGTGTCTTGTGTTCAAATTTGGTGTCAATTCGTCCAGTGGTTTTTGAGTTCTGTTAATCCCACAAACGAACCTTACATTTTTATTTATATAGATATAGAAAAATATACACTAGATAGAATATAGATTGTAAATGTTCATAAATGCACTGAACACCGCTCTAGAAGGCAATCAAGAGTCTGTAGTGGGAAATGGGATAATGTACAGAACCACTACGTTCACAAAAATCATGCACTTTCACCTCAAATTTCTTCTGTTCTACCTCACGGCATGCCCAACATGCCAAAATGTAGTCAGCCTGATGAAACCACTAATCTGGCCCATCTGACCAGCACGCCTTCAAAATAATTTAGCCCTCTATGTCAGAAGTACTTTAATTCAAAGTTGCATTCTTGAAGAGCTTGGCAACGGAAAGTCAATTACATTCTTGGCAACTCAGTTCCTCATTTAATTTAAATGCCAGTTTTATATACATAATTTTGTTTTTTATATACATGGTCTTGCCATTTCATGAATCAATACATATTTTATGATTGTCACTAAATTTTATAATTGTTCTTCAGAACAAAATATGTACAAACAAATGTAGCAATGCTTTGGCATGAGAGTCATCAGCAATTTCACTTTAAGGTTAAACAAAAAATGTCATGATACTGGCAATATCTTAAATCTTGGCAACTATGGAAAGGCAAGGACACCTCGACTCCACAGGAGACTTTGGAGAGCTACACCTGCACCAAACCCTCTCCCACAATGGGGATAAAGGAGGACATTTTCACCATAACTTGGGACTGAGGCCCAAGACTGAGCTTTTTAAGATCAAAATGAGTAGATACCACATTCTATTCATTCCTTGTTTCAGGAAAGGCCACTCCAGGGCCATAGATATAGTAGAAATTCCATTCACACCCCCTAAAAATCATTTGAAGCATTTTTGAGTAAAACATTTTAAAAAACCAACAATTTGACCCACTGGTGGCTACAAAATGGCCCTGGGGGTGGCATGCAGTCTACAGGCTACACTTTGCCACCCCTGGCTTCAGATCTTAGTTTATTAACAACAACAACAACAACAACAACAACAGTAATACAAACAATAAAATAAACCTCATAAGCAAAAATCGGCAGTAAACATCAACAATAACACAATAACATTTAAAAACCTATGGCTGGGCCAAATGTAATAATTAAAATTTTAAAAATAATGCTGAGCTAGAAATGGAACTAGGATAGAATTTTGGAAAAGAATGGGGCGTACAGACAGTCCTAATATATACAAATATATACACACATATATGCAATCCTAATATATATATATATATATATACACACACACACACACACAAAACACATATACACAGAAAGGGGGAAGGAAGGAAGGACAGAAGGAAGGAGACAAAGAGAAAAAGGAGAGAAGGAAAGAATGTAAGGGAAGGAATGAAGGACAGAAGGAAATAAAAAATGAAAGAAGGAAGGAAAGAGAGGGAAGGAAGGAGAGAAAGAACGAAAGAGAGAAAGGGAGGTGTGCTGTCACTCGCTGGGCCTGTGCAAGAGACTGTAGACAGAACGTATATTCTGTGTGCCCAACGGGACGCCGGGGTTGCCTCCTGATGAGAAGCCTTAGAATTTCCTTAAACAGAGTCTTTAGATTGCTTAAAGGTTGAGCAAAGTTTTTTATTGTTGCTCAAGTCTTCAATAAATCACAACTATTTCAAAGCTTTCTTAACCAATTGGTGGCTTTCTCAATCTTGTCCACAGGGGACAGGCAACTATCTTCATAAACTGTCTCTTTGCTATCGGGGAAATCCTTAACCTCTATCTGGGCAGTCTGTCTTAGGCCTTGCTGGCGTGGGACCCCTAACCCAGTACCAACTGCTTCTGGCTGCCGCGAGTGGCCCTTACCAAACAGAGTCCTTTGTAGACTTTCAGTTCCCATCAATGACTGGCTGTAGCACTGTGGAGCTGGATCCCTTCAGTAAAGGAGCTATAAGGCTGTAAATTCCCAGCAAAGGCTATGCTGAGACTGTATTCCCCCAGCCAAACTGTAAAAGACGAAACTTTCTACAGGAGGACCTGATTTACGTCCTGTACGAAGACTTCTCTGTGTGGACAGAGCTAAAATGGCTCCTTTTCCCTCCCAAAACCCCAAGGGGGTCAGAGCTAGAGAACCTAATGATGACTGAAGGGTCATTGGTCCAAATTAAGGAAAGCCACCTAATTGTAAAATGCATAGAACTTTAGAATACATGCAAACACTCAACAAAGGAAAGGTAAGTTGGAGCTCCTGGTACAGCCGTGCCAGAACAAGAGGGAAGGAAGGAAAGAGAGAAGGAAGAATGGAACCAAAGAGCAAAGGAAGGGAGGAAGGAAACAGGTATAGATGGAATAAAGAAGGAAAAGAAAAAGAGGGAAGGAAGGAAAGAGGGAGGGAAGGAAGGAGAGAAAGAGGGAGGGAAGGTTGGCCACAGCAACAAGCAGAGATCAACTGATATAGATAGTCTAAAACAGCATTCAGCAAAATTTGGTTCTCCAAGAGTATGGACCAACAGCAAGACTTCCAAAACTCATTGAGGACTAAATATGAGAACCACCAGAGACAGCCTTAGGTAATTTTCAACGGTAAGCAAACAGTATTTTGGCACCCCCCCCCCCAACCAATCACTGATATATATTTTCTGTTCGTCGTGGGAGTTCTGTGTGCCATATTTGGTTCAATTCTATCATTGGTGGAGTTCAGAATGCTCTTTGATTGTAGGTGAACTATACATCCCAGTAACTACAACTCGCATATGTCAAGGTCTATTTTCCCCCAAGAGCGCCCCAAGAGGGCCCCTGGGCAAAATCAACTATACTGCGAATGCTTACTTTGCGTAATGGTTGAGCTGCCCCTGGCAACAAGTGGCAGGTACAGCTAGTAAAAAATAAACCAAGAATTGGGGGATGAACTGATAGTTCCTGCTTATCCTTTTTGTCACAAGGATTACTCTGCATGTTACACATGGGCCAAGAAACAAATCATGGTAGACCTCTTTTTCACTCCCAATCTCAAAATTAAATACGCTCTTCCATTTTCTCATTGGTGTAAGCATGTATTAAGAAAATAAACCCACTAAGAGATGCCACCACCAAGACTAAATAAGATCCCGTAAGACTCTTTACACTTAGATTGTGTGCATGCTTGGATATTGGCAGGGATTAGGGAGAGCAAGTATAGCAACTTTGTACATTCCATATAATTGGTTTGTTCTAAAGTGGTAAAGGCAGCTTTCCTTTCCTCTTTTCCCAGACAAAAGAGTTGGAGATGAGGAGGAGAAAGCAAGTGGGAGTGGATGTTAGGTGGTTATTTGAAGGATCCCATAAAATCGAGACATGCCAAGTCTCATTCAAATAATCCATGTGCCTTTTAGGGTGCTGTGGGGGAAGTAAACAGGAACAGGCAGGGACACAATGTGATAAGAAGCTCAAGGAAGGCCTGTCTGTCACCTATCCCAAGCTGCAATAAACCCGCAAACAATTTGGGTGTTGTTTCCGTGGAAAGGTGCCAGCATTCCATCAACACTATCAGTACATAATCTTGAGCAAAACTTCAAGGAAGTATGCAGGTATCAATCTTGTGACATTATGAACTCTTTCTATGCCTTAAATACATTGCTTGTCAAAATTTGGGCAATCTGGATAAGTCATCACATCACATGTGCCATCACATGGAGTCTATGCTCATTTTCTTACTGAATTCCCCACCTTCCTCCTTGCTCTCTGCAATTTACAAGGGTGGAGAGATAATTATTCTAAAAACTTCAGTTTGCTAGTGGTGGAGGAATTAATTACTCAAAAGGTGGCAATTAGGTTGTGACAATAGCTTCTAGCCTTTCTATCCAAAGTATGTTTGCTTAGAAGTCCTTGCTTAGAAGTAAGCCAAGGTCCCATTCCACTGAACTGCAGCGAAACTTACTTCAAAAGTAAAAGGAATGGAAAGAATAACATTGCCCAAGTTAAGTAATGTTTTTAAAAACCACACCAGCACAAGAGTAGGTGCAGCCAAAGGCATAATCCCTTAAGTTTTTTTAAAAAAAACCTTTAGTTAGGAAACAAAACTTATCAGAACTTTACTTGCCATACTTAACAAAAATAGTATTCTGAAAACTCACGATTATGCATTTAACAACAGCCATGCCCTTATAGACTGTAAAAGAATTAAATTTATTAAGTAGCTAAAAGGGCATTCTTTGAAAAGTTTGGGGAGGAAAGAGCACAGTTATTAACCTTCAGGAGGAGGAAATTACATCTTAAAATCCTGTGTTTAAGTTACACTGACATAGTGACAGAGGGGGATAAAAGTCAGGAAATTCAAAGTTAAAGCTGAATCCCCTTTCTTAGTCCACATTATTGTCCTTTATCCCTTAACATTTAATTAAAACCTGGTCCTGACCAATTGGTAATAAGCTGTACAGAAAACTGATTATGGGAATTGCTCGACTTCACAGTCTATTGTACTAGACTTCCTCTCCCTTGGATTCCAAGTCTGTCTGCACATCCTCTCTCCTAATGTGAAAAGGGAAAGGGAGAGATCCTAGAATAGATTTTTGTTACCAAATGTCTGGGTTACTGCAAGGGGAGGGGGCATCACAAAATGTAAGGCATCTTTGAAGACAGGAAAATACTCACCCATTTTAATCCAAATTATGAACTACTAAAAAAATCAATAGTTTGTTAAACCATATTGTTTTCAAAAACATGGTTAAGTCTGCCTGTTTCATGAAGCTAGAAAAGAACAGAGAATTATCTTGAGCAGCATTACCACAGCTGCATACTAATTACGCGTCAAATGTGTTTGTAACATATAAAGTATATGTTAGCACATGTGTTTGAGCTTCGGTTTTTCATCAAGCCATCATGAACTAAGGGGTCCAGGACACGTTAGAACAGTCGGATGTACCAAAGGAAGAGCCACGGTGGTCCATGTTCTTGTTACATCCTGAACAGACTCTACTGCAATGCACTCTACATGGAGCTGTCTTTGAAGACTACTCGGAAACTTAAATTAGTCCAACAGTTGGCAGCCAGGCTGCTCACTGGAGCGACGTACAGGGAGCATACAACTCCGCTGTTATGCCAACTCCACTGGCTGCCGATTAGCTTCCGAGCACAATTCAAAGTGCTGGTCTTAACCTTTAAAGCCCTAAACAGTTCTAGCCCAGACTACCTGTCCGAATGTATCTCCTGGTACGAACCATCACGAAACTTAAGATTTATTTATTTAGTTAGTTGCTGTATTTGTATACTGCCTTTCCCAGCCAATCGGCGACTCAAGGCAGTTTCCAACAAATCAGTATACATAAAACATAATATAGATAAAAAACATTAAACAGTATAAGACATCACAAAAACAGTAAAAACAATATCATCAGCGCCTCATTATTCTCAAGCATTGCCCAGTTCCATTGTCAAGATCATCTGGCTGTTCCAGTGTGCCTTTCCGGAATAATGATCCCATAGCACTTTGTCCTCCAAATCACTTCACATTTCTTTAGGTCTGCTCATATGCCCTTCCACAAACACAAGTATCACCTTTTTGTCCATGTCCCAGCATTACTTCCAATTTTAACTCTACATTTGGCCTTCCCACTGTTTTTAATTGTGTGTTGTCTTATTGATAATGTTGTATATTTTATTGTCTATGTTTTTATTTTAATTGCTTGTATTTTTGTTATTATTGCTTGTATTGTTGTGTTTGGGCTCGGCCTCATGTAAGCCACAGAGTCCCTTGGGGAGATGGTAGCGGGGTACAAATAAAGTGTTATATTATTATTATTATTATTATTATTATCATCATCATCATCATCATCATCTGGAGAGGCCCTGTTCTCAACTCTACTGACATTGCAAACACGACTGGTGGGGACAAGAGACAGGGCCTTCTCATCAGTGGCCTCCCACCTGTGGAACGCTCCCCAGAGACAGAATGGCCACCTCCTGTCTTTTAGAAGAAACATTAAGACCTGGCTTGGGACCAAGCGTTCAATTAGTGAGCAGCAAGTGAAAGAAGAATTTAACACTTATGGCAATGATTTGACCCGGACTGGATTTTAGACTCTGATTTTAATAGGCGTGTGTTAATCAATTGTTTTAATAATTGTTTTACATTTTTAAATATTTCAATGTATTGTTGATTGTTTTATTATGATGACACCGTATGGTGTATTTGTGAGGCTGCCCTGAGTCCCCCCTCAGGGGTGAGAAGGACGGGGTATAAAATAAGGGGAAACATAGGTTGTCATTCCACCCTGGTCATTCCACAGATATTTAAACCCATTTTCCTAGTTCCAACAGATCTCACTACCACTGAGGATGCTTGCCATAGATGCAGGCGAAATGTCAGGAGAGAATGCCTCTAGAACATGGCCATATAGCCCAAAAAAACCTACAACAACCCAGTGATTCCAACCATGAAAGCCTTCGACAATACAATATAGGTTGTAACCACAATCCGGCTCTAAATTAAGTACAATTCTCTGAGCAGCCCTTGTTACAAAAGGTTTTGGACACACTAAGATATAGTATGGCCTTCAAAAGACACACCACACAAGCTGACTTTATTGTTAATGGCCATCAAATCGACATCAACTGATGGAAACTCTTCAAAGAAGAAACCTCCAAATCACCCTATCCTCATTAGCCCTGCTCAGATTTTGCAGACTCAGGGCCACAACTTCCTTGACTAAGCCTATCCATCTATAATGCAGCCTTCCTCCTTTATTTCCAAGCATTATTGTGGTTTTGGAAAATCAAACAGGCTTCACAGTTCACATTACATAGTTCTATTTCCTCCTACTAAATCCGGGTATTCAGCAGACTGGGAGAATAACAAGAATTGAAAGCATTCAAAAACTTCCTATATCTCCATCCATCTCACAAGAAACAGTGTTACTTGAGGGTTGGATGGATATAGAAAAGCCACCCAAAAGTCTCCCATTATTTGTAAATTTACACAGGTTTCCAAGTATCAGTAAATTCCTGTTGCTGACTGTTAGTAAAACAACACCACCATTGCCTGTAGAGTAAACTGAGCATAATACTTTCTTTGCACCACACAATAAGAAAGAATTCACTCCATCACGTATTCTTTCTTTTTAGACTCTCTTCCCATGCTCATTCAGCACTTTCCCCCACAGTTAGGGCTTCTCTCTTTATTTCAGTCCTCCTTCCATTTGCAGCACATTCACTTATGCAAAGGCAGGAGCACATTTCCTCAATGGAGTGAGTGTCCAGGATCACCTGACACGTTCATTACTCCGGTTGATTTATTGGTCTTATTCTGCTGACATACCAAACTTTGATTTCAAAGGATCTCCATTTCTAAAAGAACATCTGCCTTTACTTTCTTCTTATAACCTTGTCCCACAAATAATTGACCATTTAATCAAACTCATCAAGTCTTTGAAAGCCTTCACATTTTCTACCTTGACTGGTTTACATCAAGGTTTTAGAGTTATCTATATATTCTATTTTCTTAAAAATCAGGTATATAGGAATGCCCGAAATTACAACACCTCTGGGTAATATTGGGGAGCAGTAAACCATTAGGTGGATCCTCCGAGACCATACTGCTTCCTCTATTCTTCCCAAACAGTAGTTAAGAATGACAACATAATAGTGATTGTGCTGGTATGGCTGTACCAGGAGCTCCAAATTTATTTGCTTTGTATTAAATGTTTGATTGCAGTCCTAGGTTTCATGGACTCAGCAGATAGGTGGCTTCTTTTGGTTGCAGTCATAGGGCAAGTCACCTGTCCATCATCATTAAGTTTTGGTCCCGCCCCTTGCTCAGGGCAATTGGGAAAGGAAGGGAGCCATTTTTAGTTAGTCTCAGCAAGGATGTACAGGATGTGTGCAAGCTTTCCCTGTACAAAAGGTTCAACCCTTAAGACTTTCCAGGGGAGAACAGTCTTAAGAGCAAACCAGAGAACTCCAGGGAAGCCTCCCCAAAGCTTTGAGGACTTTCCGGGGGAAAACAGTCTTAAGAGTCTCCAAGAATTTCCAGGAAAACAGCCCTAAAGACCAAAAAATCTCCAGCTGGAGAGTCTACTGCCTTACTGGTAGGTCCACTCGGTGTTTGAGATGCAGTTCGACCCGGTAGCGGAGCCCACATCAGTAAGGGTTAGATTACAGTCAGCCTGGGAGAAGTTAAAAAGGGGATTTTCCTTTAAAGAAGAAGTTATTGAAGACAGTTACCTGCCCTTTGTGGGCAAGATTAGGAATTCACCAGTTGCCTAAAAGCTTGGAATCATTTGCTTAACTTTACTGAAGACAAGAGAAGTTTCTGTTTGATCGTTCATTAATAAAAGACTTTGTTATACTTCACAAGCTATCTAAAGACTATTTGTGGTGAAAAAACCTCTCAGAACTTCTCTTTAGGCCCCCTGGCTTCCCACTGGGCAAAGGTTGCACATCCTGTTCTAAAGGAAATTCTTCACAGGCCCAGCGCGCAACAGAACAGTGATAATAGGCTACCACCACCCTTAAACACTAGGTGCAACTGTGCTAACTAAGGACTTCATAACATGGAGCTGGAGAAAGTGGGGGGAAAGAGGAATTTCATGGGGTTATGTCTTGAAAGAAGATGAAGAATTTGCTCACTCCCATCACGCTAGATCACCTTCTCCAGCTTCTAACTCAACCATCAGCTTATTTCCCATCACATGGGCAGATGATGACTCTTCCCATTTCAAGGAAACCAGCACACTTTTTCAAACAGACATCCTTTAAGGCAGCACTGCCTTCTTTCTTTAAAAAAATAGTTTTTATTATTTTATCACATTTGTTATACATTGTTTGTTTTACAAACAGATACATATTATTCAATACAACATACCATGCTTTAACTTTTGGCATCTAGTGTTCTTTTTCTGCTTATACATATTATCTATCCCTCACCGCTGTGTTCCCCTCCCCCCTCCCAAGCCACAGCTTTTACATATCATCTGTCCAAAATTTCAATTCTTCTTGTGGAAATAACTTTCCTTCTTTGTTTTTTAATCCTTTTTCAATACATTTTCTCCATACATCATCAAAATCACTTTGTTTCTATATACCTATTTTAACTTTTAATATACATGTCAGCTTATCATTTATTGCCAGTTTCCATGCTTCCTTGTACCACTCCTCTATTTGTATATTTATTTCTCTTTTCCAGTTCCTTGCTATAAGCAGTCTTGCTATAGTTAATAAATTTGTTATCGCATCTTTATCCTTTTTTTAAAATTGTTTATTGTTATATAATGATAATAAAGCTATACTAGGACTTCTTTCTATTTTAATGTTCATTATATCTCCTATTTCTCTAAATACTTTCCCCCAAAATTATTTACATATTTACACTGCCACCACATATGTATATATGTTCCTGGTTCTTGACATCCTCTCCAGCAATTTTTAAATAGTTTTTATTTATATTTGCTATTCTTACTGGTGTTAGGTTTTATTTATTTGTTGTGTCAGGACAACCAGTCATTTATATTACATTTCTAACAGATCAAAGCAAACAAACAGACAAAATACAAAATTTGTGAGTTTGGTAGTTGATTAAATGTCCTTTGACCAGTATCTGGCCACTTGGAGTGCTTCTGGTGTTCCTGCAAGAAGGTCCTCCATTGTGCATGTGGCAGGGCTCAGGTTGCATTGCAGCAGGTGGTCAGTGGTTTGCTCCTCTCCACACTTGCATGTCGTGGATTCCACTTTGTGGCCTCATTTCTTGGGTTGGCTCTGCATCTCGTGGTGCCAGAGCGCAGTCTGTTCAGCGCCTTCCAAGTCTCCCAGTCCTCTGTGTGCCCAGGGGGGAATCTCTCATTTGGTATCAGCCATTGGTTGAGGTTCTGGGTTTGAGCCTGCCACTTTTGGACTCTCACTTGCTGAGGTGTTCCAGCGAGTGTCTCTGTAGATCTTAGAAAACTATTTCTAGATTTAAGTCATTGACGTGCTGGCTGATACCCAAACAGGGGATGAGCTGGAGATGTCTCTGCCTTGGTCCTTTCACTATTGGCTGCTACTTCTCGGTGGATGTCAGGTGGTGCAATCAGGTGGTACCTAACTGGTGTTAGGTACCATTGCCATATTAACTTATAATAATTTTCTTTAACCCATATTGATAATTTTTTTAGATGTCTTTGTCTCCATAATTGTTGCCACTCTGTTTCATTTATTTTTATCCCTAAATCTTCTTCCCAGACCTCCTTGAGGTGTTATTTTTTGTTTTTCCTTTCTTTATATCAATTATCTTATATACTTTACTAGTTACTCCTTTCAAATTTTCATGCTCCTCTAAAACCTTTCAATTTTGTATTATTTGTTCAAATTGGTTAAGCTTACTTCTGTTTTTTATTATTTTTTCCCCCAATTTTTAAACCATTGTTCTAATTGTATACAATGGAACCATGTCAATTTTATTTCTCTAAATTCTTCCATAATCATTTCCTTCTTCATTCCAACCTTTATCCAATCCCCTATTTTGTCTAAATTTTGTCGCTGCCTCCTCCTCCTCCTCAGCATTGACAGACAAGGCAGGCCTGGAGTGGAAGAGCCCGTCGGTCAGGAGCGGCGTGAGTGGAAGAGCCCCTGAAGTTTCCCCAGTGCCAGTGCTGTTTTTTCCTACTGCACATGCGTATCTGCCATTAACGAAGCTGTTTCGGAAGTTTCGGAAAGTTTTGAAAAAAAGCTAAAGCCAGTCAATATGACCTCACAGATCTCACAGAGCCCTGCTCTAGTCTGATTCACAAGTTCCCAGATTTTGATGGGAGAGGCAGAAAGTTATGGGCTATGGATCTTCCCATATAATGAGAAATAATAAATACAGTTCACTAGCACTGGCTGCGATCAACTGCAAGCTAGGTCTTCGAGAATTTTAATTATGAAATAGCCTCCCGTTTCCTGAAAGAATTAGAAATCTCAATTAACATTGAGCAAGGCTGTTAAAACTGAGCAGATTGAACAATTAACACAAGCTTCAGTTGATAATGAGCAGAAGTAATTTTTAGTGTGGCTGAAAATTTAGGGAAGGATCAATGAGCTCCTCAGGTAGACATTTATGCCAATAGAAGGTTACACATGAATTTCTCAAAGAGTGGAAGACCCTCTTTGAAATAACCACTCCAACCATGACTCCAGACTAGAATAATTTCTGCACCTCCCTTCCATTCAAGGCATACTCACCACTGATAGGAATTATCTTTCCCAAAGTCCAAACAGCAGAGCATGGCCCACTGTAAGATACAAACATTGCAACTCAGATCTGTAGTAGCTACAATTCAACCAGGGCATGGCTGGAAAATGTGGACATAATAGCAAGCATTGCGTGTAGCCATCAGTGTAACAGAGTTGGAGTGATGGATTATACAACCCTGATTTTTCTCACTCTGCTCATTGCTTGTGAATAATAGAAAGAGCTGGTTGATCCATGAAATGGAATAAAATGCACAGATTAGGGGGCTTGCATGACATGACCAAAAAAATAGAGAGAGAAACTTTCTAAACTGAGAAAGTAAGGAAAGTTGATGGTAAATTACAAAAAAAGAAAACCATAAATAAGAAGGATCTTGTTTATAAACTGTAATAATAATAATAATAATAATAACAATAACAACTTTATTTATACCCTGCCAAGGCTGAGCGAAGGAAGATCGATGCTTTTGAGCTGTGGTGCTGGAGGAAAGTTCTGAGAGTGCCATGGACTGCGAGAAGATCCAACCAGTCCATCCTCCAGAAAATAAAGCCCGACTGCTCACTGGAAGGAAGGATACTAGAGACAAAGTTGAAGTACTTTGACCACATCATGAGGAGACAGCAAAGCCTAGAGAAGACAATGATGCTGGGGAAAGTGGAAGGCAAAAGGAAGAGGGGCCGACCAAGGGCAAGATGAATGGATGGCATCCTTGAAGTGACTGGACTGACCTTGAAGGAACTGGGGGTAGTGACAGCCGACAGGGAGCTCTGGCGTGGGCTGGTCCATGAGGTCACGAAGAGTCGGAGACGACTGAACGAATGAACAACAACAACAACCATCGCCCCAAGAAGACTTGGGGCTGCTTACATGAGGCCAAGCCCAACAACACATCAGTAAAAACAAAACAGCAAGCAAATAAAACAGTACAATTAATATAACTTACATATAAACAGTAACACAGAGAATTTAAAACCTTAAGTAAAATTGTCTGGCTTTAAAAAAGGATGAAGCCTTAAAAGGAAAAATGACTAATTGATGGAAGCAACCACAAAAAGGTAGCAAAGGTGCTGTGGGATTAGCAGTTCAATAGAGCGGAAATATTCAACAACAGCAACTTTTTTGCTCTACAGTGGGCAAGAAACAGACCGCAGGGAAATATATTGAAAGACAATTGCTTGAATGCATTAGTATAAAATAAGTGGCAGGCAAGCATGGAATGAGAATGTTGCCACTTGGTGTAAGAAATTAGCTTTTCAGAGAGCTGTACTCAAAAGGATACAACATATAACATATAATCGGTATGTGCAAAATCCAATACGCATTAGGCAAGTAATCTAAAAAGGACAAGGATAGTTAACACTTGAGATATTTATTTATTTACAGTATTTATATTCCTCCCTTCTCACCCCACAGGAGACTCAGGGCGGATTACAATGTACATATACATGGCAAACATTCAATGCCATAGACACACAACATACGAGGGGTATTTTTAAAGTAAGGTCCATTCAAACATAAGTACACAACGAAAGTTTATTTCCAAAAAGTAAATTTATTTTCAGAAAGTACATACTTCACTTTGTTTTTCGACATAGTTGCCAAGTTTGTTCAAACACTTATCATACCTCTGAACCAATTTTAAAATACCCTCTTCATAAAAACGTGCCGCCACCAAAAGCCACCAAATCGTCTGTAATCAAAGAAGGGCGACCGGAGCGGTCCTCATCATGGACGTTGTCACGGCCATCTTTGAATTGTCGTACCCACTTACGCACTTTGCTTTCACTCATAACAGTATCACCGTACACTTCACAAATCTGTCGATGAATTTCTGCAGCAGGCAGGTTCCTTGCTGACAAAAACCATATCACTGAGCGAACCTCACATGCGGCGGGTAAGTTGATAGTCTTAAACATTTTTAAAGCACAGAACAGAACCGTACAGGTTAGCTACAGAGCGGAAACTGAGCACAGTTGTTCCCGAGGCATGCCGGTACACGGCGCACACTCTCGTTGCAGTATGCGCGTGAACTACTAGTGTCTACAACAAAACGGACCTTACTTTAAAAATACCCCTCGTATATAGACAGACACACAGAGGCTATTTAACATTCCAGCTTTTTCATGAGGGTATTCTGGCCACCCGGGGAGCTGTTGCTTCACCGTCCCTTTGTGACATTGATGAAGTACTTCCTCATTCTTTGCAGGCTTGCTCGAGATTTTTATGGTGTCGTAAATTAGCCTCCCCGCATAAGTGGTACCTAAATTTCCTACTTGACAGATGCAACTGCCTTTCAGGCAGCAAAGGTCGACAGCAAGCTACACAAATTGGTTGGAAGCTCACTCCGACCCAGGCTTGCTTCAAACTCATGACCTTTTGGTCAGTAGTGATCTTAATGCAGCTTAGTCCCAGCCAGCTGTGCCACAGTCCCGATGTGGAAGATTTGTAACACATTTTATGGAAAGTCACCACCAAACAAACACAAATCTTACAGAATGTACAAAATTTGGGGAGGGGAGAGAGAGACTTCTAAATACCACCACAAATGTTTGCAGGGCAGTCCTCACCTAAATGAACGGGAAGACATGTTTATCCAGAGAGAGGTAGGAAAATAGATAGTGTCCTCAATAAATTGTGGAGATAAATCCTTTTGATTTCTAAGCCACTTTTACTAAGGGATAACAATATGAAGGGCTTAGCTGTACCAGCAGGAAGGGCTGTTCTCACAGCTGTTTTCTGAGGTGCCAGGCATATCCAAAGCAAAAATAAATGTGTCCTTTGGGCAGCAGGAATCTCTGGCATGGGCTGTCTCTCTCTGTTACTCACAGCCACAACTTTGGCTTTGCCAGGTGATCTGTTTTTTCTTATTTCTCTCCATACAAAGACAGCTTCATGCCAGTGCTGTGCAATGAAACAACTCCTTAAGGGATTAAGAGTGTAGTTTTCTGTGTTTCTAAAAATGCATGCATGCCGGAGCAGTAATGTGTAGAACACAAGATGTCAACTCTGGGTTAGTCAAATAGCAGAAAACAGATTTACTACAAGTTTGACCTTACCACGATATGGTACTTGACTTTGCCACAAGACAAGTCATAAGAATGCAACACTGGCGAAATGTTTCAATATCTTTACATCCATTTCTTTATCTCCAGATCACAGTGTAAAGTTTGTCATACTGTATTTAATAGCACAAGCACTTGGCCCCAGACAATGGCATAAAAACACCACCACAAAACTACACCCTTTGAATGTTATTTGAGATATGGGCATGCTTAAAGGTTAACACTTCTTATAGCTATTACAACACTCCTTCCAAGCATTTCAGTTCTCAAAGCAGTATGTTCATGCCCAGCACACTTGGCAAGATGCAAGATGCCAATGCCCAGCACACTTGACACGTAGTAAACGGCATCCATTACTACTTTCCTAAACCGCTTATAATACTTTGTAAGTACTATTGTATGGTCAAAGTTTAAGTAGCTCTTAGTTTGCAGTAACAAGTTCAAAGAAATCTTTTGAATGTAATATTATTCAAGGAGGGGATTGCCAGATAGTAATACCCGTACAACAACAGAGAGAGAAAACTATTTAACAATCTGAAAGCGAAATAAGCACTATTAAAAAGAGCACTATTAAAGGTGGTGCTATTATTTCTTGACTAGACTTGCATGTCACACTCACCCATGCTTTACATGCCACACTTTATCTCAACAATTATTTGCACTGCAGATGATTATACAGACTGTTTCTCCCATTGAGTTTTTTCTATGGTAACATCTATCATCTAATGCAATGTTCCTGCTTCTTGGCAGGGGGTTGGATTGGATGGCCCATGAGGTCTCTTCCGACTCTATGATTCTATAATTCTATCTAACCCCCGCCTATGGCACGCCCTCCCTAGAGATATGAGATTGGCCACCTCCCTCTTGTTTTTTAGAAGGAAAATCAAGACCTGGTTATGGGACCAAGCGTTTGTTCCTTAAGCAGCAAGTGGAAGAAGATCACACAACTTATGGCAATGAATTGACCCAGACTTGTTTTTGGATTTTGATTTTAATGGATGTGTCTTAATTAATTGTTTAATTGTTGTTTAAATTTTTAATATTTTATTGTATTGTGATTGTTTTAATGATGTATGATTGTATGATGTATGATGTAAATAAAAGGATTGTATGATGCTTTTGTTAGTGTGGCAACCCAGTGCAGGAAACTGGACCCTCAGACAACCATCCACCACACTTGACTTCAGGAAAACAGTCCTTTTTTATTGATTAAAGATGAATACAAAATAGAGGAAAAATGCAAAGGTAAAAAGTCACAGTAAAAATCAGCAACAAGAAATGTCCATAAACAAGATCATCAAACCCATAGCAAAACTGCTGAATCCTGGAGCATGTTAGCAATCCACTAACCGTACTTGGAACAACTAGAAAACCTCCAAGGAGCAAGGCCACTTGAATCAGGAGACCTACAAAAGCTTGCACATGAATCTGGAACAATGCCTGGTCTGAAGCTGCATTCAAGCCAGGCATACTTAAGGCCGGGAAATCTATTGCGAGACACGCCTGACGTTTTTGTTTGCATTTCTCTCAATCTGGCTGACCTACATAAACTTTGTGCTTCTCCCTGGCTCTGCCAAATCTGCCCCTGCCTATCCTCATTAGGCAGACCAGGTGTCAGATTCTCTGAAGAACTAAGGCTGGGAGGAAAAGGAAGTGAAACTTCTCCGCTTGACTCGGAATGCATGTTCTCATAGGAATTTTGACTTTCACTTTCCAAGGCTGTAAGATTTTCACTACTCAAACCATCATCATCTAAATTGGCCTCAGAATTCACATTGACATCTACATTGGCATCAGAGAATACAATCAGAAAATCAGGTTCACACACAGGCTGAACCCCAACATTTAGGCCACCCTGAGTCCCCCTTCGGCGGAAAAGGACGAGGTATAAATATAGAAAATAAATAAATAAATATCAGATTCTATTTGAAAGCTAGGGAAACAGACCAATGATACGTCATGGTTCAGGGCTCCATAATAACAAGATGTAGCTTAAATGTACCAAACAAAGTTCATAAGTCTGCAGCATTTTTTTGTTTTCTTATTAAAATACCATATTTATTTTCTGACCTCTATCATACAAATTTTAAAGCAGCATACATTTTCACTATTTTAGATAGATAGATAGATAGATAGGATTTCACCAAAAATATTTGACAAGGTAAAACATCCATGTAAAAATCAACAGTTAAAGCTCCTCCTCCTAACAGCAAAGGATGACAAGTCCAGCTTCTCATTTTTTTTCCTATGGGAAAAGCAGCAAATAACAGCCGGAGTAGCACTGTCTTACCTTCTCTTTCCATTAGAAAAAAAATCAGAAAATAAACAGATTTATATCATTTCTTGGTAATGGGTCTGAAAGCTTCTCCAAAAATCAATGGTTGAAGAAATCTTTCCTAAACACATGTATGATACCAAATTCTTCTTTCTCCCAGTTCTACATATTTTAGGCATGGAGAGAAAGAGGAGGAATGGGTGATAGTTCAAGTCCAAAGGTTGTTGCAATTTATTCACAACGTTGCTGTGGCCCAGTCTGGTGATCTGTAAAATAAAGTATTGAGAAAGTGTTGGTTTCTAATATATGTAATGTCCTGATGCTTGTTGTTTCTTTGTCAGTGTTGATGTAGAGATTGTCTGGTTTGCTTACTCTGGAACATGTAACATATAATTGTCCTTCTTTAGGGGTCCTTTTCAAATCTATGATACTATATCTCTCTGTGTGTGAAATATATCTATCTATCTACATCTATGGCTGGATGGCTCTTTGTCAGGAGGGCTTTGATTATGTTTTCTTGCCCTGGTGAAGGCAGTTGGACTGGATGGCCTTAAGTATTTTCTGTTGGTCATGGGGATTCTGTGTGGGAAGTTTGCCCCAATTCTGTTGTTGGTGAGCTTTGATTGTAGGTGAACTATAAATCCCAGTAACTACAACTCCCTAATGTCAAGGTCTATTTCCCCCAAACTCCATCTCTGTTCATATTTGGGCATATGGAATATTTGTGCCAAGTGTGGTCCAGATCCATCATTGTTTGAGTCCACGGTGCTCTCTGGATGTAGGTGAACTACAACTCCCAAACTCAAGGTCAATGCCCACCAAACCCTTCTAGGGTTTTCTGTTAGTCATGGGAGTCCTGTGTGCCATGTTTGGTTCAATTCCATCATTGGTTGAGTTCAGAATGCTCCTTGATTGTAGGTGAAATCCCAGCAACTACAACTCTCAAATGACAAAATCAATTTTTGGAGTGATGATCACTCCTTGGGTTGTTAGGTGTATGCTGTCCAAATTTGGTGTCAATCATCCAGTGGTTTTTGAGTTCTGTTAATCCCACAAATGAACATTACATTTTTATTTATATAGATCAGTGGTTATCAACCTTTTCATCCCCAGATGTTTTGGCCTTCAACTCCCAGAAATCCTAACAGTTGGTAAACTGGCTGGGATTTCTGGGAGTTGTAGGCCAAAACACCTGGGGACCCACAGGTTGAGAACCACTGATATAGATAGTCTAAAACAGCATTCAGCAAAATTTGGTTCTCCAAGAGTATGGACCAACAGCAAGACTTCCAAAACTCATTGAGGACCAAAAATGAGAACCACCTATCTACATCAGAAGTAGCTCAACACTGAAATCTATCCATTGGCTGCTTCCCACATTAAAGTGAGTCCCAGAAACATTTAAATCAGCAAGTGTATCAGAGGCAACTTTGCTACCTAAAGCTTGAATTATCTTCTCAAAAAGCACATTTTCTTTCATGTCATGCATACCATATCTACACTTTTCCCAAAATGCCAGTCATCCTTAACTCGTGCTGCATTCATAGAAACATAGAGTTGTAAGAGACCTCATGGGCCATCCAGTTCAACTCCATTCAGATGTGTCTGAGAAACAACATATAATTTTAACATGCAGTTAAAATCATTGCTGTATGACTGTCATTTTTGGTCCCAGAAAGTGAGGGTGAGCAAGAGGGGACTTATTAGCTAACCATACATCTCAAAATCGATTAAGAAGCTGTTCCAGTAAAGTAGAATTTCCACTAGGAAATGCAAACCATTTCAGTCTTTCTAGCACAGCACTTTCATGTATATTGAGGCACAGACATGCATAACGAAGTTTTAAGAAAATAATTTCTGAAGAATCCTTCAGTTTAGAGAATGTCTGGTATACTGAAAAGAGTCAGATCTCCTTGATTTCCAAATGCTAGTGGTTAAAGAGTAAAATTAACACTTAGCAGTTGGTGAAAGGACCTCCTTCTGATCAGTATTTTTAAATGGAAACTATTCTAAAGTACTCAGCATCGTATCTAACTGAAAATAAGACTCCTATTACTGTGAAACAGTGCAGCAGTGAGTACTAGACAGAGATCTGAGGGATTCTTGTTCCTGCTTCCCCATCTAATCTATTATTTCCACCCTTCCCATCAGTCAGCTCTAGTGCTGTAAGGTACTATTTATTAGAAGCAAGTATGTTATTGTAGAAGCAAGAGCTCCCAAACTCTTTTGACTTGTCTAAGAGTCAACATTTGGGATTTAATTGAAGAAGAAATAATTCTCCCCCCAAAAATAAAGGAGAAAGATTAAAAATCATGAGTCCCAAAAGCCCAGAAATAAAAACAGAAAATGTTTATTTTTCAAAACATACAACTAGGTCTCTAACTTTTGCAAGGGTTTGTGGCACAAGATGCATATTTATTTATTTATTTATTTAAAACTTTTATATCCCAATCTTCTCTACCTCCGTAGAGGGACTCAGACCAGCTGACAGCAAGGATTCAATGCGAAGACAACAATCTAAAACATCATACTTCAACAATAGAATTAAAATACATCTACATAAATAAAAATGTAATGTTCGTTTGTGGGATTAACAGAACTCAAAAACCAGTGGGCGAATTGACAACAAATTTGGACAGCATACATCTAACAACCCAATGTATGTCCTTCACTCAAATTTTTTTGATTTTGTCATTTGGGAGTTGTAGTTCTTGGGATTTATAGTTCACCTACAATCAAAGAGCATTCTGAACTCCACCAATGATGGAATTGAACCAAAGGTGACACACAGGACTCCCATGACCAACAGAAAACACGAGAAGGGTTTGGTGGGCATTGACCTTGAGTTTGGGAGTTGTAGTACACCTACATCCAGAAATTTATTTATTTACAGCTTTTATATTCCACCCTTCTCACCCCACAGGGGACTCAGAGCAGATTACAGTGTACACATATATGGCAAACATTCAATGCCAATTTTGACATACAACATATACAGACATAGACAGAGTCTATTTAACTTTTTCTGGCCACCGGGGAGCTGTCGCTTTCATCGTCCATCTGCGACGCTGATGAAGCACTTCCGCATTCCCCGCATGCTTCCCCGCTGGAATGCTTTGCTGGAGTCTTCTTTATGGCCTCATAAATCAGTTAATTTAGCCTCCCCACACTTTTAAGGTGGTACCTTGTTTTCCTACTTGACAGATGCAACTGTCTTTCGGGTCGCTAAGGTCAACAACAGGCTACACATAATTGGTTGGAAACCCACTCCAACCCGGGCGGGCTTCGAACTCATGACCTTTTGGTCAGAGTGATCTTAATGCAGCTGACACTCAACCTGCTGCACCACAATCCCGGTGCACTGTGAACTCAAACAATGATGGATCTGGACCAAACTTGGCACGAATATTCCATATGCCCAACTAGGAACACAGATGGAGTTTGGGGGAAATAGACCTTGACATTTGAGAGTTGTAGTTACTGGGATTTATAGTTCACCTACAATCAAAGTGCATTCCGAACCTCACCAACAACAGAATTAGGGCAAACTTCCCACACAGAACCCCCATGACCAATAGAAAATACTTCAGGCCATTCAGCCCAACTCCCTTCACCAGGGCAAGAAAACATAATCAAATAATGTTTACCCACAAGCCAAAAGAAATTACATATATTAGAAACCAACACTTCCTCATTACTTTATTTTCCTGATCACCAGACTAGGCCACAGCAACACGTGGCAGGTGACAGCTAGTATAAAAAATAAAATACATATAAGCCAATTCATCAAGATACATGTATATATTTTTAGAATGCCTACTAACCGATCTTTGTATAAGGATCAAATATTTAAATGTGTCAACACGGACAGAACCTAATGTCACAATCCACTAAGAACTTATAGCGGATGCAATTCCCATTCATTAGAAAGGGATCTGTGCAAGAAATGCTATTTTTGCTGTGTATTTTGTACAAAAACCATACACACAATCCTTCCAAAAATATTTGTGGCATATTATTTCTCTCTGCCCTTTCTTTGCCTTGGTAAAATAATAAAAACAAGCCCAAGTACTTACAAAAGTGGAAATGCTTTTTTAAAAAACTGAGAGAACATCCTTGATAGAAATATTAACAGAGATAACACCTTCCATTAGAAATTGACCATGGCATCTTATTGAGGACCTGGAGGAGTGATTTCTAGGATTCGCATAGTTCTCCAATGTGATTCTGGTAGAAGTTCCTAACAGAGTTGCCCTGGATGAGCTAGAGATTCCTAGACAGATTATATTAATCAAAATCATGAATTATCAGATCCACAAAAGTTAGCCCACAAATGTAGAATGCCAACTTTAGTTTGATTGAAAATGTATCTTACTGGTTTTTGTATGCTTGCAAACTAGGAGTTGACTAAATTAGGGAGGGAGAAAAATGTAACTGAGATCAAAAGAAGACTCCTGAGAGAAAACAATGGGAAAGCAGATCTGGGTGATCAAAGAGATAATGAAATGGGCACCGGAACTCATCTGGATCCACCTCCTCATGTGAATTGACTTAACAACCCCATGCATTACTTTAACCTTTAAGTACAAGTGTGGCCAACAATTGGTGCAAAACCTCACTCTTCCAAAGGATGAAATGAGATAGTAAAAAATATGAAACTTTTTTTTCTATTTAAAAATACATCTGGTTTCAAGTAAACTTAATTTTGGCTTGTTTTGTCCAATAGTTTAAAAAATGAAATATATAATTTTGCACTCCCTTCAAATGCATGAACTTATCACGGCACACATGTGTCTTCAGGTCTCTTCTTACATTTATTGGGCGCACTACTAATATGTGCATAAGAATGAATGGGGATAGATGACTCAATGTGTATTCAACTGAAAGCAATGCGATGTAGATAAGATAATCCATAGTCTGAGGATGTGCATTCCAATGTGTATTTCAACAAACTCTGACTGTCTGCCACACTTCCTGATCCAGCAAGTGATATATGCAAAAGAGTATGTAATTCCACCACATCTATGATGAAGGATACAAATTAGATACTCATGGCTTGTCTGGCCAAGAAACAACAGATCCTGATGAATCTGTTGTTCATTATTGTCTCACTATGATGATCTCCAACCAGGTTGTCCTCACTGCTATTTTGAGAAGCAAAGAAGAGAGGAATGCACAGTCCAGTGCTCTTTCTTTTGTCTTTTCACTATTTCTCTATTATGGGAAGCCTGCATTTTGCAGAATTCAACATGTTGGGGTGATCCTGGTCACTTAGTTGGATCATAATAAATGGCCAGGGCTGAGGCATAAGTATAGGTCAAGGATGGGCTGAATACCGTTCTTGGGCTACATAAGAGCCCTTGGACACCATGACGGCAGTCCCGGAAGACCCCAACCTTTCCTCATTTTCTTAAAAAAATGGGCACAGTGTCCACAAAATATCCCCCAATTACATGAAAACATGGAAAAACAGTCTCAGCTACACAACCAAACTTAAGCCCCCCATTACACTTCATTTGTAACCCTTTTCAAAATGGTGACAGGAAGGAGAACAACATCACTCGCATTCACCATTTTAAGAGCGACTGCAAAGCAAAATTGAGGCATTTGGTCTTGCTGAAGAGGAGGCTTATGGGGGATCTTGGAGGGAGCATGTATCTCCCCCTCCAAAAAAGTTGCTCATCCCTGGTAGAAGTGGATGTATGAATGAGGTATTATGTGCATCCATATTATGTGGTTTCAGTTATACCCAAAGGCCTACTCATAGAATCCTAGAAATATAGAGTTGGAAGAGGCCTCATGGGCCATCCAGTCCAACCCCCTGCCAAAAAGCAGGAATATTGCATTCAAAGCACCCCTGACAGATGGCCATCCAGCCTCTGTTTAAAAGCTTCCAAAGAAGGAGCCTCGACCACACTCCGGGGCAGGGAGTTGCACGGCTGAACGGCTCTCACAGTCAGGAAGTTCTTCCTAATGTTCAGATGGAATCAACTTTATTGTAGATTGAAGCCATTGTTCATCTATTCTGTGGATGAAGGTGAATTCATGGGTTAAGAGGCTACGAGATGAAAATGCTTTTTAAAATGAGTATAGACACGCCTATACTCATTTTAAAAAGCATATTCATCTCGTCGCCTCTTAAGTTCGATACATGATGTACAACCCCTTTAGAAGGGAAAGTGTTTATTTTAGCCTTTAATGTGAAATTCCAAAACTCAGTTTGTGCTCTACAGTATCCAAAATCTAGTTTGTTGCTGTGCTTTGCTACTTTTGTACAATCTAGATCAGGGGTCCTCAAACTAAGGCCCAAAGGCCAGACACGGCCCTCCAAGGTCATTTACCCGGCCCTCGCTCAGGGTCAACCAAAGTCTGAAATGACTTGAAAGCACACAACAACAATCCTATCTCATCAGCCAAAAGCAAGCCCACACTTCCTATTGAAATACTAATAAGTTTATATTTGTTAAAAAATGTATTCATTTTAATTATTGTATTGTTTTTAAGTGGGGGGTTTTGCACTACAAATAAGATATGTGCAGTGTGCATAGGAATTCGTTCATCTTTTTTTTTCAAATTATAATCCAGCCCTCCAACAGTTTGAGGGACTGTGACCTGGCCCTCAGTTTAAAAAGTTTGAGGACCCCTGATTTAGATCAAGTTGGCTTCAGGGACTAATTGGGATAGGTTGGTGGGTGACAAGAATTGCCATTTTTCTTGACTTGTTTTATATCCACTGTTGCTTGCTGGGGTGTATTCTATAATTTGTTTGTGTACAGGGTGCAGAAGATATGGTTTACTCATAAGTAAGCAAGCAAATGGAAGATCACCCTCTTCTACCCTTTGCCTAGGCCAGATCCAGGACTGAATATCCAAACTATAGCTTTATTATTTTTGTGCTGCAGACAGACCCCTGTTGGCTGCACCGATTTCCTGAAAGCAGACTACTCCCAAAGTGTCAATCCTGGCAGGAAACCCAGCTGCACTTCTCTTGGCAGAGAAAGGCATTTCTCTCTTTTTTGAGAGAAGGGTGGATTTTTCTCAGTAGAGTAAGGAGACAAACTCCTTTCTCGGGGGGGAATATTTTATGGCTCTATATAGCCAGGATTCACACCAGATTTGGTATCCAAGAAGAGCCCTCCTTTGGGAAGCTCAATGCAGGCGGCCTGCGCCCCAATATGTGAGCCTTTCGCTCAGCCACCCTCCCCTCAACAGGGCAGCACATAAACAGGAAGGGAATATTTTCAGCTTGCATGGCATGCAGGGGGAAGACCTGACCGGTGAAATCTCTCCCCAGAAAAATGTTTCCAGATTTTATGCTAATATCATATCACACAAAGGGTCCCAGAATGGCTCCGCATAATATTTGAACATACTGTATACTGTCCATACTTCAGGAAATAAAACCCGACTGCTCATTGAAGGGAAGGATAGTAGAGGCCAAGATGAAGTACTTTGGCCACATAATGAGAAGACAGCTAAGAGAAGACAAGGATGCTGGGGAAAATGGAAGGAAAAAGGAAGAGGGCCGACCAAGGGCAAGATGGATGGATGGTATCCTTGAAATGACTGGCTTGACCTTAAAGGAGCTGGGGGTGGTGATGGCCGACAGGAAGCTCTGGCGTGGGCTGGTCCATGAGGTCTCGAAGAGTCCAAAGTGGCTGAACGAATAAACAACAAATACTGTATACATATATACATATCTATCCATGCAGACATCCATGTACACATTGTATATATTTCCATGTACAACATATTGGGGAAGTGAATGGCAGTACGCCTTGATGAATAGACGGATTTATGTGTATAATGTGTGTATAATTTATCTATATAAATAAAAGTGTAATGTTCATTTGTGGGATTAACAAAACTCAAAAACCACTGGATGAATTGACACCAAATTTGGACACAAGACACCTAACAACTCAATGTATGTCTTTCACTCAAAAAAATATTTTGTCATTTGGGAGTTGTAATTGCTGGGATTTATAGTTCACCTACAATCAAAGAGCATTCTGAACCCCACCAACGATGGAATTGAACCAAACTTGGCACACAGTTCTCCCATGACCAACAGAAAATACTGGAAGGGTTTGGTGGGCAATGTCCTTTGGTTTTGGAGTTGTAGTTCACCTACATCCAGAGAGCACTGTGGACTAAAACAATGATGGATCGGAACCAAACTTGGCACGAATACTCAATATGCCCAAAAGTGAACACTGGTGGAGTTTGGGGGAAATAGAATCTTGACATTTGGGAGTTGTAGTTGCTGAGATTTATAATTCACCTACGATCACAGAGCATTCTGAACCCCACCAAGGATAGACACAGAACCCCCATGTGGGCCACAGCAACATGTGGCAGGGGACGGCTAGTACATGTATAAATGGAGAAAACTACAGGCATGAATTGTATGTGCCAGTGGAGTAAGTAAGGCCACACACGTCTTTGGCAATGCACACTATTCCTATAGAACCTCCAATTATGGCTTCTGACAATCAAAAAAGTGATTCAAATGCTTATGGAAATATAGGACACTTTGACTCAACATGTTTCTGAGCATATAACTTCTTGGTCTTCACATGATGCAAGATGGAAGCGTGGATCTTTTCCAGAAAGAAGTCTTGCTCTAGATTTGTGGGAATGGTAAAACAATTATTTCTGTGAAAAAAGCTCTTAATAGTTTCTAGACAGAAACTACAGCACTAACCAATACACATTTATCTATCTGGAAGTCTGTCTTCTTATTGTTTAATTTGAAACAAAGTCTTTACAAATATTTTTCTAGCACAAAGTATGTCAGTGATACAGTGTGTTTTTTTTTATTTTAAGAAATAGATATCTCCATAATCTTCACCTCATTGTAACAAATATCCTAACTTTAAACATACACACAAACACATTACAAATATAGACTTTGATAAGTCTAAATAATAAAGCAGCATCAAAAGAGAAATCTGATGTCGCATTTACAAAAAAGCCTTTTAGTATTCTGTGGCTGCTGTGACCTGGTAAAATCTAATTATTTCTCTAGGACCCCTTGGAATTGTTCAAGAAGATTTGTTACAGTTTCTAGCGGATGCATTAAGCACTTGGCTAGGCTTCACGGACTAAGATAGCTGAATGTGCATTCCACATATCTTTTATGAACTTTCCACTGATACATGTAGAGGGATTCTGTAACATGCAGTACAGCCTGTTGAATTATTCAGATAGACTAAACTCGAGGCCCTTTTTAAAGTCTTTGCAAAATAAAAACTGCCCAAAACTAAATTACTGAAGAACATTCTACAAAGAACTTTATTAGGGCAAACAGATGACCTCTCTGCTTCATTGATGCAAATGCATTACGACATTCTAGAAACGAATAGGGTTAAATGTTTCCACTTGTTTTGTCCCCCCAACGTTTTAGATTCTTAATGATTTCCATAGCCACAGTGCTTTAATTTACCAAATCTCCTGTGAACTTAATTAAGCTTGGCCTTTCTGTCTTCTGATGCCAGCAAAAAAGTGCAGTCACTAAACAACAGAGGCCAGCAAACAGTTATCAAACTCTTTGCTTTGATGGCACCAAGGCTTGTTGTTGGGCACACAGCACTATCCCATAGAAATGCTGGGAAGAGGTGTTTTGCTTTTTAAGTGAAGCAAAAGAATGTATCCAAAAACGTATGGTGGTCTGCAATTGATTAAATTCAGAGACAACCAATCTCTGAGCAATCTAGACTTTGGAAAATGTCAACTGTATGGACTCCACTCCAGTTAATAAACTACTGGTGAAAGAAAAGTAAATCACAGTAGAAGATACCAAGTACATCTGAATAGTCTTATCAGTGAGATAAGGCAACAACATGAGTATCTACAATGCTTTATCTGTTCTAATCAGAATTACCAAACACACCGCCTGTAATCCGTCTGCTCACTCCAACAAACATGTAAGGTAGAGTATTGGTGACAGCCATCTCTGTGATGTGGAGATGTGCACAGCTCAAAGCAGATTGCCTTTTGTCTATTACATTTTATTGTATTAACTTAATGTTTTAATTATTTATAATTTTACTATGTTGAATTGTAGGCATTGAATATGTGTCGGTTGGAAGCCGCCCTGAGTCCCCCCCTAGGGGGTTGAGAAGGACGGGGTAAAAATACCCAAAATAAATAAATTTGGTCCACTGTTCATTCAGAAAACAATATTAAAAATTGCTGGTTCGGAATTTTTAATTTAACACTTTTTCAACTATCCCTGGATCTTTGTTGTTCAAAGCAACACATTTTCCGTAAGAATAAAACAAAATTTAGTGCATTATCTTCATAGGAGTGGCATGCTTTGCAGGAGCTTCTCTCTTTTGCTCTAGCTACAGACCAGTATTGAGCATTCAATGTGTACCAAAAATATCCAGCATCAACATTTCAAAAGAGCATTGTTTTCTCCTTAAGAAGTGTTGAAATGTTGATGCTGGATATTTTTGGTACACATTGAATGCTCAATACTGATCTGTAGCTAGAGCAGTGGTTCTCAACCTGTGGGTCCCCAGATGTTTTGGCCTTCAACTCCCAGAAATCTTAACAGCTGGTAAACTGGCTAGGATTTCTGGGAGTTGAAGGGCAAAACACCTGGGGACCCACAGGTTGAGAACCACTGAGCTAGAGCAAAAGAGAGAAGCTCCTGCAAAGCATACCACTCCTATGAAGAGAATGTACTAAATTTTGTTTTATTCTTATGGAAAATGTGTTGCTTTGAACAACAAAGATCCAGAGATAGTTGAGAAAGTGTTAAATTAAAAATTTCAAACCAGCCATTTTTAATAATGTTTTCTGAATGAACATGGGACCAAATTTGCTTTCAGCTGTGCATATCTTGTATTGTCTGTGTTCTCAAATAAAATGCTGTGTCCAGGTTGGTTCATCAGGTACTCTGCTTTGGCTGATTTCTCTGGTTGAAGTAGTCTGCAGTGCCTTTCATGTTCCTTGATTCGTGTTTGGGCAATGCTGTGTTTGGTGGTCCCTATGTAGACGACAGACAATGCTGGACCACTCTCACAACCACCATGTGAGACTACACAGAGAAGCCATTGAAATACACAAGCATGTGGACAATTTTAACAGAAAGGAGGAAACCATGAAAATGAACAAAATCTGGCTACCAGTATTAAAAAACTCTAAAATTGCAACAGCACAACAACAGAGAGGAAGCAGGCAGGGACATCTAATTACCTCTCAACAAAAGTTTGCTCCAGGCACAGTCAGCCCATTGTATGCTAATCAAGGGGGTCAGTTGAAACATTCACACCTAAGCTCTAGCAGAAAAGAGTCCTTTGTCTCACCCTGGTCATTCCACAGATATATAAACCCCCTTTTCCTAGTTCCAACAGACCTCACTACCTCTGAGGATGCTTGCCATAGATGCAGGCAAAACGTCAGGAGGGAATGCCTCTAGACCAGTGGTTCTCAGCCTGGGGTCCCCAGATGTTTTTGGCCTTCAACTCCCAGAAATCCTAACAGCTGGTAAACTGGCTGGGATTTCTGGGAGTTGTAGGCCAAAAATATCTGGGGACCCCAGGTTGAGAACCACTGCTCTAGACCATGGCCATACAGCCCGAAAAAACCTACAACAACCCTGTGCATATCTTCTCTTTCATGTTTGTTGGAGTGAGGAGACGGAAGCCGTTTTCAAGGGAAGCTCCACGCAGAGTGCATTGCAGTAATCCAATCTAGAGGTAACTAAGGCATGGACCACCGTCAGGCATGTAGCCGGGGGGGGGGGGGGGCTTAAAGGGCTTCAGCCCCCCCCCCCGAAATTCTCATGGTGGTTTGCAAAAAGGCCTTACTGGTGTATTATTTAAACTGTTATGTTTATTCATATCATGATCTGATCACCATACTCAATATATCCCATATGCATAGGGGTATTGGGGTAATGATACAAACGGTTTGCTAGGGTAGACCCTCTTTCACTCAGACTCACCCCCCCGAAACCCCCCCCCTGAAAAAAATTCAACCCCCCCGAAACAAAATCCTGGCTACGGGCCTGACCACTGTGGTCAAGTCAGACTTCACGAGGTATGGTCGCAGCTGGCTGTGCTGGTGAACTTTCTAGCACTTTAATGATTTCTGTTCCTTAACAGTATCAGATCAGGTCACATTATGAAATGTATATACAGGGGTGGCTCACCTATTACGCAAAGTAAGCATTCACAGTAGAGTTGATTTTGCCCAGGGCGCTCTTGAGGCGCTCTTGGGGGAAAATAGACCTTGACATATGCGAGTTGTAGTTACTGGGATGTATAGTTCACCTACAATCAAAGAGCATTCTGAACTCCACCAATGATGAAATTGAACCAAATATGGCACACAGAACTCCCACGATGAACAGAAAATATATATCGGGGGGGGTGGGGGTGTGCCAAAATACTGTTTGCTTACCGTCGAAAATTACCTAGGGCCGCCTCTGTGTATATACGCAGGAGATGCCATTGCAACCGGTCCAAATTAAATTGGGTGAAACTGTGTGAAAACCTCCCTGTCTGTATGTCGAAATGCTGCCAAGAGGTACTTGATTCGAACAGGAGTGAACTGTTTCAGGCAGGCAGGCCTGGAGATCTGGAGAAAGGGCTCTGGTTTGGGCATGCAAGCCTGGATTCTGCTTCTCTGACGCCCTCTGGTGCCCACACTTCGCACTCCTGGCAGGCAGGCTGCTTTCTCCTTCTTCTCCCTTTGCTTGACTGAAGCCGAGCCAAAGACCAGCCCATTGATGACATCACCTCTTTATTCAGCCACTGTTAGGTGAAAGCTTTAACTTCAGACTTCTTTGGAGGTGGGATGTGTGCACGTAACTGGGATGCCTTTCCCCTCATTCCTTCCCACCGAGGGAGAAGGGACTGGCACAGCCCAAGCGCCTTCCTTAGCTGCTGGTGCTGATGCTTTCTTTCTGGGGGATCTGAGACGAAGGAATGTTACAACCCGTAGTGGGATTACTGCTGCCCTGCCTTGAGAAATGGGATCTCTTTTCTATGTATTTTGCCACTCCGGCTTTGCTGGTAAGTATATTTTCTTGCTTCCTTCTAATCGGCACTCTCAGTGTGCTCTCTTTCGGACCAAAATGTTATCAAATTCAGCTCAGCCGAATGAGGAAATGGGATCAGGGAGATCAAGAGAGACAGCATTTAAGCCTACGCTGCTATGCAAAAGTGGCATTTGTACTTTTACACAGGGATTTGAAAGCTAGCATTAATGGTGTTTGTATCGCGCTCTTTACAATCAAAAGGCTATCCTGGCTTAGCAAAAAATGCTAATACTTCAAGCTGCACACCAGTGCTGTGTATGTGGCATCCGTGTGTTCCCTTAATACTAATTTTTACAGCTGGGAAAGGAAATCAATAATCCCTCAGAAAATGAGCATTCTGCCTAAGACAGAACATCTCAGTCGACTTCGAAGAACTTTTATATTTCTTTGGAAAGAATAAATGAACAGCTACACCTAGGTCTTAAAGCCTGCATTACTCTTTGCCCCTGTCTATAGGGCTGGAACCATATACTGTTAGAGGAATTCTAACATCTAAGCTACACAAACACACACACATGCATGCACGCATCTGCACACACAGAGAAAGAGTACGTTACTTCCTCACTGGATTAACAAACCTCACTGCTTGGCCAAATACAGAATGTAACTGGCACAACTAGCCAATAAATCTCACGAAACAAATGAACAAATCTAAGCTTTAGATCCGAGAAGCGTGGAAGCAGCAGGGCAGAGATTGCCATATTGAATTTTTAAATCAATCACTTCTGGTTCCCTTGTAAATAAAGCTTTGAAAAATATTTTGATCCTGGAAAGACTTTGTTTTTATGCTCTAAGATTAATCTGTGAACGTCAATTTTAAAATTGCAAACCTCCCAGCATCTCAAAGGTAACTCTATAGAGTATGCATGTAAAATAAAATGGTTTCCAATAGAGCAACAGGCCTACTGTTTCTGGGGTTTTCTTATAGCAGTTTTTCGAAAGAGGAAAAGCAAAATGTAATACAGTTATATAATCCTGATTCTGAGGGGAAACTATAACTGGCTAGTTCTAGCAGCTTTTTCCATGAAAGTTGAGGGTCTTCATTCATAATGCACTGGATTGTATCTGCTTACATAAAGTAAAATATTATTAAAGAATTATTACCATGGAAAGAGATTAGTTTTAACTGCGTGTTTGTGTGCTAGTAATTATTGTTCTGTATTCTATACGCTGGTACTACGTCTGCTTCGTAGGCATGCACATTTCCATTTTTAGTTGTTCTGCAGTGCTTTTATCAGTTTTCCTTTGCCCAAGTGGCGTGGCTTACAGAAAAAAAGAAGTCATGTATAAGATGCATATGGGAAGCATTGCCTTCATAGTATGTCACATCTTACATGCATTTTTTCTCCATTCCAGAGACTAAAAATTTTAAATTTTAAAATTTAATTAAATAAATTTTTATTAAGCTGGAACTTTGGAACAATAGGCATCCCTAAAGTCACAAAGCTGGTGTGAGTAGTGCAAATGATGTTCAATGGCATGCACTGAAGTATATGAACACTATTATCTATGGGTAATTGCTTAATTGATTTCTAGAAAAAAATACTAGGGGGTAGGTTGTTTGATTGACTGAAGAATTGACAGAAAGAGGCTGCCATGTGCACATTAAAGATGTTATGTCACAATTAGGTGCATTGTGAAATGACTGCAAAATTCAGATTGCTTCCTCAATCAGATTATGCAAAGAGGCACAGAGGATACATTATAGGTTCCATCCTTCATTTACACGCAGCCAGAAACATCCTTTTATAGAGAAGTTGGTAAAAGTTGAAATGAAACTTGAGATCTCTCAGACTTTGAAAAATAATGTCTTAGCTTTAGCTCTGTTCCTATGGAAGACGATCTACCCCATGAAAGATGCTTTCTTTTTAAATCTAGGAATCTTTTATTAACACACAAAACTGAATTGGGTTTGGAAAGGGGATTGTGTGCAAAGCCCGGTTGCTGCTATACATTGTTCCTATCACTGATGGTGCTTCTTTATCTCTGACAAAAGTCCGTATTTTAAAATTACCTTTCCAACATTTCAGAAAGCAGGTTTGAGAAAACAGGGTTTACATGATTAGTACTCTTATGCTGAAAGACAATTTCCTCTGTCTTTTATACATTTCTGTAATTGCCAACCATTAAATCTCTACTCAAAGCTTTCAATCCACCCCCACTCCACAATTTTATGCCCTTATCTTTCCCCTCAAGGAACTGTGGCCACTTTGTGACACCGACCTCTATTTATATTATTGAAGAGTGAAATTACAGTTCATTTTACAGCTCATTCACCCTGGAAAATGAATTTAACAGAATAACAAAGGCATTGGAAGCAAATGCTTCTCTGAGTATGGCTCCCCTCTCCTTGGAATCTCTGCTTTTCTCTCTCGGCAGAAGCCTTTGTGATTAAAGCAGGGAAACTGGACAGCAGCTTTTAAAAAAATCAGACTTGCAACGGGCTGGAAAGACACTTCTTGCAGTATGTGCTACCCCCCAGTGGGCAGAATTTCCATGCTAAAGCCAGAGTCCTCTTAGCCTTTCTCTACAAATATATGATAGTGCTTTCATTCAGGAATGAATCACTCCCTACTTTGGGCTTTGTACTACATTTTGGCATCTATCTTTCTCTTCCCCAGACACTGACATGGATCAGATAAACAATCTATAACTCTGGGATTGATAAATAAGGGAATGGGAAAGGGAGGGGAGAGCTCTAATTCCTTTTTTCCCAACTGTATCAGGATTTGATGTAGCATCTAGGAAACCACAGGGGAAAATGATCAACAGATTTCAATGGATTCTGGGTCCAGTTCTGCTTTGGGACATAATAGAAAGAACTGGTGTATTTTAGAATATATTGTCACCTTAATAAGTGACAATAAATCAACACCTATTTTCAAAACCAACCACAAAGCATGCAGTATGAATAAGATTGTATTAAAGGAAAATTGAATAAACAAGATACTCTGAGCATAAACAGTTGTGAATTCAACTAACAGAAAGCAGGGAGGACAAGCTATATTTAGACCAGAACTATCTTTATCTGCTTATTCAGGGCACAAGGTTCAAAATGTATTAAGGCCTGTTCTTGGTATGGTAAAAATACTTCAAAGCACAGGTTGTAACTTGTGGCAAGGACAGTAAATCTCTGATTGTGACTAAGGGCCCTTCCACACAGCCATATATAATATATAATTAGATTATTATTAGTAGTATTATATTCTATGGCAGCATGGACTCAGATAATTTAGGGCCCTTCCACACAGCCATATAACCCAGAACATCAAGGCAGAAAATCCCACAATATCTGCTTTGAACATTACCATATCTTCCAATTCAACGCAGACAGGCATGTAGCTGGGAGGGGGGAGCTCGAGGGGCTTCAGCCCCCCCCCCTTAAAAAAATCTCAGGGTGGTCCATGAGAAGGCCTTACTGGTGCATTATTTAAACTGTTATGTTTATACATATCATGATCTGATCACCATACTCAATATATCCCATATGCATGGGGGTATTGGGGTAATGATGCAAAAGGTTTGCTAGGGTAGACTCTCTTTCACTCAGACTCAGCCCCCCCCCCCCCCGAATCAAACTCACACCCCCCCCCCCCCGAATCAAAATCCCGGCTACAGGCCTGTACACAGATAATGTGGGATTTTATTCAGCTGTGTGGAAGGAGCGTAAGTTATCAATAGGCCAGAGCTGACAAGGGACTGCAAAGCTAGGCACAGTTATCTTGAACTAAATGTTTATGAACCTACATCAGAATGATCTCCTTCACATTGAACAGGAGTGCACTGTAAGAGGGCAACCTTAAATCTCCTCCAAGTTAGTCCCACTGAAATTAATATACCTGTCTGCCAAATATAGACTAAAGCTCGGGAGCAGGGTGCAAGTTCTGCAAGTTCTCCAAGATGTAAATAGCATTAATGTACCTGTCTGCCAAATATAGACTAAAGCTTTGGAGCAGGGTGCAAGTTCTGCAAGAGAACTTCTCCAAGATGTAAATAGCATTAATGTACCTGTCTGCCAAATATAGACTAAGGCTTGGGAGCAGGGTTTAAGTACTGCAAGAGAACTTCTCCAAGATGTAAATAGCATTAATGTACCTGTTTGCCAAATATAGACTAAAGATTGGGAGCAGGGTGCAAGTTCTGCAAGGGAACTTCTCCAAGATGTAAATAGCATTAATGTACCTGTCTGCCAAATATAGACTAAAGCTTGGGAGCAGGGTGCAAGTTCTGCAAGAGAACTTCTCCAAGAACTCAAAGCTTTCAATCCACCCCACCCACCAATTTTATGCCCTTATCTTTCCCCTCAAGGAACTGTGGCCACTTTGTGACACCAACCTCTATTTATATTATTGAAGAGTGAAATTACAGTTCATTTTACAGCTCATTCACCCTGGAAAATGAATTTAACAGAATAACAAAGGCATTGGAAGCAAATGCTTCTCAAGATGTAAATAGCATTTATCTAATAGTGCGTGCTTTCCATGGATGGAGAGGAGAATGCTTGGCTCCTTTATATTTGTTTAAAAGTTGGATCTAGGTTTTTTTAAGGAGACAAATTTTCATTGTAAAACTGTAGGTAACTTTAGTGTTTTCCAGGATGCCTTTGTTGCTCCTATATATTTCAAAAGGTAAATAAACACCATTTTTAGCATAGCTATAGTTAAAACAAATGATATGCCAGCCTACACAGGCTTTGTTTTAGAGGCACTCATGACTTTAAAGGCACTCAAGATTTGGCTGTTTGGTTGTGCATTTAAGTAATCAGATCTAATTTGCCAAATAGTCACTGTTGAATGTTTTTATGTTGAATGTTTTTATATTGTGTAAATGCTATTTTAGATTGTAAGTCGCTCAGAGTACCTTGGTGGAGAGCGAATAATTAAGAAATAAAGTGAAGTGAAGATCCTTAAATTATGACTAAATGTGGTTAATCTAAATAATTTAGCAAGTGAAAATGAAAAGCGTGCCCAAGCATTTCAATGTGACACAATTGCAAAATGTGCTTATTTCCAAAAAATGTGTTTCTGAAAGGAGGGGAAATATGATTCAGGAGACTATTTTTCCACAAAGCTTTGCATTCTTGAACCCTCCCGGAAGACATTTTAAGCTCCTTCTGCTTCCCTAACGTTGAACAAAAGAATGGGGCACCTTCCTGAAACACTACACGCCTGAAAACTGTAGCAACTAGACCGGGTGCTTAGAAAGCCTTTGGCTGTCAGTGTTAACCAGGCCTGAAGAGTACACTTAAAGAAAACAATGTTACCCACTTCTGTTTTCAGTTCAGCTGAATCATGTTGAACCAAAATCACTTTGCAAACTTTCTGAATAGCAAGCAAAGCCACCTTGTGATTCTTGAATGACTAATAAAACCCCATACAGTAATCTCCGTGCACTTTAACACACTAACTGTATGAGCAGACACTTTCCTCAGTCCACAGAGGGCACTACAAAATAAATCACACAGCGATGCAAAACCAAAACTGCTGAACAATCACTTTGGTACAGCAAGGCAGAATTAATTCTACTTGTCATCCCGATGACATCTATAGCCTAAAGAGATATATTTGAATCAGTAAAGCACTGCTGAGAATGAAAACGTGGTGGTTCACATCAACGTCTCATCAGCTAGCTCACAAAATCACTCATGGCAACATCTACAATTTTTCAGAGGTTTGGGATAAATAAAAGGCAAATCACGCAGCACTAAAATGGGAATTGGCTAAAAAGAATTCTTTCTCTCTTATGTCTTTAAATGTAGGGTACATTTGAATATCGAGAGTGCAAATACTCCTTTTGCAAATGGCAGTTTTAAATTGCAGCTAATCCTTCCATGCACTATAAATAGCAAACAAACATGATTAAACAAGGAAATTGGGCAGCAGATGTACAGGAGTCTTTTCCTAAATCTGCCAGGCACAATCCCGTGAAAGGCGATGCTTTTGAATCTGGAGCATCTCTCTTTTTCAAATGTATACTTTTGAACCAGGATTTCTTCCATGTTCTTGTGGTTTTGTTAAAAATTAATGTTCTCTTTCAAAACCACGAGTCCATGAAGCTCACAACTGGATGTCGTGAAACCCTGGGCAAAGTGTCTCTGAACAGTGGGGGACATCTCTCTTTTCTTCCTGCAAACTCAGCTCTAATGACTGGATGTTGGGGGATATCTAAGGGGCGCTGGAGAAAAAGGCAAAGCTGGGTTAAGGCAGCCAGATTCCCCTCTGTGTGGACAGATCACTGCAGCCTTTCTCATGCAAACTCCATGTTTTCAGCTCGAGTTTAGAATACAAAAGGGGAAGCGCAAGATATCAAACTAAATAATAACTAAAGAAAACTCTTCTTCCATCTAATGGAAAGAAAGGGTAAAAAGGGAGAGAGCAACTTAATCCACGGTTTGAAACAGTCCTTTTTCCCCCAGTGAGGCCCGCTTTATTTTATACTTTTGTTTTGATGTAATTTTGAGAGAAGGGATTTAAAAAACCCAAGAACTTAATGAGCTTTAGTGCTTTCATTTTAATCCAACATTGCTGCTAACACAATAGGGGCAATAAGGGAGGGTTTGAATATCAAATGATGCAAAAAAAGGGGGTGATTTCAAGCATTTGGAGAACACATTTTCAAAATTCTCTTCTCAAGAACAAGCAGAGTGCTCTCCTTGCTCAAAATAAGACACACAAATGTTCTGTCTCTTCAATTTCAGTGTTATGTCTATTGTTTTCAGGAACAATACCAATTCACTAATTTAGGCAGTTCTAATGCTTCATTTCTATAGATTTCTACCAAATGAATCACTCTCCCACAATTAATTGATTTCTCCATCTTACTTGAAATCCCTTTTGTTATCCAAACTTACTAATAGATCCACAGTAGCATTTCTTCCCTTGTGTTGGTTAACCAAAGTGGATTAGAAAGCTCAAACCCAGATTATAAACTCTGGAAGTACACCATATTTCCTACCCTTTTAAGGCAACTGAACAAATAAGGCAAATAATTGGTTACATAAGCAGAATCTACTAATTGTTTGTCACATTCTGGCATTGATCTTTTTTATTTGATCTCAAACTATGGTCACCAAGCCTTATATCACTATTTTTTCAACAATTTCCAAGTAATACAATCTTTTTGGGTCAATGCCACATTTTAGACCAGCTGAATATTTTAAGAACAATATTTATCTCAAAGGCTTGTTCCAATAATTTGCAGGTGCTGAAATCTCCAGGTAAACAGACTCCGCAAACCAGCATAAAATAATCAGTAATCATAATTTAAACAAGTGACCTTAATTTTGCACAAACACAATATTCTTTCCCCTCTAATTATATTTGCTTGGTATAATTATGGTGAGGCAAGGGAGGCCACAGTGGAGTTGTAAAAGACAATAAAAAAATTAATACCCTGATTAATAGCTATTGGAATTGAGCATGAAGGAGTGACAGTTTAAAAGATAATTTGGGGCTGCACAGTCACCAAATATGCTGCTTAATCAATTGTGATTAGAAATTAAACAAGACAGACAATTATGTTTCAGGATGGGAACTCATCTTAAGTATGTGTCCTAAAACAGAGGCCTATGGATGAAGGGGGATCTATTATATTGCTGGAGAACACAGGAGTGCAGCCTTCATTGAATAGTCATCCTTCTACATGTGCAATTCTGACTTCTGTATATTTGATTTCATGGGTTTATTTAAAATGTTATCTCTAAGAATCTCAAGGACCTGCAGTGTGAGCCTATGTCATGATGGAGAACCCAGAGATTTCTAAAGGGAACATCTCTATAGGAACTTATACCTCAGAGGTTCTCAACCTGTAGGTCCCCAGATGTTTTGGCCTTCAACTCCCAGAAATCTTAACAGCTGGTAAACTGGCTGGGATTTATGGGAGTTGTAGGCCAAAACATCTGGGGACCTACAGGTTGAGAACCACTGCTCTAGATCCTCCAGTGTAGTTCTATGGTGAACTTCCAGAGATGTGAGTCATATTTATAGAATCGTAGAGTTGGAAGAGACCTCATGAGCCATCCAGTCCAACCCCCTGCCAAGAAGTAGGAAAATTGTATTCAAAGCAACCCTGACAGATGGCTATCCAGCCTCTGTTTAAAAGCTTTCAAAGAAGGAGATTCCACCACACTCCGGGGCAGAGAGTTCCACTGCTGAACGGCTCTCACAGTCAGGAAGTTCTTCCTAATGTTCAGATGGAATCTCTTTTCTTGTAGTTTGAAGCCATTGTTCAAACTTGTTTTGCTGCAAGACCTAAATATTTTCTCTGTTGAAAAAATACCCATTGCTCTATTTCTGGTTTTTCACTTTCATAAAGGCCTGTGCTCCTAACCTGTGAATGTGGAAGGCTGACTGCATTTCCACATAAGAAGGAAACGTTCCTTGCATGTAACACAATAGCCTTTCACAGCTTGCACTATCCTTGGTATGCAACACCTGTCTATCTCATGCATTATAGTGCAGTGAAAGAGTAGCAACAATAACAACATATGATGATGATAAACATTTATACCCTGCTTTTTCTCCCAACAAAAGAGACTCAAAACATGGGTCCAGAGTCATCCTGAACTTACAGAAAAAGTAGGAAATGCAGTGTTAATGTTTTCATCTTTCAGTCGTATTCTACATCATTACACTTCAGGCATCATTAGATACGTAAAATCATCTGTCTCCTGTTCTGTAGCAGCTTTCCAAGAAATTAAAACCAGAATGGCTAAGATGGAACAATTGTCTATTCGGCCTAATCATTACACTGTGAAGGGTGGAGGGACAGAATATAAACTGCTCTTTTGCAGTTTTGCTCTTTGGGCTATTTCGTTTCTTGAAAGCAAACACCCAGAAACCCTGGTATGCATCCCATCCAAAGAAGTTTGGCCTTGATCTGTAATCCAAAGAGTCATGTGTCAACTTTGAAACAGAGTTTCTCTTTGGTCGGTTGATCAAAGCTGACTTTCATTGCTATTTTGTTTGCACTGACTATATGCAATGGCTGAAAGTAAGAGAGAAGCATGTAAGATCCTTTTTTTTAAAGGGGGGGGGGCTTTTCTGTTCAGCTATCACTCCTATAAATGTGGTTTTGTGATATATATATATATATATATATATATATATATATATAGCCATCTCCTGCCACGCCTTGCTGTGACCCACTCTGGTGGTCATGGGGGTTCTTTGTGAGAGGTTTGGCCCAACTCTATTGTTCAGAATGCTCTGTGATTGTTGGTGAACTATAAATCCCAGCAACTACAACTCCAAAATGTCAAGATTCTATTTTCCCCAAACTCCACCAGTGTTCACATTTGGGCATATTGAGTCTTCGTGTAGAGTTTGGTCCAGATCCATCATTGTTTGAGTCCACAGGTAAACTACAACTCCAAAACCAAAGGACATTGCTCACCAAACCCTTCCAGTATTTTCTGTTGGTCATGGGAGGACTGTGTGCCAAGTTTGGTTCAATTCCATCATTAGTGGAGTTCAGAATGCTCTTTGATTGTAGGTGAATTATAATTCCCAGAAACTACAACTCCCAAATGTCAAAATCATAAATTTTTGAGTGAAGGACATACATTGGGTTGTTAGGTGTCTTGTGTCCAAATTTGATGTCAATTCGTCCAGTGGTTTTTGAGTTCTGTTAATCCCACAAACGAACATTACATTTTTATTTATATAGATATATATATAGAGATATATATGCACCGGGATTGTGGCGCAGCTGGCTGAGTGTCAGCTGCATTAAGATCACTCATGACCAAAAGGTCATGAGTTCAAAGCCAGCCCAGGTTGGAGTGGGTTTCCAACCAATTGTGTGTAGCCTGTTGTCGACCTTTGCAACCCGAAAGACAGTTGCATCTGTCAAGTAGGAAAATAAGGTTCCACCTTAAAGTGTGGAGAGGCTAAATTAACTGATTTATGAGGCCATAAAGAAAACTCCAGCAAAGCATTCCAGCGGGGAAGCATGCGGGGAATGCGGAAGTGCTTCATCAGCGTCACAGATGGACGATGAAAGCGATACCTCCCCTGGCGGTCAGAAAAAGTTAAATAGCCTCTGTGTATGTCCGTATATGTTTGTATGTCAAAAATTGGCATTGAATGTTTGCCATATATGTATACACTGTAATCCGCCCTGAGTCCCCTGCGGGGTGAGAAGGGGGGAATATAAAAGCTGTAAATAAATAAATAAATAAATATGGTGAGACAAAATTTGCATCAGGCTGTTCAGCATCTCTTCTTGATAATAGTTTTTTCTTCTTATCTTGACAGGCAATGACTGAGTGAATATCAGAAAGGACCCCATGTGAGAATGTGTTGGTTTCTTTAAGAAGAAAAGACTCTGAGTTTAAATCAAAACCAGCAAAGGACAAGTGAGCACCTGCATTTGCAAAGAGAATGAGGAAATATCATGAGCTGGAGATTGTGATCAAGGACTAAATTAGGGGGCAGCCCAGCAGGCATGGATTTACCAGGACACCTCCCCTGCTCAAGGCTTATATAGCTGGATGATCCTGCGCCGGGGGAAGCCTCTCTCCTCAGCCGATGGAAGAACCCATCATAATTCAGGCCTTAGCATCATGAATGGTTTTGAACACATGGAACTGGAGTTACCATCTCTAACCCCACTATATAAAGGAGCGTCTGAGAATTACAAAGAGCAATTTTTGTAAAGGGGCATTCAAACCACACAAAGGAGGTTCTTCACACACAGGCTCGAAGGGGAAAAGAAAGAGCCCCCGCCCCTCCTTCCTCCTCAAATACTCATTGCTGCAGAGTTTTAAAAGGAGTCTGAAGCTTTTATCCTCACAAACTTGATGTGCTTATGTGCCATGGTAAAACTCTATGGGAATGTTCAATGACGATAGCAGGGCTCGCGAGGAAAGACATTCTGCCCATAAGAATCATTTAGGCGGCTCCTGTAAAAGAAGCAGGGCTATGTGAACTACACTATAAACTTCTTCCAAGTCCATTTGCTTTTGGGAAACTGCAAAGCTCACTGGATTTTAGGAAGCACAAGAGGTTCCCTCACATCTTTAAATAAGGTAAGCTTATGCATGTGTGTTGTTTTGCCAATGAATACCATATGTCTTGTTTATGCAAGACATTAACAGCAATTGATCTAAGAAAACAATCAAACATGAAAAGTGGGATACTTCACTCTATAGATCAGGGGTCCTCAAACTAAGGCCCGAGGGCCGGATTCTGCCCTCCAAGGTCATTTACCCGGCCCTCGCTCAGGGTCAATCTAAGTCTGAAGCGACTTGAAAGCACACAACAACAACAACAACAACAACAACAACAATCCTATCTCATCAGCCAAAAGCAGGCCCACACTTTCCATTGAAATACTAATAAGTTAATATATGATAATTTTTTTCTTCATTTGAATTATTGTATTGTTTTAAGTGTTTTTTGCACTACAAATAAAATTGTCAAATCAGGAACAGAAGGAATTTCAAATTTTGTCCCATATCTGCCAATATCTGCCTTTCCCAGAGACCTTCACAACTATCTTTCCAAACACATGACATATTATTATATAGCCCTTTCTTTAGTTGGAAAAAGGAAACCATACCATTTCAAATAATTCTATTTTTCCTTGTTAATTTCACAGGGGAATAGATAAATGTTTGTTTATCTGTTTATTTAGATGAGATCCAGTGAGATACCATCAGTAGCATCTGAAAGAGGGTTATCATGCTGCCGTAGTGCAATATCCACATGTCCCAGACCCTCATGTGCTTTGGTGCACCAATACCTTCTCCAGACTCAGTTTCCAAATGGCACTGAGTGCTGCAGTGGGAAGGGAGGAGGAGGAGGAAGTCTCCTCCAGACAGTGTCTTCCTGGATTTAGGGTTTTGACTAAGGAAAGCCCCTCTGATCTTCGACTTTCATAGTGATGATGCTGGTTTTGTTTAATGTTTCGGGCTTGGGTTTGTGTAAGATTTTATACTTAACTTTAACATCTCTATTATCAGTGAACTTACAATTCTACCAAACATGCAGCACCTCGATCACCAAAATAGAACCATTACTCATGTATGTGTATGATTTCTTTAACATTAAAGATAGGTGAAATCAAGCTTCCATTTAAGCTGCGGTGAATTCTCTAGTTGTACCCCCAATTCCACTAGTTATGATTTCTGTACACAATTACACTCTTATGAGTGAAAATGCAAAGACTAATAAGTCATCCAATATTTGTCCAAGAAGAATCAAGGATTTGTGGCTACCAATTTAACCAACTAGATAACATCTGATCCCTTAGCAGAGAGTTTTGGTAGCACTGTGTGCTTATGTCCAGGAAACATTTCACTCTGCTCTTCTTATAACTGAATGGCAAAGACAACATTCAAAGAATTATGTAGTCAGGCAGGCTTCTGAAGCTTTTTCCTGGTAAAATTAAAACTGGTGTCGCTTCTGTCAAAATGATGTTATTATTTCAGAAAGAGCCTCTGCTGTAGTTAGAACAAAAGGAGGGGAAAGCCCTTGGGCCTGCCTAAAGGAATTCCTCAGATTGTGGCTTTAAACTTAATTTATGTTAGGCCAAGCATGAAATTTGTGAACAAACTCGCATGCACAAGCAAAATACTTCTGTCTCACCCAAATAATCCTGTCAACCTTATTTATGTGAGTGTGGGGAATAGATGAGCACAAAGCAATCTACCTATGCAAATTCTTTGCCTTTGAAACATTTTCTGAGACACTCTCATGCATACACACCAGTAGGGTAAACCCAACGAAATGATACTTTTTCCAAGTAACGTTTAGAGAACTCTGTTGTGAAAATGTGGTCTAATCAATTCAAGATGGTTCTTTCACTGGGGTCTCTGTTGTATTTCCCACTATTAACATAATTAATCTTTTCTTCTAGACTGCTGAAAGCTCCTGTGTGTGTGGACCTCACTGCACCTCGACCATGATCAGTGTAAGCTGGAACTTCATCCTAATTTGGACAAAGATAGGGCTGTTGCTCAAAATGGCACCTCACTTTGTCAGTGCCAAATCATGCCCCTCAGTTTGCCGCTGTGATGCAGGATTCATTTACTGCAACGATCGTGACTTGACATCGATCCCTGCTGGGATTCCAGCGGATGCTACAACCCTTTACCTTCAGAATAATCAAATTAATAATGCTGGAATTCCATCTGACCTGAAAACCTTGATCAAAGTGGAGAGAATTTATTTATACCACAACAGTTTGGATGAGTTCCCCATCAACCTCCCCAAGTTTGTCAAGGAATTGCATTTACAAGAAAACAACATAAGGACAATTACTTATGACTCCCTGTCACAAATTCCTTATCTGGAAGAGCTGCATTTGGATGATAATTCTGTTTCTGCAGTCAGCATTGAAGACGGAGCCTTCCGGGATAATATCTTTCTCAGACTTCTTTTTCTTTCTCGAAATCACCTCAGCACCATTCCCTGGGGCTTGCCTAAAACAATAGAAGAGCTGCGCTTGGATGATAATCGCATTTCCACAATTTCGGAGGTGTCCCTTCAAGACCTTACAAATCTGAAACGTCTAGTTCTAGATGGAAATCTCTTAAGCAATCATGGATTAGGAGAAAAAGTCTTCATGAACCTAGTCAATTTAACAGAACTCTCACTGGTCCGTAATTCTCTTACAGCAGCTCCAACAAATTTGCCAGGCAACAACCTGAGAAAGCTTTACCTGCAAGAAAACCATATAAATCGTGTACCATCTAATGCTTTTGCATACCTACGACAGTTGTATCGGCTAGATATGTCAAACAACAATCTCAGTAATTTACCTCAGGGTGTCTTTGATGACCTGGACAATATAACCCAGTTGTTCCTTCGCAACAACCCTTGGCGCTGTGGGTGCAGAATGAAGTGGGTTCGTGACTGGTTGCAGACGATGCCTGTCAGAGTGAATGTGCGTGGACTGATGTGTCAAGCACCAGAGAAAGTGCGTGGCATGGCCATCAAAGACCTCAACCCCGACCTATTTGACTGCAAAGATGATGAAATGGTAAGCACTGTCCAAAATACTGCTTCAGTACCAAACACTTTATACCCTATAGAAGGACACTGGTCAGTTTCTGTCACCAAATCACCTGAAATAAAGACTCCAAATCCACGCAGAAACTACAGGACAACCGCTACCCCAGTACAAGAAATCATTACCATTGTTGTAAAATCTGTAAGCACTGAAACTATTCATATTTCTTGGAAAGTTGCACTACCCATGACTGCTTTAAGACTTAGCTGGCTCAAAATGGGTCATAGCCCTGCCTTTGGATCTATAACTGAAACAATTGTTACAGGAGACCGGAACGACTATCTGCTCACGGCTCTTGAGCCAGACTCACCCTATCGTGTATGCATGGTTCCTATGGAAACCAGTAACATCTATATGTCCGACGAAACCCCTGTTTGCATAGAGACTGAAACTGCACCCCTTAAAATGTACAACCCTACCACAACCCTGAACCATGAACAAGAGAAAGAGCCCTACAAAAACTCCAACTTGCCCTTAGCCGCCATCATAGGAGGTGCAGTGGCATTAGTAGCGATAGCACTGCTTGCGTTAGTCTGCTGGTATGTCCATAGGAATGGATCCTTGTTCTCAAGAAACTGTACATACAGCAAAGGGCGGAGGAGAAAAGATGATTATGCGGAAGCTGGAACTAAGAAGGACAACTCCATCTTGGAAATCAGAGAGACGTCTTTTCAGATGATCTCTCTGAACAACGAACAAGTATCCAAGGAGGAGTTTGTAATACACACCATATTCCCACCAAATGGAATGAACCTGTACAAGAACAACCACAGTGAAAGCAGCAGTAACAGAAGCTACAGGGACAGTGGTATACCTGATTCAGACCATTCGCATTCATGATACTAAGGGAAAAGATCGACTTGGGGGTGGTTGGGGGTTTCTTCTCACAAAGACAGGCAACTGTAATGGTTGCTGGCTTACTGCAGAACACTGGATTAAAAGACTGAATAAGCAATGTATTGTACATTTGCCATATAATTTATATTTAAGAACTTTTTATTAAAAGTTTCAAATTTCAGGTGACTGCTGCTATTCATGTAGCAAGGATGTCTGAAAACAATTCTATATTTTAGTATTTTTTAGTAATTTGTACTGTATTTTCCTTGCTAATATTGAAATTACAGACCATTTAACTTTTTGTGTTCTACTGAGTAAGATGACTTGTTGACTGTGAAAGTGAATTTTCTTGCTGTGTTGAACAATCAGGACTTTGCATACATTTGAGATCCTTTGTGAGTATAAGCACAGGCCATTTTCACTTTGGTGTTCGTAAAAGGTTGAACCTTGCAAATTGAAGACCTTCAAAAGTTGTTACAAAATGGAAGAAAATACATCTAAAGTTTAGTGACTAGTGAAATGTGCAAAGTAGTGGGCAATAGCAGTTATTTAGCTACAACCAGTACATTCACTGTTGGGAGACTGCAGCAGATGGCTGAAATCAAGATAAGGCAGTTGAAATAAGAATTCAAGCACATGCTATAGTCCCAGAATAGATCTGTTCCTAAACAAAGAGGAGGGGAAAGAGAGGAGGGCTGTGTTTCTAAATAGATAAACCAGTCATTCTATTTATGGGAGGCAGAAAAAAATATAAAAATCCAAACATATAAGCATCAAAAACTGAATTAAACTTTTGTGTACTCTATAGAAGGAGTTATATAATTGACAACAACAGTTCTTTCAGTATTATTGAAGCATACAATGAATATGCAGGAAAATATTATATACGCTATACATATTTCAACTGCCATCAAGAAATATTGCCCATTACTGTCACAATTATATGGAAATTATTTAATAAACATGCAAGTGAAGATACTTTGATTGGGCTTTCGACTTAATGTTTAACACTTTGTTGCCATAACTATTTTTCCCCCCAAATGAAAACCAAAGTGCATTGTACGCCCTTTGGCCAGACTTGTATGTGCCTTTATAAAAAGTGACATGTGTTCCACTTTTAACCGGGAACAAACTTTTCACCCACATACACTTAATTATGGAAAGATATTGGTCTTAATGCTGAATAAAATATAAAATGAAATACAGAAAAATAAGTGCTCTTCTTATCCTCTGTATATATACAATTAAAAAGTGTTACATAATGCAGTATGCTCAAGTGATCTGTTTCTGCTCGGCACCCAACTCAGAGAAAATTAGGCTGACGAAGCACAAGCTTGAATTATTTCCTGGAATGGTATTTGACAGATTTTTTTCAGTCATATTTAGAATGTGATAGGAGATGAGGAGGCATGGCAAACAGAAGGATGACGTTGCCTTATCCAAGGGGTTTCTGTGCATGATTTATCCAAATGTTTAACATTCCTTCCTCTTAAGCTGAGAGGGTGACTTGCCCAACATCAGCCAATATGGTCAAGCAGATATTGGAACCTTCATCTCCAACATTCACACTGCTATACAAAAAAATAGCTTTTAATTGCTAAATAAATATGAATACACCATAAACATTGTTCTCCGGGTGTTTTACACTACTTGAGAAATGGATGGGTAGAAGTATGTGGTCAATATAGAGCAGGGGTCCTCAAACTAAGGCCCGAGGGCCAGATATGGCCCTCCAAGGTCATTTACCCAGCCCTCGCTCAGGGTCAACCTAATTCTGAAATGGCTTGAAAGTACACAACAGCAACAATCCTATCTCATCAGCCAAAAGTAGGCCCACACTTCCCATTGAAATACTAATAAGTTAATATATGTTAAAATTGTTCTTCATTTAAATTATTGTATCATCTCTAAGTGTTTTTTGCACTACAAATAAGATACATGCAGTGTGTATAGGAATTCATTCATGGTTTTTTTTCAAATTATAATCCGGCCCTTCAACAGTTTGAGGACCTGTGATGTGGCCCTCTGTTTAAAAAGTTTGAAGACCCCTGATATAGAGTGTGAATTCTTTTTGACAACTGTAACCAATTATATTATCTGTTAGCAATAGTTTCAAAATCCACATCGGAGAGGAGGAAAGTCAACACCAACCACTTCGAAAATGGTAGCAGGGCCAACTCAGCAATGTAGACAGAGTAGACATTATGTGAGGAAGCCAAGCGGCAGGAGAATGGTAAAAAGCTACTGTAAAACTGCAAACTGAATTTGAGAATACATGACATTTCTACTCTTTCTTGATCCCTATGTAACTAAAGCACACTATAAAATCACCAAAAAAAAAATCAAGAATTTGGTGAACCTACTCCTTGGTTAGTGGGAAACAGACCGCAGCCTACCTTGCTAAAGACAGGAGAATAAAAGAAATTAGACAGATGGCAATTTAGTTTTACAACTACACTAGGCCAATCCACAGAGGTGGCCCTAGGTAATTTTCAACTGTAAGCAAACAATATTTTGGCACACACACCCCACACCCCCCAACCAATCACTGATATATATTTTCTGTTCGTCGTGGGAGTTCTGTGTGCCATATTTGGTTCAATTCCATCATTGGTGGAGTTCAGAATGCTCTTTGCAGGTGAACTATACATCCCAGTAACTACAACTCGCATATGTCAAGGTCTATTTTCCCTCAAGAGCGCTCCTGGGCAAAATCAACTATACTGCAAATGCTTACTTTGCGTAATGAGTTGAGCCGCCCCTGCCAATCCATCTTTGCATTTTACAAGTCAGATATTCTGCTACAAAATATGTTAATAAACACAACCATTTCCAGAAAAATCCCAGCGGTTGTTAATGCTGCAGGTTACATTTATTACAGTTTTCTCCCTTTTCAGCAACAGAGTGCATAGCAAATATTTCAGACCATATTTCCATCAAAATGTGCCAAGAGGTTAAAGGTGATTTAAACTTCTGTTAATGGTTAGTGAGCTGTAAAAAGATGTGTACACCTCTAGGTATGAATAATTTTGTAACTTAATAAATCACTTTAGGTTTATGGGAGAAAGAATTGACAGTAGTTGTAGTGCCTGGCCATCATCAGAAACATAGATAACCATGCCTTCCTCACCTAAAATGTTCATTAAACAGATGAAGTGGGGAGGTGATCAAAAGTGCAATTACAAGAATTATTTGGATTCTGCTACCTGTTTGTCTCTGTTACATCCTGAAACTAGTCAGAGACATTCTCTTTGCTTGTGTATCCTTAGAGGGAAACTGTAACTCTAACCTTGGATGTGCAATGTGTTCAATGTGTATCCTTTAAAATGTTTCTTAGATCCAAATAATTGGCATAAAACATTTTTATTCATTAACACATGAATGGCACAGTAATCCCATGCTCCATTCATCCACCTAAACCATCCATATATCTCCATTTAGTACTATCTTTAAGTGCATAGAAATGAACCAATATTTAGCAAAAGAGGTCATCTGTAGTTGTGGAAAGGCCCTGAAACAGTCTTCTCTACCATTTAAGAACAAGTATAATGTCTTTCCACAACTTCATACATAACTAAGGGAATTGAATGATAAAACAACTAATTACCAATGTTATAATATTTATTAAATGTTTATATCAGAATGATGCTTGACTGAAATTTAATCTGTTATAATTTCAGGACTTGAAGGCAATGGTTCCAAGTAGGGGGACTTTACTTATGCAGAATATTTAGAAAGAAGGGAGGATTTTTCCTTCAGAAAACAAGTACATTTCTTAAACAAAAGAGAGGGTTGCAAAGGGACGCATAATGGAATTCCCACAAGCATCAATAAATAGTATGGATTTAGGCTTGAAAATAACCTGAAGAATTAGCCGCTCTACCTACTCCATATTTAACAATCCCACATAGCTGATTTACATAGCTGTTTTACATTTATTCTCCCACATTAAACTTCTATTTACTTCTCAGCCTAGTAAAATCACTTTGAGTAAAATGTTTACATTGTGAATATATTGCATAATTGTACCTTCGGGCCTTGAAGGAACTATGTTTACCGTGCCTCAGCCAACTGTTCATTCTAGCATGGCAGTCGACTGTACAAAGTTGCTTTCTTGCAATCTATTAACCTTATTTACCATACCAACCTATCATGATTCTCTCATGTAATCCTGGTTACATGTCAAAAACTTTTAATGCATCACGGGTACACAATATGGAAATATTTTTCTGCTGAAGCTTTATGATATATAAAGCTGAAACTTAGACTGAGACACTTTATTTTCTCAAACTATTTTTTTTTCTTGGTAAAAGCAAAAAAGACATCTGGCACTTCTTTGCAAAAATGGCGGCTCAAACAAAACAAACTCTGTTTGAATGAGGTACCAATGCTTTGACATTAATACTAATTTCCCAGCATATCCATAATGCCAACCTAAGATTTCAAAGGTTCTTGAAAACCATGATTTACCAGTTCAGATGTATACTATGGCTTTTGGAAAAGCAGTACTGCTTACCTTCTGCAGGTCTCCTGTGGAAGGGCAATTGCATCCATATATCTCCATTTAGTACTATCTTTAAGTGCATATAAACGAACCAATATTTAGCAGAAGAGGACACCTGTAGTTGTGGAAAGACCCTGAAATGGGCCTGTCAGGGGTGGTGGTAACTGGTTTGAAGTCCTGGTACGGTGGTGAGAAAACTATTTAAAAGCCATGCAACAAAGATTCAGCCACTACTCCCCTTTCATAGGGCCCCTCTACACAGCCATATAACCCAAAATATCAAGGCAGATCATCCACAATATCTGCTTTGAACTGGGTTATCTGAGTCTACGCTGCCATATATACTCTGTTCAAAGCAGAAAATGTGTGATTTTATTCAGCTGTGTGGAAGGGGGCATAATTCAATGTATTCTATGCAGATACCTTGAAAAACTCCCAAGAAAGGATGCCTAAGGTTCACTATCTGCGGGTAGAATGTTTAACTTATGCCGTAGGTTCTTAATTCAATGGTACAACCTCCTTATCCACAGATTTGATATCCACGGTTTCACGAATCTACATTCCAAAAGCCTATCTCACACAGACCACCCAGCCTCCCCAAGAACAGGTTGTGGGCTTCTCTAGGTCCTCCAATGTGATTCTATGGTATGCTTCTGTTCCAAGTATAGTCAAAATATTAGTTTGCTATTATCTTCAGTTTCAGATATGCACAGGGGAGAGGGTGTCTTGGAATGTATGCCCCACAAATAAAGACATAATACTATATTTCAAATACATCTTTAGATGAGTGTATAGATCAGGGGTCTTCAAACTGAGGCCCAGGGGCCGGATGCGGCCCTCCAAGGTCATTTACCCGGCCCTCGCTCAGGGTCAACCTAAGTCTGAAACGACTTGAAAGCACACAACAACAACAACAACAATCCTATCTCATCAGCCAAAAGCAGGCCCACACTTCCCATTGAAATACTAATAAGTTTATATTTGTTAAAATTGTTCTTCATTTTAATTACTGCATTTTAAGTGGTTTTGCACTACAAATAAGGTATGTACAGTGTGCATAGGAATTCATTCATTTTTTTAATTCGAATTATAATCCGGCCCTCCAACAGTTTGAGGGACTGTGACCTGGCCCGCTATTTAAAAAGTTTGAGGACCCCTGGTATAGATAGTAAAGGTGTGCACTTTGGCAAAAACCTGGGCTGTTTTTGGTGTCTGGTTTTTGGCTGCCCACTGTTCCATTTTTAGGGAACTTCAGGAGGGGTTTCTATTTTCATGCTTGAAAAATTTTGTCCATTGGCACCAATTGGGAAACTTGAGAAGCTCATTTTTTCTGCCATGTTTAGGCCTTTCAGCATGGAACTTGCCTCACTTATAGGCCATATCTTCTACTACAAGTGTGTGAACCTTCAGAATGTTTCACTATTTTCACTAATTTTTTGAAAATTTTAAAAGTTTTTACCATAACATTTTTTCTATAAAAAAACCCCCACAAGGTGGAAGTCCCAAGCACATGGCACAAGAGGGAGGAGAATGGATGGATACAGTCAACTAGACCTCTGATTGGCTGAGAAAGAAAGAGAGAGAGAGAGAGAGAGATAAACTTCAACTCCCATCATGCCCCAGGAGGGAGCACAAGGCTCCTTCAATGCTTCTGCCACACAAAGTCCTGCTGGGAAAGCAAGTTCCCATTTGTCTCAAGCAGGTGTGGGGTAGCTTGCTGAGGAAGAAAGGAAAATCGGAGCCACAACTTTCTGATTAGTGAAGCTACCCTGTCCACATGCCTTTGTCTCACATAGAATGCCACTCAGCCCCACTGGTCCCCATTATTAGCCCCCATTAGCTGAAAAGATCCAGTTGTTGTGATTTGTTCTGGCTAAGGCTTCGGCTGCCCCACACAAGGTTCGTTTTCATACATTCAACAACCGAATCCCCCAAATCATTTGAATTCAGTCCACAAAAATGAAATAGTGTATACATCTAATAGATTAGAAATTCAAAATGGGCAGAAACAAAGCATGGACAGTCCAGGTTGCATTCCTTTTGGATATGTTTCGCTAGGGGAACAATGTGTGTGGAAGGGACAGGCACAGCACAATTTGATGCTTTAACCTGAGCAAAGCAGAATATAATATATTATTGTAACTTTCCAGCAGTGGAAAAGTCGAGTTTATATACAGAATTATTATAATAACAATATAATCTATATAATAATATCATCATCATCATCTATATCAATAAAAGTGAAAATATGCATGTATGTATGTATGCTTGTACCTCAAAAGTCCATACATGGTTTGATGGACCTGGACCACATTCGGTAAAGATACCCTTCATACAAGGCAAAGGCTTCTCATGGGCTCCCAGGGTTCCCACAACATCTGAAATCTCATGTGTCCTCAGAAGCTCTTGCAAATTCTGCAATGGCAGGCTACCAGCCAATGTGACTCCAATTTGATGTAGTGTTCAGAGTCCTTGGCCAGAAGTAAACACTAGGACCTCAGTAGGCTGGGTGGATGTAAACAAGGAAGGCAAGTTGTGAAGCCATGACAACGTCTCTGGGATGCTGTAGATACAGGGTGAGGCAGCATAACTTCCTTTTTTAAAAATGCGCGCCATTCAGTCGGTTGAAGATGTAGCAAAACACTAGTGGTCTCGTTTGAGAGCGGGAGTATAAAGTTTTGTCCTAACACAGTTCAGTCGCCATCATGCGTTGGAACAGTGAGGAGTGTGCTTTTGCCGTTGAGGCCTACTTTTCGAGTGGATTTGGAGTGGCTGGCCCGCTCTCCAGATTTGGCCCTTTGTGATTTTTTTCTATGGGGTTTTTTGAAATCCCATGTTTATGTGAACCGTCCAAGGACCCTAAAGGATTTGAAGGCCAACATCCAGGAAGAAATTGCCAACATAACGCCTGCTATGCTGACAAGAGTAATAACAAACGCCAAAAATCGGTTTACTCAGTGTATGGAGAATGGGGGACATCACCTACCTAATTTGATCTTCAAAACTACGTAAAATAGAACTTTGGGTATGCGCCTACATTAAAAACAAAAAAATCTGATTCAGATAATGGGTTTTATTAAGTTTTGAAAAAAGAAAGTTATGCTGCCTCACCCTGTATTTTTCTTCACCTCTCTGATTGAACCACCCCTACAACTGTAAAGCTAACAATGAGTATTTCTAATAAAATATCATCATAAAACATATACCTGAGCAATGCTGGATATATACGCTATGAATAATTATAATAACAATCTTAAAAATAACATCTAATAACATGAATCAGTTTCCCTCTTTCAAAAGGCTTAGCAGAGAGCATTGCCATGATTTCCACTCTCGTATCAAAAACATAAGCCTGGACCAAAAGGGTCCTGCTGCATTGTCAAATGCTACTCTCTTACAAAGCCTCCATCCCCCATGACGGGTCACCCCTGCCTGATAGGCAGCCTCTTTCCCTCACTCTGTGCCTGCAGTCTGCCGCTGCAACTTACAATCAAGAACTGACATCTGTCACTACAGGAAGTCCAGTTCCACTGAGAGTAGCATATCTTGCGCATCCTCTTTAGGGTGAGCAATCACCTAGAAAGATAAAGCTGAGTGTTTCAGGGCACATTCATATCAGAGTAAAAATCTCTTTATCAAAATGCTATAAAATAATTCCATGGCTAGACAGCTGTATGACCAACGATAAAATCTGACAAGCTTGTACTGTGTCTCTTTCTTCTATCCATCTAGCAGTAATACCAGCAAACTAGTTGCCCATCTCCCCACATCCTGAGGGTAATCCTTATCACAGTGAACCTTTTGCATCGTTTTCTATATAAGCTCTATAAGCTGCCAACTTGAGGTCCTATCACCCAAGCACACAACATAAAGGAATGCGGTCAGGAAGTAAGGCACGATCTCATTATCCACAGTCGAATTTTACACCCAGCTTTATCACAACAGGCTGAGAAAAACAAGAAAACGAAGTACTTCCAGAAAACTGTAAATCAGATTAATTTCTACAGATCATAGAATCATAGAATCAAAGAGTTGGAAGAGACCTCATGGGCCATTCAGTCCAACCACCTGCCAAGAAGCAGGAATATTGCATTCAAATCACCCCTGACAGATGGCCATCCAGCCTCTGTTTAAAAGCTTCCAAAGAAGGAGCCTCCACCATAGATGAGAGGATTTCTACAGATGAGAGGATAACTTTTTAAAGGTTCTGAAAAGATGGTGCTTTGTATATAATAATAATAATAATAATAATAATAATAATAATAATAATAAACCTTTATTTATACCCTGCTACCATCTCCCGAAGGACTCAGTGCGGCTTACAAGAGGCTGAGCCCAAATACATCAGAAAAACACAACAACAACAATAAAAAAAACTCATAAACAAAGCAAAAAACATTTACAATAACACCGTGGGGCATTAAAACCTATGGCAGGGCCAAATGTAATACTTAAAATCTTTTAAAAGTGCTGGGCATGATCAGGTGAAATAGGATGGATATTTTGGGGATAGGAGGGGCATGAAGGCAATTCTAGATCTGGTAGAGTGCATTTGGGACATATTGCTTGGAGTTTCCTTATTCTGGTAAGGCACACTGGAACAACCATGTTTTCAAGCTCCTTCTGTGAGTTCCAGAGTCAAGGAGCCACCACCAAGAAGGTCCTGTCCCTCATCCCCACCAATCGCGCTTGTGATGCAAGTGGGATTTTAAAAAAATTTTTTTTGTCGTATGGAGAGCGACTTGAAAAACTGCAAGTCGCTTCTGGTGTGAGAGAATTGGCCGTCTGCAAGGACGTTGCCCAGGGGACGCCCGGGTGAGGCTTCATTCATGTCCCCGTATGAGGAGCTGGAGCCGACAGAGGGAGCTCATCCGCCTCTCCTCGGATTCGAACCTGCGACTGTCGGTTTAACCCACTGCTCCACCGGGGGCTCTCTGTATTATGATAAACAGATATACGTCTGCAAACATCTGTTATTGCTTATTAATTTGTTTCTTCCATTCCTATTGATATGCATATCAGACACTGTATGTAACTTGTCTGTTCCTAATGTGCCTTTCACCTTAAGAACAGACAGGCATCCCGAGCTCTGAAAATTACCTGGGAAGGAATCCCACTGGAGCAATGCAGCACACCCAAATACCTGGGAGTCACTCTGGACCGTTCTCTTACCTACAAGAAGCACTGCCTGAACATCAAGCAAAAAGTGGGTGCTAGAAACAATATCATACGAAAGCTGACTGGCACAACTTGGGGATCACAGCCAGACACAGTGAAGACATCTGCCCTTGCGCTGTGCTACTCTGCTGCTGAATACGCATGCCCAGTGTGGAACACATCTCACCACACTAAAACAGTGGATGTGGCTCTTAATGAAACATGCCGCATTATCACGGGGTATCTGCGCCCTACACCACTGGAGAAATTACACTGCTTAGCCGGTATTGCACCACCTGACATCCGCCAGGAAGTAGCAGCCAATAGTGAAAGGACCAAGGCAGGGACATCTCCAGCTCATCCCCTGTTTGGGTATCAGCCAGCACGTCAACGACTTAAATCTAGAAATAGTTTTCTAAGATCTACGGAGACACTCGCTGGAACACCTCAGCAAGCGAGAATCCAAAAGTGGCAGGCTCAAACCTAGAACCTCAACCAATGGCTGATACCAAATGAGAGACTCCCCCCTGGGCACACAGAGGACTGGGCGACTTGGAAGGCGTTGAACAGACTACGCTCTGGCACCACGAGATGCAGAGCCAACCTCAAGAAATGGGGCTACAAAGTGGAATCCTCGACATGCGAGTGTGGAGAGGAGCAAACCACTGACCACCTGCTGCAATGCAACCTGAGCCCTGCCACATGCACAATGGACGACCTTCTTGCAGCAACACCAGAAGCACTCCAAGTGGCCAGATACTGGTCAAAGGACATTTAATCAACTACCAAACTCACAAATTTTGTATTTTGTCTGTTTGTTTGCTTTGTTCTATTAGAAATGTAATATAATTGACTGGTTGCCCTGACACAACAAATCAATACTGTATGTAACATCCTGAAACAAGACTAACTGATAATGAAAACATACTACATGGTTAACAGTTTTTAAAATGATCCGTGAAACAGAGGTTGTAGTGGTTTACAGAGAAGCAAAACTTTTAACATCTTCTAGAAATGAAAAGAATAATTCACATTATTATAAACTTCTTCTGTGTGCAGCTATGCATTCGATGAATCTCGCAGAGCAAATGATGCTTCCTATTTCAGGGGGAAGGGGGCGGGAAATATGCAGAGTCAGTGAATTTCTTGTCAGAAAATAAGCCAATGCTGGCAGCTTGCCCAAAGCTAAATTCATTGTAATAAAAAAAAAGCCTCCTGGACTGGAACATGGTGCCATTTATGCTTTTCGCCACCCGAATTGTTTTTGTAGTATATAAACCCAAAGCAAACAGCTGTCAGTTTGCAAACCTCAGAAGGGCTCTGTCGCTAGGCACTGCTGGGCTTTCTTGCTCTGGTGCTTTGAAGAATTTGTCAGCCAGGCCCTGGCAACTAGCTGTGGAGGCTGGATCTTAAGCAGCTGAAAGCATTGGATTAGAACAGCTTACATCTTTTGACTTTGTACCAGATCATTGGATTGAAATCACTTTGATAGATGCTTTGGGGGAATTTTATGTTTTTCTGAACTCCACGGAATGATGTGCTATGGTTTTTACCCTTTAGTTTTAGCTTATTCCAGCAACCTAGGTAAAAATCAGGAAACTCTCTACTAACAAAGCATTCACTTTCCTCTCTCCACCCCTTCCTCATGAATAATGCTCAGGGTGCAGCTGTTAAATAAGCCTTGCAAAAACTATACTATCTTGTAGAACAAATTCTATCAAGAATGAGAACCTTAGGGGATGTTTTTAATCCACTGGCGTGCAGTATGGGAGACGAATGAGTTTTTTATCTACTAAAAAAATTCACAATATTTGGATGGCAGATCCAAATTATTTCTGGAATGAAAGGCTTTCATGGTGTATTGCTTTGCAAGGCCTTGGTCTCACCGAAAAGTAGTGTAAAGCAAGATGTATGTATATCATCTCTATCTCTTTGTTGCTTTAAGAAATGCAAGGCTCTTTTACATGCCCACATTTTATCCCCATAGCATCCCTTTGATGCCGAAAGAGGAAAATCATCCAGTAAATTCTTGGCTATGCATGGATTTAGAAGTAGACCTATTTAGTCCTAGTCCAAGATTTCAAGGTTTTTTTTAAATTGGGGATCCTTTTTCAGTTTCCGTAATTCTTACACAAAGGTTCCATTCACATGTAGTTTGAAACAGCTATTAAAGAAAGTGGTTTCACTGTGCAAATGACCACATAGAAATCCTGGGAGCCAGTAGAGGCTCGGATTGTGACTACATAAACCACAGAGCACTGATGCACATTGAGGGCTTTCTTTTGTGTGATTTTCTGGGAGTTTGTTGTTTGGTTGCCACAGTTTGAAGCGAGCTTCAAACTGCATTAAATGGTCAGGGCCAAAGTGAGGAAACTAAAAGTGACTTAAGCACCAAAAAGAAACTGGAAAGAACATAAATATGAACTGTATTATAAAGTTACAATCAGCCTCCACATTTGTGGGTTAAGTATTTGTGGATTTGATTACTGTATTCGCCACTGCCTTTGCTACCACTCAACATTATTTATAACAGGGACTTCAATTAGCCACATGCACATTCCCTTGCTCACTTGTGTAGATGGAGGGAGAGGATGAGAGGAGGGAGCATTTGTACAGTCTCTCACTCACATGGGAGAGAGTAGGAAGGAGATGGGGCAAGAGGAGCAAGGGCACATGTGTCCTTGCAGAAGGGGAGGAAAGGGAGATGCATTCATTGACTCACACATGGCAAAGATGGGCTAGGAGAAGGGCACTCACTCACATGGGCTCGGGAAAGTGATGAAATAAGAAGAGGGGGAACATGTGTGTTCACTCATTCATGTCAACAGAAGAGTGGGAAGGAATATGATGAATGTCCCTTTTCTCCTTCTGCCTGCTCCCTCTCTAAGTGAGGGAGCAGGTAATATGTGCATGTGTGGCAAGACACAGTTACCTCACCAGTCCAATACTTTTTTTACAGGTAGAAAATTGGGTGGAGGATTTCTGTGGTTTTTCTCTTTTCATGGGGGTCCTGCAGCCTCTGGCAGGGGGCTGATGGTGCAACCTATTAAAGACCATAAAGGCACCAGATCCTAGCTGATCTTTGAAACTAAGCAAGGTCTTCCACTGTTAAAAGCCTTGGGGTTGTGTTGGACTCATTGCTGACGATGGAGGCCCAGATCACTGCCATAAGTAAGGAGGCCTTTTTTCATCTTCGCCAAGCAAGGAAATTGGCGTCCTACCTTTCGGTAGAAACATTGGCAACAGTAATCCACGCAACAGTCACCACTAGGTTGGACTATTGCAATGCCTTATATACCGGCCTTCCGAAGTCAACAACTCAGAAGATTCGGATGGTCCAAAATGCGGCAGCCAGGTTGCTAGTGTGATCACCTATAAGATCCCATATTACACCGATTCTGCAACAACTGCATTGGCTACCAATAGAACATCGGATCTCTTACAAGATACTGATCCTGACATTTAGAGCTCAAAATGGCCAAGGACCTTTATATCTTAGGGAGCGCCTCATTCCTTTTTCCCATCAGTGGTTACCTCGATCCACCAAGGAAAATCTCCTCTACATACCAGGCCCTAGGGAGATACACCTGGAAGCTACACGGCATAGAGCTTTTTCGACCTGTGCTCCAATTCTGTGGAACTCATTGCCTCCATATATTAGAGCAATGTCGGAGTTGCGACCTTTTGTAAATGCGCTCAAGACTTGGCTGTTTGGTTGTGCATTTAAGTAGAGTGATCAGATCTAATTTGTCAAACAGTCACTGTTGTATGTTTTTATGTTGAATGTTTTTATATTGTGTAAATGCTATTTTAAATTGTAAGTCGCTCAGAGCACCTTGGTAGAGAGCGACTAATTAAGAAATAAAGTGAAGTGAAGTGAAGTGAAAACCTGAATGGCAGAACACTAATAAATACTAGGTGATATAAGTTATATTTCAGAGGAATGAAATGTATTCCTTTTATAAAGCAACAGAAAAGGAGGAATGTAGCTAGAAACCATGGAGTAGAAACAGGATCAGGAGGCCCTATATGCTTCCTGTGAGGTATATTAAAGTGGAAGAAATACCGATATCTGATTGAAAAGGTGTGGACTCCAGCACAAATTTTAATAACAAAGTATCAGAAACTATTACAGTTTCCTATTTTCAAAGTATTGGTGAGAGCGAGCATGGCATATGATGCTGATGAACAATATTGACAGCAGATAAAATCTCATTGGAAGGCAATTTTGATTTTGGTACAACAATTTCAAAAAACAATGAACTATCGTTACTCAGCTGAGGATAACTGTAATGTGAATGTGCAGATGTTTATCTTTTCATTACTATAATTTCATTTTTATATAGTCCATTTGATATCTATAGATGTATTTGACTTTTAATAACAACTACGACAATAAATGTATGTTACCCTCCTCTCGTCAAGACAGGTAACAAATAGGCTTCATCACTTAGTTGTAGGGGTTAAACCCACTGCCACCCCCCAACTACATGCCCTGTTTAGAACTGGAACAATCTGTCAAATGTCTGCAATGTAATGGATATTTTTAATAGAAAGATGCCAAGAGGTTTTATGGAACTTTTGCAATTCCCTCCTCCTTCGACTTAACAGCGTGTGAAGTAATGGCATTCTGCATGTGTTCGATGACCTGTCGAACTTTTTTCCTCTTCACAGAATTCAACACAGAGAGAACTTCTGATGTAATTCTGGCACAACTGAAAACTGCTTGCAAACCTCCTCTTCCAGGGAAACACTTATCTCTAATCTTGGCCATCTTAAAACGTCGGAGTGGTATTTAAATGATGAATTCTAAAGTTGGAGGAAACCGCAAAGATCATCCAGTCCAACTCCCTGCCGTGGGACTGCAGAAATGGGTAAGTAATTTTTTAATACAGTATGACTCCTTATCCATAGATTTCATATGATTGGTTTCACTAACCCACACTCCAAAAAATACCCCCCTCGGAAGTGCTTGAGAGCTTCTCTAGTTCCTCCAATATAATTCTTTGGCATGTTTCCAGCCCAATATCATCCAGTTTCAGCCCAGTATTATCCAATATTATCCAATTTCAGATATTCAAAGTGTGTGTCCTGAAATATATTCTCTGTAGATATACGGGTTGTGATGTAATGAGAAACTCAGAACTGTTTTTCCCCCCGCCGAGTACATGTGAAAGGATAAAAAATAAAATATATTCTCCCTCCACATTTGCAGTTTTGATTTTTGCAGATTTGATAGTAGTAGTAGTAGTAACAACAACAACAACAACATACTTTATATTCCACTTTATCTTGCCGGAGGGACTCAGAGTGGATTACAGTACACATATAAGGCAAACGGTCAATGCCTTTTTAGACAATGAACAACAACATACAATACAGATAAGGTAAAGGCCTTCCCCTTTTTTCATCTCCAATGTCTGGAGGAATCTGATTACATATAGATTCAATTAAATTTTCTTTCTTGCAATCTCTACGGTCCTCCAGTGTGATTCTATGGTCAACTTCTGACAGTCATGCTGGATCTAGAGCAGTGGTTCTCAACCTTCCTAATGCCACAACTTCTTAATACGCTTCCGTATGTTATGGTGACCCCCAACCATAAAATTAGTTCCATTTCTACTTCATAACTGTCATTTCGCTGCTATTATGAATAGTAATGTAAATATCTGATATGCACGATGTATTTTCATATACTGGACCAAATTTGGCACAAATATGCAATACATCCAAATTTGATTACTGGTGGGATTGGGGGAGGGTATTGATTTTGTCCTTGCTGGGACTTATAGTTCACCTACAATCAAAGAGCATTCTGAACTCCACCAAGGATGGAACTGAATCAAACTTGGCACACAGAACTCCCATGACAAACAGAAAATACTGGAAGGGTTTGGTGGGCATCGACCTTGAGTTTTGGGAGTTGTAGTTCACCAACATCCACAGAGCACTGTGGACTCAAACAATGATGGATCTGGACCAAACTTGGCACAAGCACTCAATATGCCCAAATGTAAATATTGGTGGAGCTTGGGGAAAATAGACCTTGGCATTTGGGAGTTTTAGTTGCTGGGATTTATAGTTCACCTACAATCAAAGAGCATTCTGAACCCTACCAACAATTGAGTTGGGCCAAACTTCCCACACAGAACCTCCATAGCCAACAGAAAATACTGTGTTTTCTGGTGGTCTTTGGTGACCCCTCTGACACCCCTTTGCAACCTCTCCAGGGGTCCCGATTCCCAGGTTGAGAAACACTAATCTAGAGACTTCTAGTGAGAATATCTCTCTAGAATTATCTCCTCCTCCAATGTAATTTTCAGTTCAGTTTCTAGTAGAAGTTGACAGAGTCATACTGGAAGACCTAGAATTTCCTAGAGGGTAAAAATCCGAGCAATTTCTTTATTTGCAGTTTTTCACTTTCATATGATTTCTGTCTTTTTCGTCTATGAACACCATCATGATACCTCGTGTTTGCATTTCAAATTAAGTGCTGATGGTGTAAAATGATTTATGGTGACAATAGTCAAATTATCATCTCTTAGCCAAGAACTCACTAGCTAGATAGGTATCAGTGCAATTGCTGTACCTTAGTTATATGTCGAATCAGGCCCGTAGCCAGGATTTTGATTCGGAGGGGGGGGGGGGTCTGAGTCTGAGTGAAAGGGGGTCTACCCTAGCAAATCTTTTGTATCGTTATCCCAATACCCCCATGCATATGGGGTATAATGAGCATGGTGATCAGATCATGATATGAATAAACATAACAGTTTAAATAATCTACCAGTAAGGCCTTCTCGCGGACCGCCATGAGAATTTCGGGGGGGGGGGGTTAAGCCCCTCAACCCCCCCCTTCCCCCTGACTACATGCCTGTGTTGAATATGTCTAATATGTTTTATGTCCATGTTTGATGATTTTTGTATAGTTTTTATTTCATAGTTATATTTTCCTGGTTTAGATATGTTATGTATGGCTTTATAGTACGTTTGGCATTGAATATTTCCCATTTATTCTGTTGTACACTGCTTTGAGGGTCCCCAGGGGTGAGAAAAGCGGTATAGAAATGCAATAAATAAATAATAGCCTCTTATCAACAATAAAAAAGGATTATGATTAAACTGCCTTATAGTAATGCACCCATCTCATATGTGATTCTCCTCTTTTCCTACAGCCTCAGCTTTTCCCAATGTTACCTCCATGAGAAAAGAGGTCACTGCAGAAAGATAACAACAGTAAAAGAGAAATAATGCATTGCTTATGAACTGACTAAACATAGGAAGACACAGTCCTCAGTTAACAAAACTTGTAGAAGGGTCACTATAGAATGAAGCCAAACTGATCGTACATATGTATTGTCAAAGACTTTCATGTTGAGAGGTAATTGAATGGACAATTTCAACAGAAAGGAAGAAACCATGAAAATGAACAAAATCTGGCTACCAGTATTTAAAAAATCTCTAAAATTACAACAGCACTACAGAGAGGAAGCAGGCAGGGACATCTAATGACCTCTCAACAAAAGTTTGCTCAAGGCACAGTCAGCCCTTTGTATGCTAATCAAGGTGGTCAGTTGAAACATTCACACCTAGCTCCAGCAGACAAGAGCCCTTTGTCTCACCCTGGTCATTCTACAGATATATAAACCCTTTTTCCTAGTTCCAACAGACCTCACTACCTCTGAGGATGCTTGCCATAGATGAAGGCGAAACGTCAGGAGAGAATATCTCTAGACCATGGCCATACAGTCCAAAAAAACCTACAACAACCCAGTGATCGTACATAGTTTCCTGGATATGCCATTAGCTGGAGACCCCTCTCCCCAGCACCAACAGTCGCTCTGGGCCAGAGTGAAGAGAGGGGAGGCCAAGGGTCCACCTTGTCTCCTGTGCTATTCTAATAATATAATATAATATAATATAATATAATATAATATAATATATAATATTTATAATATTATAATGTAATGCAATATAATAATAATAACAATATGACATTATAATTATATATTTATATTACATGTAATATTACTAATAATATTATGATATAGTGGTATGGTACAATATAGCAATGTTTAATGTTGATATTGTACAATGCTAATAATATAATATAATGTATGTAATATATACCTTGTAAGCCACTCTGAGTCCCCTTCAGGGTGAGAAGGGCAGCATATAAATGTTGTAAATAAATAAATAAACAGTAACAAAAAACCTTACAATGCTGCTTTACAGTTTAAAATGCAAAAAGAATACCAAATACCATAGTGTTCTGCAATAAACATTCAACATAGCTTGAAATTTAAATTTAATGACTCTGAGATTTTCCACTGAAAGTTAATCGTGTGTTTGTGTGTGTGTGTGTGTACATAAATACATTTTTTAAATCATAAAACATTTTGGTCTACTTAAACAACAGAAAACTCCCTTTTGTGTACTAAACCTTTTCAAAGGTGATGAACTTTCTAAATGCTTGGAAAGACCTAATTCAAAGGAGTGACATATTTTAAAGCTACGGTCCAGCCTTGATTCATAGGGCTTGTGTTGTTTATGAGAATACTTCTGGCTTCAGTGTGCCTCTGCATATGCTTAAAAGAATATATCAATCATCTACTAGTCTTCCTTGTTTAATTATATGCCTGCCTGGAGGCAATGTTCATTGGAATAGATAAGCTTCATAGACCAAATAGCTTTTTATTGTTTTCCCTATTTCTTCTAGCTGGGCGGAAGACACTGTTGCTAGTGTCCTTCATGCAAATGAGTGAAGCTCTCACTTCGCTAAATCATGGCGCAGTTGAGCAAGTGAGACTTCCTCTAAACAGGTGAAGAATCAGTACTGGCCAAGTGTAACTGATCTGACAACACTTCTGCTCAGGTTTTAATTCTGGAATAAACTACTTGTAACAGCAACCTTGGAGTCCCAACCTTGGCTAGTCTTACCTTAAAAGACTGCTATTGTTACTCTCATAAAACAAAATAATGCATATAAATTGGTGTCTGTTAACATCACTCCTTCTGGCCTCCAAATCAAATTATCTATATACAATAAAAGAGCAGCCCTGCATTCTTTTTAAGACCATAGAACAGCTTGATACACAGATGGCCTTGCATCCTAGTTATTAAAAAGAATGTATTTTGAGCTACCATTGGTAATAAAGCCACAACACATAACTCATCCTTAAATGCTTGATGACTAATATCCTGTGAGGTGATCTACCACACCATGTTCTGGAATACTTGCACCACCACAACGGTTGAATCTAAGGTTTAATTATTGCCCCTCTGGTCTTCATTGCACAAGATCTTGCTGTGTACCAAGGAGGGCAGGCTTCAGAGCTGGAGGCCACATGGATCCTAAGCAGAGGAGCATCACCGTCAACATTTTGGGTGAGCAGAAGCAATGCTCTATCCCTCCCAGTTTTCCTTTGGGTGCTGTATTTTCTTATGGGTTTAGGTCAAGGTTTCTCAACCTGGGGGTCATAAAGGGGGTTTCAGAAGGGTCGCGAAAGACCATCAGAAGACACATATTTCTGATGGTCTTAGAAATCCCTTTTTGGAAACAGACAGCGAATCCTTCCACCAAAAGCCCTCCTCCTGCTGTGATTGTAGGTGAACTATCAATCCCAGCAACTACCACTCCCTCATGTCAAGGTCTGTTTTCCCCAAACTCCACCAGTGTTCACATTTGGGCATATGGAGTATTCGTACCAAGTTTGGTCCAGATCTATCATTGTTTGAGTCTAAAGTGCTCTCTGGATGTAGGTGAACTACAACTCCAAAACTGAATACTTACAGTACTTTCTGTTGATCATGGGAGTTCTGTGTGCCAAGTTTGGTTCAATTCCATTGTTGGTGGAGTTCAGATTGCTCTTTGATTGCAAGTAAGCTATAAATCCCTGCAATAACAACTCTCAAATGTCAAGGTCTATTTTCCCCCAAACTCCACGAGTGTTCAAATTTGGACATATTGAGTATTTGTGACAATTTTAGTCCTCATCCATCATTGAGTCCACAGTGATCTCTGGATGTAGGTGAACTACAACTCCAAAACCAAAGGACACTGCCCTCCAAACCCAGTATTTTCTGTTGGTCATGGGAGAACTGTGTGCCAAGTTTGGCACAATTCCATCGTTGGTGGGGTTCAGAATGCTCTGATTGTAGGTGAACTACAAATCCCAGTAACTACAACTCCCAAATGACAAAATCATTTTTTTTTAGTGAAGGACATATATTGGGTTGTTAGGTGTCTTGTGTCCAAATTTGGTGTCAATTTCCCCAGTGGTTTTTGAGTTCTGTGAATACAACAAACGAACGTTACATTTTTATTTATATAGATTGCCTAATACCATTTCTTATATTTCTCTTATTTTAAAGTGCAATCATCCAAACATAAAGAGTAAAATAGCTAGGCTCCTATTATCATGGCAAACATTCCAACAGGTATGACTCAGATGTGCAAAGGAAATGAGAAACATTCAGTTATCTAGTCTTGCACAATGGCTGCATAATGATCATGTATTAGGCAACTGTAGAACCAAAGAAGCTACATGAGAGTTGGTTCCGAGCAAGGCTAATAAGTGTGTGGATGGGGTCATTGTCACTTCTTCTCCATAAGCAGCAAGAGACCATGAAAAGATAGGCGGATGGAAACACCTGTTTGACAGTGAAGTCATGAACAAAGCTCTGTATGTCAGGGAGAGGGAGAAAGATTTCTTTTGGATGAAGGGAACTCCAGTCACTGTCCTGAAATGGGAAACTTGAATGCCTATGAATGAGTTGTTGACCCTTATGTCCCACTTTAAAATAATCTCTTTTTACCTCCACAAGCACAAGGGGCAAGTGCCATTGATAACTTTTTATGGCAATTCAGATACGTGGAGGTCTTTATAGGAAGGGCTTTTAAACACCAGAAGAAATACATGTCATTCTTGAAAATCAACTGCACAGCAGACAACTGTACAACAGCAGACTGTAAAAACAACAATTGCCATGCACTGAGATTATAAATCATAAGGTAGTTAAATAAATCCAGATTCTGGGATGGAGCTGGGGAGAGTGAGATAATGTTAAACTGCCACTTATGACAAAATCCTGGTTGTGAGTCTCAGAACTAATCCAATTGTTATGATAAGTCAATATATTTATTTATTTACTATATTTACCGAGGCACCAAATTTTACTGAAAAAACGTATTGACTCGAGTATAAGCCGAGAGTAGGAAATGCAGCAGCTACTGATAAATTTCAAAATAAAAATAGATACAATACAATTACATTAATTGAGGCATCACTAGATTAAATGTTTTGAATATTTACATAAAACTATAATTTAAGATAAGACTATGGAACTCTGATTAAACCATTATTCTAACCTTCTTCAATGTAAATGTGCTTGCATATCCTTAAAAATAGAGTAAAATAATAAATGTAATAATACTACTACTAATAGAAGAGTAAAATAATGGAAATGTAATAATAACAGTAATAATACAGTAAAATAATAAATATAATAAAGCAATAAAAACAATAATAAAGTAGAATGATCAATGTAACAACAACAACAACAACAACAATAACAATACATTTATTATGCACTAGCTGTCCTCTGCCATACATTGCTGTGGCCCACATGGGGGTTCTGTGTGGGAGGTTTGGCCCAATTCTATCATTGGTGGGGTTCAGAATGCTCTGTGATTGTAGGTGAACTATAAATCCCAGCAACTACAACTCCCAAATGTCAAATTTCTATTTTCCCCAAACTCCACCAGTGTTCACATTTGGGCAGATTGAGTATTCGTGTAGAGTATGGTCCAGCTCCATCATTGTTTGAGTCCATAGTGATCTCTGAATGTAGGTGAACTACAACTCCAAAACCAAAGGACACTGCCCACCAAGCCCTTCCAGTATTTTCTGTTGGTCATGGGAGAATCCCAGCAACTACAACTCCCAAATGAGAAAATCATATTTTTTTTTTTTAGTGAATGACATACATTGGGTTGTTAGGTGTCTTGTGTCCAAATTTGATGTCAATTCGTCCAGTGGTTTTTGAGTTCTGTGAATACCACAAACGAACATTACATTTTTATTTATATAAATTTCTAACAGGGTAAAATAATAAATAATCTTGACTTGAAAATAAGCCAAGCAGGACTTTTTCAGTCTAAAACAGGGCTGAAAAACTAGGCTTATACTCAAATATATACAGTATATACCACTTTTCTCAGCCCTAGGGCGACTCAAAGCGGTTTACAGTAGCAAAATTCAATGCTCAAACACATCAAGTTTCATCAGGCAAAAAACCATGGTTGGCTACAGTGAGAGCACAACACCTCTTTTGAAATACCTCCCCCTATATGCTAACCTATTTCCAGGCATAATTCAAAGAGGTTTTGACTAATTAGACCCTATATGACTTCGGTCCAGGTTATTTGAAGGACGCAATCTCTCTGTATGAGTCCATTAGAAGTCTAAAATCTTCTGGAGAGGGCCTTCTCTCTATCCCATCACCTGCTCAAGCTCATTTCTTAGGAACAAGAGTAGGGCCTTTTTAGTGACCCTGAAACTCTCTCCCTGGAAAAACCAGGATGGCACCATCCCTGTTTACCTCGCGGGCAGGTGAAAACATATCTCAGCCAACAGACATTTGGGAAATGGTGAGGGGCAGACTGCTGGGGATGATGTGATTGGGATTTTGGGGTGCTGTGTAGTTTAAATAATAGTTTTAATTGTAATGTAATATTTATATGCACTATGATACAAAAGATATAATTGTTTTTTTAAAACTTTTACAGTTATATTTTACTGAATTTGCTCTGTTTTCAATTGTATTGTGTCTTGCTGGATGTTAACCACCTATACCGGGAGAAAGGTGACATAAAGAAAGAAAGATAGATAGATAGATAGATAGATAGATAGATAGATAGATAGATAGATAGATAGATAGATGAAAATAAGATTTCTCTGCAGATCAAGAGTTTGAAAGTAACTAAAGTTTCATGAAAGCAATAAGATGAGTTCTACCCTTCTGAGAAGAGAAGGGAGTTCACATTTATGATACAAAGATTTTCTGACTCTCCTTTCCCTCTAGGGTCTCGTGAAAACCTTCTCTTAGCTAACCCTTACTGACAGCATGAAATATAGCACAGGAAGTAATACCTGGAATGGATATTCTGTCTTTGTGAATGAAAGAGCAAAGCAGGATTCAAGCCAATACAGCCTGAGGGTACTTCCACATAGCACCAAAATTTGTGCCGCAGAGGATTTTAAAAACCCACTTTGGCACGGATACCCATTCCCACTCTCCCCCTCAAAAAAAAAAAAACCTTTCTGGGGGGAGGGTTACAGGTCATCCCAATTACAATCAGAATGGCATGTAGTCACCCTGAAGGCCCCCAAATTTCCCCCTAAAAATGAAATAAAACTTACCTTGTCACCATAACTTTGCTCCTCACACCAGGAGGAAGCAAGGAAATGATGCGCCAGGAGTCTGGTGGGTGGGGACAAGGAGGAAAATCTAGGTAAGTTTTATTTTATTTTTAGGGGTAAATGATGGACTGGGGGGAGGGGGTGGGTGCCATCCTGGACATCTGGGCTCCAAGAGCCCAAAGGGTTTGTGATGGCAAAATGGGGACTCACCCTGGAGAGTCCCAGGACTACCCAGAAGTGAATCCCCACAAGCCCAATACCATATTAGACCTGAGCCTTTCAGGGAGGCCCAGATTTATGGGTTATCTAATTAATTCGAAATAACTTAAGTCATTCTGAATTAATTTGCTTTTACTGGAGGCATCATTTGGACAGCTCTGGTAAAAACCCAGGCAGATCCCGGGATATGGGCTTGTCTTGGATGGGCCCTGAGTCTTCCTTATCCAAAACACTTTTGCATAGGTTTTTCAGATTGTGTATTTTTTCAGTTTTGGAAAAACTGTATTTACATATATATAGCGAATGATGGGTAGTGGTGAAAGAGCGCTAGTCATAAGTCCAGTGCAGCTCACTTTCCATCCTTTTAGCAAAGTAAGTAAGAAGAACGGAAGTGAAAATCTTCTCCCACCTACCCATGAGTCTTTTTCAATTTAGATTTGAATGCAATATTCCTGCTTCTTGGCAGGGGGTTGGACTGGATGGCCCATGAGGTCTCTTCCAATTCTTTGATTCTATGATTCTATGATTCTCTGTGCCATAGATACAAATGGCAACCAATGGGATCACTTACTGCTCAACCATGCAGCTCTTTTCAGGGCATCTACCCCACCACGCACAACTGACAGGGTAGGAAGTTAGGGTAGAAGCATCTGGAATGGCTGCTTTTTCCAGGGATCTTGTGCAAATGGAGCCTGCCCCACTCTTCTTTCCTTCATCAGGCCTCCCTGAAGAAAAACATAATGGGTGCTGGACATGTGACTGGCCCCCTTTCCTCAAAGGCAGAAATGTGTGGCTGGTGGCATTCTGGATTTCCACAAAAGTTACACTCAACCTGTATATAAGATTTTGCAATTTCCATTTCAAAATAAATATTTAAAGCAGTTGTATGAAGATAAAGCTGCTACATATAGAGAAAGAGTAAAGTATTTTAATTGCACAGTCTGTGTTTCTCATAATAGCTTCTTCATACATTTAAAGCTAGTCTAGTGCATGAAAATGATAAATATATTATTATTTTTTAAAAACCATTCGCATTCAGCAGAACAAAGCTTGCATTTCTAAAAGCATCCAAAGTATTACTATTACGCATATTATTTTCTGATTTCACATTGCCATCAAACGTTCCTCTTGTGTCTAAACTAAGGAACTCTGGCTTTATGCCAGGCATTAAACTAATCCCTGCTCTGAATTTGTCAGTATCCCGTTTTTAACATTTCGAATTCAGTAAGACACCAACAGACTTCCGGGTGGACAGCATGGAGGCAGGACGGACACTCTGAGGGCTCTCAGAGTGCCATCATCTTCGCGACCAGGTAGAGCCTTATAAGGTTCCCTCTATCAGGGGGAAAAAGTTCTGATAGATGGCTAAAACCGCAGGGCACCGACCGAAGGTCCAGGAGACCCCCTCCCCTCAAGGGCAAGGGTCCACAGGGCAAGCAGGTCACTGAAGAGTGAGCGCTGGAGGTTTTTTCCCCTCTGGCTGACTGCCGACTTCTTCCACTCTCAACAAAAGAAAGAAAATACTGCACAAGAGTAAGAACTACTAAAGATCTAGGCTTGAAGAAACCATATTATTTGTTGTTCAGGTTCTTATCTTTTGATTTCAACAGTGACAAATGCAAGATACTCCACTTAGGCAGAAAAAAATGAAATGCAAAGATACAGAATGGGGGACAATGCCTGGCTCGAGAGCAGTATGTGTGAAAAAGATCTTGGAGTCCTCGTGGACAACAAGTTAAACATGAGCCAACAATGTGATATGGCGGCAAAAAAAACCAAGGGGATTTTGGCCTGCATCAATAGGAGCATAGTGTCTAGATCTAGGGAAGTAATGCTACCCCTCTATTATGCCTTGGTTAGACCACACCGGAATATTGTGTCCAATTATGGGCACCACAATTCAAGAGAGATATTGACAAGCTGGAATGTGTCCAGAGGAGGGTGACTAAAATGATCAAGGGTCTGGAGAACAAGCCCTATGAGGAGCGGCTTAAAGAGCTGGGCATATGTAGCCTGAAAGAAGAGAAGGCTGAGAGGAGACATGATAGCCATGTATAAATATGTGAGAAGTCATAGGGAGGAGGGAAGAAGCTTGTTTATTGCTTCCATGGAGATTAGGACAAGGAACAATGGCTTCCAACTACAAGAAAGGAGATTCCATCTGAACATGAGGAAGAACTTCCTGACTGTGAGAGCCGTTCAGCAGTGTGGTGGAGGCCCCTTCTTTGGAAGCTTTTAAACAGAGAGGCTGGATGGCCATCTGTTTAAATTGATTTGAATACAATTTTCCTGCTTCTTGGCAGGAGATTGGACTGGTGGCCCATGAGGTCTCTTCCAACTCTATGATTCGATGACTTGACACAGTAGGAAATCCCTAAAAGAAATACACTTTGAAATTTTCTAAATATGATTACATTGGGCTCCAACCCATTAGCAATACATTTTATAGGACCATATAATTGCACACCAAATTATGGAGAGGGTTTCAAAATCTCCATCTCTCTTCAGCAGGCAAAATTTTAATTGGCGGGGAGCAGAGGTTGAATTAATCCTGAAATCAGGGGCATCTGGTGGAGGTGGCTTAAAGGGAAAAGAGAAGAAGGGTGGCAGCCAGATCGGGTTTTATTGGTCTCACACGGATTTCAGGATGTATCTGGCAGTTCAGGGACAAACAATGGTTGATTCAGTTCCTGAAAGTACAACACCTAGTTGTTACTTGTATTTGCCTCTTGATGTTTATCTACCCCTTCAGAGGTGGGATTCTGTAGATAAAGATAAGGTCTACCACCTGGTGATTAGTCTTTACCCCGAGGGCATCCTTTCCTCAAACACCAGCCAATTTGACTTCCATTAAATCCTTTCTCTATCTAATGTACCACTCAAAATTAAGCTTTGATTACATGCTATATGGTTTCTGCCAGGTACCTACCAAGTAACCTGTGTGCTAATACTGAAGCCAGTTCTTAGTAGGAACAGTCTAAGCTTTCTCCAGAATCAATCTAGGTTCCACCAGCCCTTTTAAAGATCAAATCTTAGGCCTAATTTTCATAGAATCATTGAATCAAAGAGTTGGAAGAGACCTCATGGGCCATCCAGTCCAACTCCCTGCCAAGAAGCAAGAATACTACATACAAATCACCCCTGACAGATGGCCATCCAGCCTCTGTTTAAAAGCTTCCAAAGAAGGAGCCTCCACCACACTCCGGGGCAGAGAGTTCCACTGCTGAACGGCTCTCACAGTCAGGAAGTTCTTCCTCATGTTCAGATGGAATCTCCTTTCTTGTAGTTTGAAGCCATTGTTTCGCGTCCTAGTCTCCAGGGAAGCAGAAAACAAGCTTGCTCCCTCCTCCCTGTGGCTTCTTCTCACATATTTATACATGGCTATCATATCCCCTCTCAGCCTTCTCTTCTTCAGGCTAAACATGCCCAGCTCCTTAAGCCGCTCCTCATAGGGCTTGTTCTCCAGACCCTTGATCATTTTAGTCGCCCTCCTCTGGACATGTTCCAGCTTGTCAATATCTCTCTTCAATTGTGGTGCTCAGAATTGGACACAATATTCCAGGTGTGGTCTAACCAAAACGGAATAGAGGGATAGCATTACTTCCCTAGATCTAGACACTGTGCTCCTATTGATGCAGGCCAAAATCCCATTGGTTTTTTTGCTGCCACATCACATTGTTGGCTCATGTTTAACTTGTTGTTGGCTCATGTTTAACTTTTTCGCACGTACTGCTCTCGAGCCAGGCATTGTCCCTCATTCTGTACCTTTGCATTTCGTTTTTTCTGCCAAAGCAGAGTATCTTGCATTTGTCCCTGTTGAACTTCATTTTGTTAGTTTTGGCCCATGATCTCTCTAATCTGTCAAGATCGTTTTGAATTCTGCTCCTGTCCTCTGGAGAATATCCCTCCCAATTTGGTGTCGTCTGCAAACTTGATGATCATGCCTTCTAGCCCTTCATCTAAGTCATTAATAAAGATGTTGAACAGGACCGGGCCCAGGACGGAACCCTGCGGCACTCCGCTCATCACTTCTTTCCAGGATGAAGAGGAAGCATTGGTAAGTACCCTCTGGGTTCATCCACTTAACCAATTATAGATCCACCTCACCGTAGTTTTGCCTAGCCCACATTGGACTAGTTTCCTTGCCAGAAAATCATGAGGGACCTTGTCGGAGGCCTTACTGAAATCCAGGTACGCTACATCCACGGCATTCCCCGCATCTATCCAGTTTGTAACTCTATCGAAAAAAGAGATCAGATTAGTCTGGCATGACTTGTTTTTGATAAATCCATGTTGACTATTAGCAATGACCGCATTTGTTTCTAAGTGTTTGCAGACCACTTCCTTAACAATCTTTTCCAGAATCTTGCCTGATATCGATGTGAGGCTGATTGGACGGTAATTGAATAAGAAAAGAGTTAGTATGAACATAAAGTTCCTACACTTCTCAAGATGTGTTCCTAATTTTTACTTCTGACATAGAAGGCTCACTGAAACAACAGTCTGCAGGTCCAGATAATTAAATAAAGTCCAGAAGTAACCTATTAAGCCATATACATTAAGAGGTCAAGTCATGAAGTCCCAAGGGCTTGTTTCCCATCCTCCTATCCACACACAGCTTCTATATTTGTTTGTCGGGATTGTTTTGCACAATACTTCTTTAGATCCATGCTCACATCCCTTTGTGAGCACCCAATGTAACATACTGACATATAGACCTTTGCAACATTTGATAATTTGCCAAAGTTCACAGATGAATAGGAAAGATGTTGATTCCAACATGAATGGCACAATGAAGTTGTTTCCTCAATCTAAAGGGTGCTGAGTGACACATTTCTCCTTTTCATTCTGCCTGTGCCAAAGACAAGCTGTGCCATGTAATTAGAAGTTTCAACATAATTATGAAATTGCATATGTTACAGCATGAATTCCAGTTCTGAATCTAATTGACAATGAGTGCTAAACACAGGTGTATATTCTGAACATGAACATGTACTCAGGGCATCAACTTTGGAAAGTCTTTACCGAAATCAGAAGAAAAATATGGACTCCCCCAACATGGGATATGCACACCCATTTTTAATGCTGGAACAATCATGCAATGCTGGCAATGAACAAACTGGTATACAGGCAGGATGAGAGCATGCCACACACGTAGGAGGGAATATAGCATTTTAATTTCTGTTCTGCATCAAATTTCAATTTATGTGAAAGCACATTTGGACATTTTCATTAGCGAACTGTTTATATTTCAATCAATTTTGATTTATTACAAATGCTCAAAAACAATTACTATTTTATTTCAACTAAATTATGTAAATTTAGGTTAGTTCCAGATGGACAACTCTGAGTACTAACAATTGAAGAAAACAGCAGCTATTCCATCCTTAATGGATATCCTTGGGAGGAGAAAAATAGACATAATGGTGAGAAAACACAGAAGAGTTACAAAACAGTCTCATCTGGACTTTTGCAGCATTTCATGAAAGAGGCTGGGCAGCGGCACAATAAAAGCTTGTCTTGAAACACCCTTAATTCTTTTGTCTGAACTAATCAAGGTTGTTCTGCTTCTTCATTCCCTCTCAATACATAATTGTTTATACAAAAATGTATGGTTTATGATAATGAAATGTTATATTCTCAAAAGCAAAAAGGGAATTCAATATGAAAGAAAAGTCAGAAACTAAAAATAACTTCCCTGAATGTGAACAGATTATTTCTCACAAATTAATACATATTATTTGAGAACACAGAAATGCTGGACCACTCTCACAACCACCATGTCAGACTACACAGAGAAGCCATTGAAATCCACAAACGTGTGGACAATTTCAACAGAAAGGAAGAAACCATGAAAATGAACAAAATGAACAGTATTAAAAAACTCAAAAATTACAACAGCAAAACAACAGAGAGTAAACAATCAGGCACATCAAATCACCTCTCAAAGAAAGATTTCCCCCAGGCACTTCCAAGCCATTAAATGCTAATCAAGGTGGTCAGTTGAAATATTCACACTTAGCTCCAGCAGACAAAAGTTCTTTGTCACACCCTGGTCTTTCCACACATATATAAACCCATTTTCCTACTTCCAACAGACGTCACTACCTCTGAGGATGCTTGCCATAGATGCAGGCAAAACGTCAGGAGAAAATGCCTCTAGAACATGGCCATATAGCCCAAAAAACCTACAACAACCCAATACTGTTATTTCTTTTTCCTAATTTAGCATCTTCTAAACCAGTTGTTTTCAACCTGTGGGACCCCAGGTGTTTTGGTCTACAACTCCCAGGAATCCCAGCCAGTTTACCAGCTGTTAGGATTTCTGGGAGTTGAAGGCCAAAACATCTGGGGGCACACAGATTGAGAACCACTGCTCTAAACAGAACCTCCATGTGAATGTTAAGATAGTCAGAGCCTTGGAAGATTAACAAATTTAAGCCCTGGTACTGCAACAAAAAATATTAATAACACATCAATTGACAGAATGGGAGAAAGTATATGTGCATTCAATTAATGTGCAGAGTTAGAATAAAGTGGGTGCTGTGGTTCTTAACTTTGAATATGTTTTCAATGAATTTAAACAGTGGGATTTTAGTGCTGTTTGTGCTTAATTCTGTTTTAATGCTTGCATATTTGCATATTTTAAATTGTATACAAATGCTTTTATGTCAAATTTCTTTGAGTCCCCTTTGGGGAGATAAAGCAAAGTATAAATAAATATTATAATAATATGTCCAAACTACAATTATTCCACATCATTGAGGATGAGAATCCATTATATGAACTATTTCTAGCAGCATTTTCCCAAATGAAGCAGAGAGTGTTTGAGGACTGGGACATCCATAGGGATACCAAAGTGTTTGTTTATAAAGCTATTGTCCTCCCAACCCTACTATACGCCTGCGAGACGTGGACTGTCTACAGATGTCACATGCAACTCCTGGAATGATTCCATCAGCGCTGCCTCTGGAAAATCCTACAAATCTCTTGGGAAGACAAGCAGACAAATGTCAGCATGCTGGAAGAAGCAAAGACCACCAGCATTGAAGCGATGGTACTCCGCCATCAACTCCACTGGACTGGCCATGTTGTCCAGATGCCCAACCACCGTCTCCCAAAGCATTTGCTCTATTCCGAACTCAAGAACAGAAAACGGAATGTTGGTGGGCAGGAAAAGAGACCCAAAGCCAACCTTAAAAACTCTGGCATAGACACTGAGAACTGGGAAGCCCTGGCACTTGAGCACTCCAGCTGGAGGTCAGCTGTGACCAGCAGTGCTGTAGAATTTGAAGAGGCACGAATGGATGGTGAACGAGAGAAACGTGCAAGAGGAAGGCGCATCAAGCCAACACCGACCAGGACCGCCTTCCACCTGGAAAGCGATGCCCTCACTTTGGGAGAAGATGCAGATCAAGAACAGGGCTCCACAGTCACCTATGGACTCACCGCCAGGATACTACACTTGGAGGACCATCATCCTCGGACTACGAGGGATCGCCTAAGTAAGTAAGTAACCTTTAAAAGAACTCAGCATGGTCCTTAAAGTATGTGAAGCATGGGGTTCAATATTTTGGATAGTTCCTTTCAAGTTCAGACTTAGCAGATTCACTGATCCATTGAGATGGAAGCCACTGGCCACATCTCCCCAAAAATCTCAATTAGAACCCCTGTAGAAAACCCAAACATGTGTGCCATGTTTCCTGTGCTTGTTCTCTTCGGTTTGACCAGGGATATTTGCAAAAGAGGTTTCCAAGAAGCACCTCTCCCCATGTATGAGGAGGACCTTCCACAGTGTGAAGAGAGCAGAAACAGGGGTGTCTCAGAAACCAGGAACAATGTGGGTAAGGAATCTACCCATTAGAGCAGTGCTTATCTTCTTTGGTATAATCTATAGGTCTACTCTTTTCAAAATAGTTTAAGTTCTCAGTTCCGATGCTGTCCTATAGCACATAACTATCCTTACACCATCAGATCTTGGAAGATCAGCAGTTTAGTATTTGGATAGGACTACAAATGAAGGTGCTGTAGGTCACATTCCTGAAGAAAGACCTGGCAAAACTCCTCTGAGTATTCCTTGTCTAAGAAAATCTTATGAATTGCATGAGATCACCGTAAGTTGACAGCAATGTGTCACTTGAGATATACTGACATTTATATATTCCACCCTGTATGATTGCAGGATCCATAATAACAGACACAGCAATGATACATGTAGCCTGCCAGTCTAATGAGGCAATAGGACTGATTCATCCCCTTTACTGTTTCATTATTGTTAAAGAATAAGGTTTTGTTACTAGCAGACCTTACACCCCAATGGAAATGTATTTGATTATTAATACTCTCAATATCCATTTAAACTGAAGAAGAGAAAAGGGTAGCTCAGACCTTAAAAACCATCAGTACAGTCATGAGAACTGAATAATTCTATGTTTTTGATAGAGCACTTTAGACTGTCTTGGATTCCTTTATTGAGCTTCCTGAAATGATTCTGCCTTGGAAAGAGATAGAAATTGTTCAGGGAAAACACATTCTATCCACTGGAACTTCTGCTCAAGCTATCTCCACTACCTAAGTCACAACTAGTCACTTCCACACATTAAGAAATATCAACATCAAAGTGCTAGAGAAAAAAACTGAGAATCTGAGATTTCAAGAATTCCCCATTTGAAGAGTCAACTTATCAATATACATATTCTGGCACTCATGACAGTTCAAAACAAAATAAAACAAATACCTCAAAGTGCTGGAAATGTGGAGAACTGGAAGGAACCTTCTATCATATGTGGTGGCAGTGCAAAAAAGCAAAAAGCTTATGGAAAGAAATACAGGAAAGACTACAAAAATATTGAAGATTAATATACAATTTAAACCCTATATATATATATATATATATATATATATATATATATATATATATATATAGAATTACAGCCCAATAGAACACGAGTAAAAAACAAGGCAAAAAGGTGAGGACAGCAGCTGACTTTCTATTTATAGTCAGAATCTTATTTTCCTGGTTCTTCTTTCAGGAAATCTGCTCTTTTCTTAATAGCTTTCAGAATAAAATGGCTTACTCTGATTATGCCGGATCTTTCCTGCCCTTGCAAGAGGGATGTCGGAATATCATTTCTGTTGGGGGACCAGCAGTTGGATAATATTGGATGTAAATATCTGTCTCACAGTTCAGTATATGCTGGACAGTCAATTAAGAAATGTTCAATGTCTTCCACTGTTTGTTCTCCCCAGACGCAAAATCTCTCACTTCTTGGGACTGAGAGTAATATAGACAAACTTTTATTCCTTTCCACAACTGCTGCTAGAATTTGTTATACGAGATTATGGCAAAAAAAGGAAGTACCCACAATTGATGATTGGAACAAAAAAAATAATGGATATAAAAAACATGGACAGGCTAAGTTACAAAAATACAAAAATTACAAAAATATAAAGGGAAAATAGAAAAAGAGACAGATTGGACATTGATAAATGAATATTTAAAATAAGAAATAAAAAGTAGGATATGAATAACTATAGAACTGCCTCACAAATACCAAAAATAAGACAAAAGAGAGAGAGAAAGGGAAAAAAGGGGGAAAGAAAAAAGAAAAGAAAGAAAGAATAGAGAACTGAAAATCCACAGAAGAAGGAAAAGGAGGAAGCCCTCCTCGAAGTTTCCTGGAAGTTGGACCGAAGAAAACAATAACCTCAGTTTTGTTTTTGTTTTGTACTCTTCTATTTTTTTTCTCTATCTTCTTCTCTTTCTTTCCCTCTTTTTCTTTGACTTTCTACTCCGTTTGGTTTTTAAATTTTGCAACCATTTTTTAAAAAATCAATATGTGCTATGAAAATATCTAATAAAGATTATATATACAATATTGCATCATACATATACTGCTTAATATATACTAGATCCAGTCCTAACAATTTGGAGATAGTTCCAGTCAGACCCGTAGCCAGGATTTTGGTTCAGGAGGGGTTGAGTTTGATTCGGGGGGTGTTGAGTCTGAGTGAAAGAGGGTCTACCCTAGCAAACCTTTTGTATCATTACCCCCAATACCCCCATGCATATGAGATATATTGAGCATGGTGATCAGATCATGATATGAATAAACATAACAGTTTAAATAATGTACCAGTAAGGCCTTCTCGCAGACCACCATGAGAATTTGGGGGGGGGGGGGTTGAGGGGCTTCATGCCTGGTTCCAGTCAAGGCAAGATCAGAATCAGAGAAAGATGTACCATAAGGGAGTAGACTAATTGCTACAGTAACTCTTCCAACTTCATTCAATCCAAGCCTTCAGAACTATTGCCTGACTGATATAATAAACACATTTTAGAGAAAAAGACATGTCCAAATCAGTCCTGAAAGTCTCTGAATAAGTCTCTGAAGGTGAAAGAGGCAAAGGGAAAGTTATTCTGATCAGCTAAAACCAGCACTGTAACAAGACTTGCTTTATCAGGCATTAAATCATAATAATAATAGGAATATGAAAAGGCCAATTGGCCTTGTAGAGTTATTAAACTGATAGAATATATAAATGCTATTATCTCTCAAGTGACTATCACTAGCTTTTGTCATTACAGTGTAATGTACATGTATAAAAATCTAATCTTGTATGTAAAATGGAAATTAAACTATTTCAGCAGCTACTATATACTGATGAAGAGTTTGCATGTTAACGAAAATGTGCAAGAATAACCTTAAAGAGGTTATCAGAATTAAGATAAATATTCTCTGCTGTGTAGACTGCGAATACTGAGTGCCTCCGATATTCTAAATGGGGGCCTAACCAGGCTGTATTAACCCATTCTCCCAACTGAAGTATTTTACAAAACAACTTGTTAACACACTTGTTGTACAATGAAGGTACTTCTTCCATTCATCTAATACATTAGTCACATAAAAGCAGCAAGGTGTGATTTAAATGCGGGTGTGAGTGTGAAAAGTATAACGAAAGAGAAAACAATCAAGATAAGCTTCACTTGTAAAATATTTTATCTTACAGCAGACGTGTCTTTCACAAACAGAAGGAACAGGAAACAGAGGCTGGATGGCCATCTGTCAGGGGTGCTTTGAATGCAATATCCCTGCTTCTTGGCAGGGGTTGGACTGGATGGCCCATGAGGTCTCTTCCAAATCTATGATTCTATGATTCACATACACACACACATATGTATAGGAGCATAGTGTCTAGATCTAGGGAAGTAATGCTACCCCTCTATTCTGCCTTGGTTAGACCACACCGGAATATTGTGTCCAATTCTGGGCAGCACAATTCAAGAGAGATATTGACAAGCTGGAATGTGTCCAGAGGAAGGCGACTAAAATGATCAAGAGTCTGGAGAACAAGCCCTATGAGGAGCGGCTTAAGGAGCTGGGCATGTTTAGCCTGAAGAGAAGGCTGAGAGGAGATATGATAGCCATGTATAAATATGTGAGAGGAAGCCACAGGGAGGAGGGAGCAAGCTTGTTTTCTGCTTCCTTGGAGACTAGGACGCGGAACAATGGCTTCAAACTACAAGAGAGGAGATTCCATCTGAACATGAGGAAGAACTTCCTGACTGTGGGAGCCGTTCAGCAGTGGAACTCTCTGCCCCAGAGTGTGGTGGAGGCTCCTTCTTTGGAAGCTTTTAATCAGATGCTGGATGGCCATCTGTCAGGGGTGATTTGTATACAATATTCCTGCTTCTTGGCAGGGGGTTGGACTGGATGGCCCACGAGGTCTCTTCCAACTCTTTGATTCTATGATTCTAGGTTGCAGGTTCAAATCCGGGGAGAGGTGGATGAGCTCTCTCTATCAGCTCCAGCTCCTCATGCGGGGACATGAGAGAAGCCTCCCACAAGGATAATAAAACATCAAATCATCCAGGCGTCCCCTGGGCAACGTCCTTGCAGACGGCCAATTCTCTCACACCAGAAGCGACTTACAGTTTCTCAGGTCGCTCCTGACACGACAAAAAAAATCATGAGTAATCTTTGCTAAGGATGCTGTAGTTTTACATATAGAATTGCATCTCAGCCTCTTTTGCATCCAATGTTTAGAATTAGAAGTGTTTAATGAATATCAAAAAGAATTATTTTAAAAGTCATGCTCCCAACATTTTATTTTGAGTTGCAACAATAAGTGGTAAATGAGAACACAGTTCTTGGAATTGGTGATGGGTTGCCTTGGGCACCTAAAAGCACTGTTCTTACTGCCATTATTAATCTATTCCTCGTGATTGCTTGTATGTTTCATAGAAGCTGGTGCTTCATAGCATTTGCTGCCTTTAGCCCATGCATCCGTTAGCCTTATCTTATTTCATTACCAAGACAAACCAAGCACTACTGAGCAATTAGGGTACACTAACAACTGTAGTGAAACATATGAAATTTCAAAGGAGATCTGGGGCAATTCATTTGGAGAATTGAACTCTTGAGAGCAGAATCACTATTTGCAGAGGACCATTAGATATTATTAAAATATTTTAAAACAGCCTGGGCTTTATTTGATTTCCAGTTAAAACCACTTCCAATATAAGATAACTACGGTTCAAGGTACATGTTTTTATGGAAGATAAGTGCTCTGCTTGGAAACCAATTCTCCGTCACTTTGACAGAGGAACCAAAAATAGCCCATATTAACAGAAAAGAAGGAAGGCAAAACCAAGAACAAAGCATTTGTGAATGACAGGTACAAGATTCAAATAGGAAATGGTGGGGTTGGGGGTCCCACGAACTTTTATTATTTTGTCTTCTGAAATGGTTTCCATATAAGCAATTCTATATAAGGTACAAAGTTGCAATAAAAACCTTATGTTGTTGTAAGCTTTTCACTTTCAAAGCTTAAATGGAAAACATTTTTCCTTTGGCTCAGGCATTGGGTGACCCTGGGCAAATCGTATTCTCTTAGCCTTAAGGAAGACAATAGCAAATCCCCTCTGGAAAATCTTGCCAAGAAACCTCTGTGAGAAGTTCATCTTAGGGTCGCCATGAGTGGGAAATGACTTGCAGGCATACAAGAACAATACATATAGTAACTAACCTGTGCCTGCTTATGTGAAATGACTCCTGCCCTCCACAGTTTTTGTACACACGGATACTTGACGGTGTGGAAAGGAAGTTCTCACTAACAGCCTTGGATGAGTAGCAATAGAATACGCACCAAATGCTACAAAATCTCAGTGTAAACCTCTAGGCAACTTTGTCTAGTGGAGTTGCAACTGAACATCTGAGGGATCACACAATTTCCACCCTTAAACTGTGGAGGCAAATGCACATGCGACAAAGCCACACCATGACATAGTTTCTACCAGAGCTGAGGTATAAGACTCTTCGGCAGAGACAGCTCACACATATAAAGACAACAGCTTAAAATGTTCAGTAATTAAGCAGATTGAAAAAAAGTGGTTTTAAATGTATGTGCTAGTTTTTTGTTTACCAATATTTATCAAATTTGGAATCATAGAATCATAGAATCCTAGAGTTGGAAGAGACCTCATGGCCCATCCACTCCAACCCCTGCCAAGAAGCAGGAATATTGCATTCAAATCGCCCCTGACAGATGGCCATCCAGCCTCTGTTGAAAAGCTGGAGCCTCCACCACACTCTAAGGCAGAGAGTTCCACTGCTGAACAGCTCTCACGGTCAGGAAGTTCTTCCTCATGTTCAGATGGAATCTCCTCTCTTGTAGTTTGAAGCCATTGTTCCGTGTCCTAGTCTCCAAGGAAGCAGAAAACAAGCTTGCTCCCTCCTCCCTGTGACTTCCTCTCACATGGCTATCATAGCTCCTCTCAGCCTTCTCTTCTTCAGGCTAAACATGCCCAGCTCCTTAAGCCGCTCCTCATAGGACTTGTTCTCCAGACCCTTGATCATTTTAGTCGCCCTCCTCTGGACACGTTCCAGCTTGTCAATATGTCTCTTGAATTGTGGTGCCCAGAATTGGACACAATATTCCAGGTGTGGTCTAACCAAGGCAGAATAGAGGGGTAGCATTACTTCCCTAGATCTAGACACTATGCTCCTATTGATGCAGGCCAAAATCCCATTGGCTTTTTTTGCCGCTACATCACATTGTTGGCTCATGTTTAACTTGTTGTCCACGAGGACTCCAAGATCTTTTTCACACGTACTGCTCTCGAGCCAGGCATCCCCCATTCTGTATCTTTATGTATTTCGTTTTTTCTGCCTAAGTGGAGTATCTTGCATTTGTCCCTGTTGAACTTCATTTTGTTAGTTTTGGCGCATCATCTCTCTAATCTGTCAAGATCGTTTTGAATTCTGCTCCTGTCCTCTGGAGTATTGGCTATCCCTCCCAATTTGGTGTCGTCTGCAAACTTGATGATCATGCCTTCTAACCCTTCATTTAAGTCATTAATAAAGATGTTGAACAGGACCGGGCCTAGGACTGAACCCTGCTTGTGGCACTCTTCTCGTCACTTCTTTCCAGGATGAAGAGGAAGCATTGGTGAGCACCCTCTGGGTTCGTCCATTTAACCAATTACGGATCCACCTCACCGTAGTTTTGCCTAGCCCACATTGGACTAGTTTGTTTGCCAGAAGGTCATGGGGGACCTTGTCGAAGGCCTTACTGAAATCCAGCTACGCTACATCCACGGCATTCCCCGCATCTACCCAGCTTGTAACTCTATCGAAAAAAGAGATCAGATTAGTCTGGCATGACTTGTTTTTGATAAATCCATGTTGACTATTAGCAATGACCGCATTTGTTTCTAAGTGTTTGCAGACCACTTCCTTAACAATCTTTTCCAGAATCTTGCCTGGTATCCATTCTACTTTTAACTAAATTGTTCAGTGTGAATAACAATAACAAACGCATATATGCACATGTACATCAAGTGCACTTTGCAGAATCATTTTCTCAAAAGAAAATACTATTTTTTCACTTAAATTGTTCCGATGACTAAATATTTAATCTAGGTTCTATTATCTGTTGGCATGGGAGTTTAAGTATCACATAGACAAATATTAATTTCAATAAATTGTATTGGCAGCTTTGTGGGCTAAAGTGGCTTCCAAGCCCTCAAGCTGGTATGTTTGGCAGCAGAAATATGAAGTCCTACATCAGGCCCTTAAAAAACCATAGGTTTATAAATAATTTAGAATACATTGAACAACACACTGAGTCAATTTGATCAGGTTTGCTGTGACCTGACATAATCTACAGAACAACAATCCTTTAATTGGGTCAACCAAAAATGCACAAAATACATTGTGCATTTTGGTTGCAGTGATTCTGCAAATGCACATAGTACTTTCCCTTATTTATTTATTTTGTTTTATGCCTAGAAAGCAAACTGACCAATGTGTACACTGTGAGCTCAATCAGCTTTACTAGAAGGAGGAGGAGGAGGAGGAGGAGAACTTTATTTTTCTACCCTGCCTCCATCTCCCCAAAGGGACTCGGGGTGGCTTACATAGGGCCCAAGCCCAAGGCAGAATACAATTAAAAACAAAGCAAAAACAAGACAACATAAAACAGCGTAAAACATAACAATAATAGCTAGCAACAACAATAACAGCAGACTAATTTTGGAGGGGGGGGGAGGAAAACCACTATGTTAACTAGTTAAAGGATAAGTGGTTTGGTAAGGTGGATAACAATGTATAATGGCATAGGAAATATATTGGAAACAGAATAAATTAACAGGATCAGTTAATACATATAATATAGGACAGGGGTCCTCAAACTACGGCCCGAGGGCCAGATATGGCCCTCAAAGGTAATTTACCTGGCCCTCACTCAGGATCAACCTAAGTCTGAAATGACTTGAAAGCACACAACAACAACAACAACAACAATCCTATCTCATCAGCCAAAAGCAGGGCCATACTTCCCACCGAAATACTAAAAAGCTTATATTTGTTAAAACTGGTCTTCATTTTAATTTTTGTATTGTTTATAAGTGGGGTTTTTTTTTTTTTTTTTGCACTACAAATAAGATATGTGCAGTGTGCATAGGAATTCATTCATTTTTTTCCAAATTATAATCCGGCCCTCCAACAGTTTGAGGGACAGTGACCTGGCCCTCTGTTTAAAAAGTTTGAGGACCCCTGATATAGGACATCAGATTGAATGACAATTCAAGTTATGATACAGGTCATTTGTCATAGGAGTCGTCAATCGAAAGTACGACAAAACATCCACGTCTTTAATTCCTTACGGAATGGGGCTAAGGAGGGTGCCAGCCTACTACTGTGGCATTCTGCAAAACTACACTGGTGGGTATATTGGATGGCAATTGTAATCCAGTTGGGATGAACTTATAGTAACCCTATGAATGAGAGACCTTCAAGAGGCCTGCTAAGATCTTGCAGTTTCTGTGATTTAGGACTCTTCAACACAGCCATATAACCCAGAATATCAAGGCAGAAAATCCCACAATATCTGCTTTGAACTGGGTTATCTGAGTCCATGCTGCCATATATTCAATTTCAAAGCAGAAAATGTGAGATTTTATTCAGTTGTGCGGAAGGAGCCATAGTTTCCTTGATTACATCTATTTGCATGTCATTTGTGTTTTTCTATTTCTCCTGGCTTCAACTTTACCAAGCATTATCATATTTTCTCATGAGTCATGCCATCCCATGATTTGTCCAAGGTACAAAAGTCTTCATCTACTCATTTTGGCTACTAATGAGTATTCACTCTTCATTTGCTCTAAGATTAATTGGTTTGTCTTTTTGACAATCCCTGGTATCCAGAGTAGTCTCATCCAAAGCCTATAAGCCAGTAGTTCTCAATCTGTGGGTCCCCAGGTGTTTTGGCCTATAACTCCCAGAAATCCCAGCCAGTTTACCAGCTGTTAGGATTTCTGGGAGTTGAAGACCAAAACATCTGGGGACCCACAGGTTGAGAACGACTGCTATAGGATCTTGTTCTACACTTCCCTCCTAAAAGATTTGTCATGAGCCTTTACTAGGAAACCTTGACTATAGATCTGTAGAATAGTTTTCACAGCTTTCACTGCAGAGTTCACAGTAAAATACAATTTTGCATCAAATTTTGCATGTGAGTTCTAAGCACATTTCTATGCTTCTTCCCAAGAATTCTTCCACCATTCTCCTTTTTCTTGGCTTCAATATTAAACTATCCAAAGTCTCTGAACTAGATCAATATGTTTCTTAACACAAAATGGCAAGTCAGGTACATCTAATACAATTTGATACTATCTGTTACAAGCTATGTTCTTCACGTTTCAGTGGTTTAGACAGATTTTAAATGCACTTGTGTTGCCCTTTAAAGTAAAGAATATATTTCACAGGAGGTTATACTGAGTCTTATATCACTATGAGAATACAGAATATGCTAGAATTCTTTGATGAAGAGCAGCATGAAATAGCAAGTCAACTTTTGTTTCAAGGCATCCTCAGCCCACATACATCCTTTAGAAAACCCAACTTTATTCTCCAATTTTTGTCTTTGCCTTACTACTTCAAAAATGTTGTTCTGCAAAGGAAGAGGTCTGAAACAGGGTAATTTAGTAGAATAGCCATTGCTTTATATTTCATAAGGCAAAAATATAAAACAATATTAGGATGTTGTCAAACAGCACATGGACACAAAAGAAACATGCACAAGAAGTGGAAAAAGGGAGAAATCACCAAAGAAGAATTCAAACAAATAGCCAACACCTGTAGGGAAAAAGTCCGCAAGGCTAAAGCACAAAATGAGCTCAGGCTTGCCAGGGACATTAAAAACAATAAAAAGGGCTTCTTTTCTTATGTCAGTAGAAAAAGGAAAAACAAGGAGGCGATAGGGCCTCTTCGAGGAGAAGATGGGGCAATGCTGAAAGGGGATAGGGAAAAGGCAGAACTACATAATACCTTCTTTGCCTCAGTCTTCTCACAAAAAGAAAGTCATCTTCAACCTCAGCAAGATGGAGTGGATGAGGGATTAGAGGACATCCAACTCCAAATTGGGAAACAAGTCATCCAGGAATACCTGGCTGCTCTAAATGAGTTCAAGTCCCCAGGGCCAGATCAACTACACCCAAGAGTATTGAAGGAATTAGCGGAAGTCATTTCGGAACCATTGGCAATCATCTTTGAGAGTTCTTGGAGAACGGGAGAAGTTCCAGCAGATTGGAGGAGGGCCAATGTGGTCCCAATCTTCAAGAATGGAGAAAAGGATGACCCAAACAACTACCATCTGGTCAGCCTCACATCGATACCAGGCAAGATTGTGGAAAAGATTGTTAAGGAAGTGGTCTGCAAACACTTAGAAACAAATGTGGTCATCGCTAATAGTCAACATGGATTTATCAAAAACAAGTCATGCCAGACTAATCTGATCTCTTTTTTCAATAGAGTAGATGCGGGGGGTAGATGCGGGGAATGCTCAATCAGCAAGTTATCACAAACCAGCCACCTAAAATGATAAAATGGAATTAAGAGCAAAGGGGGAGGGGTGACTAACTAATTATATTCCCAAAAAAATCAAAGGTATCATTTTCTCTTAGAAAAAAGTATTTCATGTTTTACCTATGACTTTTGTAATGTATATTGTGTATATGTTGTGCTGGCAATGTGCCATTAAAAGTTAGCTTTGACTTGCAGTGCCCCTATGATTATTAACAGACTTGTTCAAATCTTGAAAACTCAATCTCATCATGACTCCCTTCATTGAATCAATCCATTTAGAATTTTCTTTTTGTTGTCTTCCACTTTATCAAGAATTATTACCCTTTTCCAATGAGATATATCATTTTTTGATGTAGTCATAGTACCACAGGCTCAATTTAGTCATTGTGCCTCCTAGTGAGAGTTCTGGCTTAATTTGTCATCAGACCCATTTATTTGTCTTTCTGACAATCAATATATGAAGACTACATTTCAACGAGTTGGATTTTTTCCAACTATCTTCATTGTCCACCTTTCCGAATCATACATGGAAATCATGGCTTTGGTATTCAAAGATATATCATTACCCTTCAAGATCATTTATTGTTCCCACACAGCTTCTCTTCCAAGTCTTAGTCTTTTTCTGATTTACTAATTGCAATATCTATTTAATGTCTTACTAAGTCAACAACCTTTTATACACCATCCAATTCCATTCTTTCTGTCTTCACAGAGATGCCAAGAGTCTCTCCTAGACAATGAAATCACAATTTCTTTATGTCAGTATTTACTAAAACATGTCCACTTTCTTAACGAGAAAAAATCTTTACAGTTTCCTTTAAGAAAGCCAGCTCAGAGTGCCAATAGAAGTTCTAGTTCAGTAGATGATTTTGACCTGAAGGCATGTTCTCTTCTGTCATGAACTTTTAACAGCAATCCCACTGCCCAGTTTGTCAGGACCACGTATTTGGAAGCTTAAAGCATAAGATGTTCTACAAAAATAATGGCTAGGATCCAAGATAGCTACATAGTCAAACTGAAAAAGAAGGAGAGCACAAATGCAGCTAAAGTTTTCTTCATATGACAGAATTACTTACAGCTTTTGAAAAATCTACACTTTGTTTTAACAGAAGGCTAAAAAGCTTTTTAAAGCTTTGGCAGGGGAGAGTGTGATAATGCTGTATTAAAATTAATTAATGAATAATTATTGTTAATTTCTATATCTGTCTTCCAATGACTAAAAGATATATCCAACTTCATTCATTCATTCAAGGGAACTTCCTTTGCATGCTCTCCATGTTGTTGCTTTTTTGCCAAGTCAATGTAAGCCCTATGAATGAGAGAGCAAAAAAGAGACAGGAAGAGGATCAACCCATTAGAAAAGTAGTGCTTGAATGCCAAAATTTTGAGTAACTGATACTCAACAGAAGAATTCACTATCCACAAAGGCACATGACAGGGATGCCTGTTATCCCCTTTAATCTTTATATTTGCACTGGAAATTTTATTGTGGAGCATTAAGGAAGATTACGAGTTACAGGACATTAAAGTGGATAAGCAGGAATATAAAGTGAGGGCCTTCGCTGATGACATAATATGTATAATTGAAGATCCAAGAAATAATATAAAGAATTGGATTTTTAAAATTGAAGAATTTGGACAATTAGCTGGTTTTGAAATCAATAAGAGGAAAACAACAAGCTTAACAAAAAATATATCTAAGAAGAATCAATATTTACAAAGAATTTCCAGACTAAAGATAACTACGACAATCAAGTACCTGGATTATCGCAAGAAATGTTCATCTTTTAAATAATAAATATTTGGAAAAATGGAAGGAAATAAAAAAGGAACTGGAAGTATGGAAGAATTTAAACTTGTCATGACTTGGGCGAATAGTAGCCATAAAAATGAATCTTCTCTCCAAAATGATGTATTTGTTTCAAAATATACCTATACTTCACAACATGAAAATCTTTAAAGATTGGAATAAAGATTTAATGAAATGTGTCTGAAAGGGTAAGAAACCCAGAATTAAATACCTGACAATAGTGTCATTAAAAATATAGGGGGGTTCATTCTACCGGATTTCAAATCATATTTGAAGCTTCTGTATTAGCATGGATAAAGCACTGGCAAATTTAACAAAAAATAAAATTTTAACATTGGAAGGCTTCGATTTAAGGAGAGGATGGCATGCCTATTTGTGGTATGAAAAAACTAAAGTGGAAAATATTGGGAATCATTTTATTAGGTCATCGCTCAAGCAAATTCTTAATTATTCTATTGCCTCACTTTCCCCTCTCTACCAATGTCTACTTTACAACTAACTATCTTCAATTTCATGCTTTAAATATTCTTTGAAACTTGACCAATCCATCGACTTCACAATTTTGCCAGTATGTAAACACAGACTGGGCCACAGAAATGCATGGCAGGGGACAGCTAGTGTGTGTGTGTGTATATAAAGAAAAGTAGTGCTTGAGGAACGTTTCCTGGATACCTGAGGCCCCTTCCACACAGGTGAATAAAATCACCTATTTTCTGCTTTGAACTGAAATATATGGCAGTGTGGACTCAGATAACCCAGGGCCCTTCCACACAGCCCTATATCCCAGAATATCGAGGCAGAAAATCCCACATTATCTGAGTGTGGGCTCAGATAACCCAGTCCAAAGCAGATATTGTGGGATTTTATACCTTGATATTCTTGGATATAGGGCTGTGTGGCCCAGGGACTCCCAAAAAGAGGAACAAATGGAGCCTGAAGCAAGTGAAGCTTGAACTCATACTAGAAGCCAAATGACTACACTCAGACATTATATACACACAAATCTTCTTCCATACTGTGACTGGGTTCTTCCCACAATCTCAAATCCTAAGATTCCATAGATTTGAATCATAACAGTTAAAGTGGAATTTTAAGTTATGATTTTTGATCTACCTTTTATTAATGGATTTTAACTTATATTTTAACTTTGTGTATTAATAGTGTTTTATCTTTTGTGTTAATGACGCTGTACCCCACCTCAGCCACAGGAAGAGTTTGGTAATAAATCTGTTGTTGTTGCTGCTGTTGTTGCAGAAGTAGTGTCAATACAAAAAATATAGAAAAGGCAGATAAGGTTTTTTTAAAAATTCTTGCTGAGCTAGGACATTATGTAATTGCATGAGCACATTAAGTTTCAAAACTCTAAGCACAGCACCTCCTGTAAAATGGGAAAGATATATGTTTTCTGATTACTTGGTTAGATATGACATGATGCAATTGGCTTATCCCATTAAGGCTTAAATATATAAGCATAAGATTTATTGGTAATAGTACATCTGCCTTGTATCCGATCTTTAATAAGTGTTTGAAGTCATCAGCCCCTTCTTCAATAAAAATGAGCACCATATGCAAAATAATAATAATGCACTTGGAAAACTCAAATCTTTGAAAACAGAGTGTAAAAAAGCAAAGGAAGAGTTGGAAACAAAGATGTGCTGCATGAGAAACTCTTGCAAAACCTACCAGCTTTATAGACAGCATGGGTATGCAGCGCATTGTGCTAAATGAAGTTTTGATGGCTTTTTAAAATTGGCATTGTATAATCTATTTAAACTAAAATCAGAGGATCTGTCACTGGAATAAATTCAAATGGTAAGAGTACTTGATAAAAGGAATATTTTATAGAATTGGCAGAAAATGATCTGTAAGTTTCCAGCATAAGCAAATTTCCCACACGCTTAATCTTTTGTTCTCTGATACAAAGAAACAGCTAAACAATTTCTAAAAAGGCTTAATTCTATAATTTTAATTAAAATTCCAAAGACTCAGCAAGGAGACTAGCACTGGGAGACTTCAGCTATCCTGATATTTATTGGAAATCCAACTCTGCCAAGAATGTAGAATCCAACAAATCCCTCCCTTGCACTGCTGATTATTTCATTTTACAGGTGGTGGAAGAAGGGGCAAAAGGACTGAGTATCTTCGGCCACAGCAACAGGGAAGAACTGGTTAATGAAGAGGAACAAGTAGGAACCTCAAGTGAAAGTGACCACATCCCCTCCTGGGATTCCTTATACAGAAGAAGGGGGAAGCCGTAAAGAGTCAGATATGCACTTTGAACATTAATACAATGATTTTCAATAAGGAAATACGGAGTGAGATGCCTTGGATAGAAGCACTCACTGAGGCACGAGTTCATGATGGCTGGAAATACCTCAAAGTGAAGATCTTCAAGGCACAACGACAAATAATTTCGAAAAGAAAAGTGGGAAGCATTTGAAGAAGCCAAGGTAGCTGTATGAAAAGCTTTTGGAGGAGTTAAGATTGAAAAGGGGCATCTCCAAGAAATAGTGCAGATGAATAGCAAATATTTTTAGGGAGAATGCCATGAGAGTTCAAGCTCAGAATCAACCTTGCCAAAAAGGATACAAATAATAAAAGGGGGTTCTGGCTAGAAGAGGAGGAGGAAGAGTAATGGGTGACAAGAGAGACCCATTTTGCTTCTATCCTTTCACAAAAGTAGAAAAATATTTAAATTTATGAAAAATACGCACTGAATTCCTATGAATTACTCAATGTGTTTAACAGTGGTCAGGGGAGCTTTTGCACAATTAAAACTTCTGCGCCAGCTGCGCCCATACCTTGGAAAGCCTGATCTGGCCACGGTGGTCCATGCTCTGGCTACATCCCATATAGACTACTGCAATGCTCTCTACGTGGGGTTGCCTTTGAAGACTGCCCGGAAGCTACAACTAGTCCAACGAGCGGCAGCCAGACTACTAGCAGGAGCAGGGATTCAGGGAGCATACTACTCCTCTGTTACGTCAGCTCCACTGGCTGCCAATCAGTTTCCGAGTACAATTCAAAGTGCTGGTGTTGACCTATAAAGCCCTAAATGACTCCGGCCCAATCTACCTGTCCAAACGGATTCTCCCCTATGAACCATCAAGCTTATTAAGATCTTCTGGAGGGGCCCTGCTCTCGGTCCCACCACCATCACAATCGCGTCTGGTGGGGACGAGGGACAGGGCCTTCTCGGTGGTGGCCCCTCGGCTCTGGAACTCTCTTCCACTGGAGATTAGAACTGCCCCTTCTCTCCTGACTTTTGGAAAGCTGGTGAAAACTTGGCTCTGGAATTTAGCATTTGATGAGTGAGTCAATAACTCCTGACCACACGGACAGATGGTGATGAACTGTGATTTTATTCTGATGACTTGGCCTTATGTAATTATATGATTGTATTTTAATGTATTTTATGTATTAGTGCATTATGTGATGTGATATTTTAAACTATTATTCGTGAATCCTTTGTTGTAAACCCTCTGCGGAGGTTGAGAAGACCGGTATATAAAAGTTCTAAATAATAATAAAATAATATTATTTAATTCACCATGCCACAATGAAAAAGACATGATCTGAACCAAAAAATAACATACCTTTGGGTATAATTTTAGCTATATGTTAGGACAAAAAAAAAATTAAAATTCCAGAGGAACACTCATGTTAGTTTTATGGCAGCTTTCAGACTATGCGTTTTATTATTAGTCAAATCTTCAGAAAAGAATTTGACAATTCAATTTTTAATCTGTAAAAGTAGCACAGAGTCCCTGAAGGGAAGGTTTAAAGTACATTATTAATTTAACATATTAAGGGGTAGCTGTGTTGGCATAACTTCCTTTTTTAAAATGCACGTCATTCAGTCGGTTGAAGACGTAGCAGAGTGGTAATGGTCTCGTTCGAGAGGCAGGAGTATAAAGTTTTGTCCTGACACAGTTCAGTCGCCACCATGCTTTGGAACAGTGAGGAGCGTGCTTTTGCCATTGAGGCCTACTTTTCGAGCAGATTTGGAGTGTCCGTCCCGCTCTCCAGATTTGGCCCCTTGTAATTATTTTCTATGGGTTTTTTTTTTAAAATCCTGTGTTTATGTGAACTGTCCAAGGACCCGACAAGATTTGAAGACCAACATCCAGGAAGAAATTGCCAACGTAACGCCTGCTATGCTGGCAAGAGTAATAACGAACGCCAGAAATCGGTTTACTCAGCGTATGGAGAATGGAGAATAGGGGATGTCACCTACTTAATTTGATCTTCAAAACTATGTAAAACAAAACTTTAGGTATGCATCTACATTATAAACAAAATCTTCTTGTTCATTTAATTTTTTACATATATTACAACTTTTTACATATATTACGACAGCTGCTAGGATTGTTTTTGCAATAGAATGGAAACGAATCAACTCCACTCACAGAAGAGTGGATAGGGAAAATTAGAGAAATAAAGGATATGGATGAATTGATTTTTTTGTTGAAGAAAAACACAGGCAATACTTTAAATAGGACAAATTGGGATCCTCTCTATGACTATCTAGAAAATCTGCAAAAAAAAAAAAATGAGAGACAATTTTTTTAAGTGTAATTTTTTTCTGAGAGAAAGACAATATCCAAGAAGATGGAATGGAAGTCAATTTTTTAGCTTTTTTCTATTTTTGGTGTTTTTCTTTTTTGAAGTTGTGCTTTTTGCTTTTTGATTTTATTGCATCTTCTCTATATGTTTTTACTTTCCTTCTCTTTTCCTTCACCTTTATTGTTCTCACTCCTTCGTTGTATTATGAAAAATATAATAAAATTCTTTTTTTAACAAAAAAATCTGATTCATACAATGGGTTTTATTAAGTTTTGAAAAAAGGAAGTTATGCTGCCTCACCCTGTATATCATGCAAGCTTTCAAAGCTCCACTGGTTTCTTCAACATGCAAAATATGTTTTTAAATCACATATAATAAGAAAAGTGACAATGGTGGAGCCACAAGCATACAATCCATCACTCTTTTGTGGATTTTGTTATCAAACTGTGATTCAAGACATTCAGTCCTACCGAACACAGGTGGGACTTGCTTCAGCGTAAACATACCACATTCCTCTGTCAACTGATTAACAAAACTGTCTGTGAAAATCTCATCACCTCCACATAGATGTCATATCTCAGATTACTGAACTGAAGGGTGGATCAAACTTTTGTCCACACCTAAAGTCTCTCTGCTCTATATGCAGCATGCAGAAACAAGCTAAAACATGACAAATTAACCAGAGTTTCCCACTTTTCTAATGTATGATTACATACTTCAAAATAAATCACACTTGGTAAAAAAAAAACCTGATAAGCCATCATTTCTCAGTTCAGTCAAAATGGGAAATGAGAAATTTGCTGTTAATCCTGGCTTGTGAGACAGTTGTATAAGTATGGTAAAGACACTCATTGCCTTAATAAGCTATGGTTATTTAATAGGAAGACAGGAAAAATAAACAAACAGTACAAAAACATTGGATAATACATATTTTAAATAGCTGGACTGCAACCCTAACCTAGAATAAGAAGAAAATTAATTACAGTTCATCAAGCAAGACAGAAAAGGAAAAATACTGTAATTAAGTAAAACAAACTCATTACATGAAAAATGCACTCCAATTTTCCCTAACATACAAATAGTGAATGAAGCTGAAATAAACCATTTTCTGCCTGTCATTATCTCATTAGTAGTTTTATACACAGTTAGATTATACACATATATTTTTACAGCTCGCAACCCACAGCACTGCCACATTTGTTACCAATGTTGCATCTTTTTTTAAAAAAAAAAGTACATAATATCTTTTGATGATATTATAATTGTCTAATGACTACACCATTATTTGAATGCTAAACAGAACATGAAGCAGTATTGGTCTAACACACTTCTAAGAACAACAAATCAATGACTGCAAAAATGCCTGCCAGTAAATAATTAATAACTATTCATTAGGCACCAAATAGGATGATACGGTAAATATTGTTTCTGACAACAGTTGATATATTGTAATAAATGAACAGGTTTTTCCATTTTACTTCTATCATCACCCACCACGAGTTTGCTGCTAGGGCATAAGAAGTAGGCTATATCTACACTTATCATTTAATGCAGCTTGAAAGCATGGCTGCTATACCACGGCCACTGTGAAAGTGTGCTGCATTGCACTTTATGGGTTTTAAATTGACATAAGCAAAATTGGGGAATAGTTCAAAAGTGATCCTGATACACTTCAACTTGCTCTAGTACAAACCACATCACATGGTGAAAGTGACTCCACAGAATGTGGATTGCCAGGCAGACACCCAAAGCACTTTATAGATTTGCATATGTGCATGTATTAGAGCAGCGTTTCTCAACCTGGGGGTCAGGAACCCTGGGGGGTCTCGAGGGGGTGTCAGAGGGGTCGCCAAAGACCATCAGAAAACGCAGTATTCTCTGATGGTCTTGGGGGTTCTGTGTGCCAAGTTTGGTTCAATTCTATCGTTGGTGGAGGTTATAATCCTCTTTTATTGTAGGTGAACTATAAACCCCAGCAACTACAACTCCCAAATGTCAAGGTCTATTTTCCCCAAACTCCGACAGTGTTCGCATTTGGACATATTGAGGATTCGTGACAAGTTTGGTCCAGATCCATCATTGTTTGAGTCCACAGTGCTCTCTGGGTGTAGGTGAATTACAACTCCAAAACACAAGGTCAATGCCCATCAAACCCTTCCAGTATTTTCTGTTGGCCATGGGAGTTCTGTGTGCCAAGATTGGTTCCATTCCATCATTGGTGGAGTTCAGGATGCTCTTGGATTGTAGGTGAACTATAAATCCCAGCAACTACAACTCCCAAATGACAAAATCAATCTCTCCCCCAACCCCACCAGTATACAAATTTGGATGTATGGGGTATTTGTGCCAAATTTGGTCCAGTGATTGGAAATTCATCCTTCATATCGGATATTGACATGACGATTCGTAACAGTAGCAAAATTACAGTTATGAAGTAGCAATGAAAATAATGTTATGATTGGAGGTCACCCCAATATGAGGAACTGTATTAAGGCATTGCAGAATTAGGAAGGTTGAGAAACACTGTGTTAGAGGGAGTTTTTAAAAGCCCTCATATTCTCTGCAGATCCTGGAACTGGTTTGTGGTCAGCCTATGTGGTGGGTGTAAGGATCATCTGGCCCAAAACTGGTTCCAAGATTTCAAATCTGATCATTTGCACACCAAAACTCCTATCTTCTGTGCCAATTTCAAACTGATCTAAGTAGTCAGTGTAGTTTTGGAATAATTCAGTGTAATCATTTGGAGAGAGCAGAAAGTCTCCAAAAACACATAGTTCTATGTTTAATGTTCTACAAAATAAAGTAGCCAGTAAAATGGAAAGACTCAGCCCCACTAAGTGCTATGTACTCAGTATAAAAATTCTTATTTAATACTAGCCATCCCCTGCCATGCGTTGCCGTGGCCCACATGGGGGTTCTGTGTGGGAAGTTTGGCCCAATTCTATCGTTGGTGGGGTTCGGAATGCTCTTGTGATTGTAAGTGAACTATAAATCCCAGCAACTACAACTCCCAAATGTCAAGACTCTATTTTCCCCAAACTCCACCAGTTTTCACATTTGGGCAGATTGAGTATTCATGTAGAGTTTGGTCCAGATCCATCATTGTTTGAGTCCACAGTGATCTCTGGAGGTAGGTGAACTACAACTCCAAGACTGCCCACCAAACCCTTCCAGTATTTTCTGTTGGTCATTGGAGAACTGTGTGCCAAGTTTGGTTCAATTCCATCATTGGTGGGGTTCAGAATGCTCTTTGATTGTAGGTGAACTATAAATCCCAGGAATTACAACTCCCAAATAAAAAAATCATTTTTTTTAGTGTAGGACATACATTGGGTTCTTAAGTGTCTTGTGTCCAAATTTGGTGTCAATTCGTCCAGTGATTTTTGAGTTCTGTTAATCCCACAAACGAACATTACATTTTTATTTATATAGACTATGATATGGCAACCTAGAAATATATAGCCAGCTTCATCTTTTGAGTGTTGATGTAGTGTATGATTAGAGCCATGGAATTTCTGGATATACAGGTAGGAAAAGAAACTGTTTGCAAAATAGGATAATTACTACAGTTCTTGGTTACGTGCCCCACTATTCCTGTAAGCTTGCCTGAAGCATGGATAAATGCTAAGTTTTGATCTCTCATGGATAAGCTAAGATGCCACGCACCACCCTTGGACCTGTGACAATGTGTGACTCAAAATCTTTTTGAAGCCTGTTATGACAACTCAATCCTATAAACACAAGCTTTCCTCTTCCTTTTTTTTCTTAAAACAACTTTGCCACAGCGAATCACAATGGTGCCTATCTCAAAAGGCAGTGTGTCAATTGCCAAGCAAGAATGCCCTACTGTGACTTTTCTCAACACTGCCATTTATCTACTTGTAGAGACTGCATTTTGTCAGGAGATGCTTATCCTGCCCTTCCCTCCTCTGAAATGATCACGGTAGCAAATATGCCCTCCTCCTTTCTTTTCTACATTATATATCTCCTGTAAGGCAAATACTCTGAAAGAAAGTGACTACACCCATTAACTTCAGCACTGATTGGAAACTTGGGTCACCAGGCCAGAAAATCATTAGGCTGAAGACTGTAAAACACTCTCCTTCCCTGCTGCTCATTTTCACTACTTTCGCACATATATTGACTATGTCTTCCAAACTCTGAATGGTGGAATTGAGCATGCCCTTGTTAAGTACCTTCCAAATAGATATACCTGAAGATCTTCAGTCTGCCCCAACTACACTTTCTACCAGGGAGTCAAGGGGCAAATCAAACCCAAACAATCATCACCCTGGATCACCATCGCAAGTGCTGAACCTGACTCAGCACATAGAAGATGGCTTTGAAAGGCAGCAGATCACAGGAGCTGTCTTCATAGACCTGTCAGCGGCTTATGATACTGTAAACCACCGCCTCCTCCTGAGAAAAATGTATAATATCACAAAGGACTACCACCTCACCCGCCTCATAGGAAACCTGCTACAAAACAGGAGCTTCTTTGTTGAGTTCCAGGGCCAGAGAAGCAGATGGCGGAAACAGAAGAACGGCCTGCCTCAGGGGAGCATGCTTGCCCCATCCATGTTCAACATCTACACAAATGACCAGCCACTGTCAGAAGGGACAGAGAGCTTCATCTATGCTGATGATCGTGCCATTACTGCTCAAGCAGGGAGCTTTGAGATAGCAGAACAGAAGCTCTCCAAAGTTCTAGGTGCTCTTACTGCCTATTACAGGGAAAACCAACTGATCCCTAATCCATCTAAAACACAGACATGTGCCTTTCACCTTAAGAGCAGACAAGCATCCCGAGCTCTGAGGATCACCTGGGAAGGAATCCCACTGGAGCATTGTAGCACACCCAAATACCTGGGAGTCACTCTGTACCGTGCTCCGACCTACAAGAAGCACTGCCTGAACATCAAGCAAAAGGTGGGTGCTATAAACAATATCACACGAAAGCTGACTGGCACAACCTGGGGATCACAACCAGACACAGTGAAGACATCTGCCCTTGCGCTATGCTACTCTGCTGCTGAGTATGCATGCCCAGTGTGGAACACATCTTACCACACTAAAACAGTGGATGTGGCTCTTAATGAGACATGCTGCATTATCACAGGGTGTCTGCGCCCTACACCACTGGAGAAACTACACTGTCTAGCCGGTATTGCACCACCTGACATCCGCCAGGAAGTAGCAGCTAATAGTGAAAGGACCAAGGCAGTGACATCTCCAGCTCATCCCTTGTTTGGATATCAGCCAGCACGTCAACGACTTAAATCAAGAAATAGTTTTCTAAGATCTCCAGAGACATTCGCTGGAACACCTCAGCAAGCGAGAGTCCAAAAGTGACAGACTCAAAACCAGAACCTCAACCAATGGCTGATACCAAATGAGAGACTCCCCCCTGGGCACACAGAAAAATGGGCGACTTGGAGGGCGCTGAACAGACTGCGCTCTGGCACCACGAGATGCAGAGCCAACTTTAAGAAATGGGGCTACAAAGTGGAATCCACGGCATGCGAGTGCGGAGAAGAGCAAACCACTGACCACCTGCTGCAATGCAACCTGAGTCCTGTTACATGCACAATAGAGGACCTCCTTGCGGCAACACCAGAGGCACTTCAAGTGGCCAGATACTGGTCAAAGGACATTCAATCAACTACCAAGCTTGCAAACTTTGTGTTTTGTTTGTTTGTTTGTTTGTTTGTTTGTTTGTTTGTTTGTTTAAAAATGTAATACAAATGTCTGGTTGCTCCTGACATGATAGATAGATAAATAAAGAAATCACCCTGCTACATTAAGCAAAGGACAAGAGGGATCGTCTCACTTCTGCAGGAGTTTACCGTGTACCATGCAGCTGTGGACAAGTCTACATAGGGACCACCAAATGCAGCATTGCCCAAACACGCATCAAGGAACATGAAAGGCACTGCAGACTACTCCAACCAGAGAAGTCAGCCATAGCAGAGCACCTGATGAACCAACCTGGACACAGCATATTATTTGAGAACACAGAAATGCTGGATCACTCCAACAACCACCATGTCAGACTACACTGAGAAGCCATTGAAATCCATAAGCATGTGGACAATTACAACAGAAAGGAGGAAACCATGAAAATGAACAAAATCTGGCTTTAAAAAACCCTCTAAAATTACAACAGCAAAACAGCAGAGAGGAAACAATCTGGGACATCTCATCACCTCTCAACAAAAGATTGCCCCAGGCACTGCCAGGCCATCAAATGCTAATCAAGGTGGTCAGTTGAAACATTCACCTCTAGCTGAAGACAAAAGTCCTTTGTCCCACCCTGGTATATAAACCCTTTTTCCTAATTCCAACAGACCTCACTACCTCTGAGGATGCTTGCCACAGATGCAGGCGAAACATCAGGAGAGAATGCCTCTAGAACATGGCCATATAGCCCGAAAAAACCTACAACAACCAAATCATCACTTTCACAACAAACCGGAAGATCTCCGTCTCTCTCTGCCAGCTTTTTGTAAATACACAGTATGAATTAATTGTACTGGTTTGATAGATTGATGTTACTTCATGATAAATATCAAGTTAAGGCAACACAGTATTTATTTTTAAATTCTCTCCCTGCCAGGGCAGACACGCACACTCATTTACATTTACACTCATTTAATACTCGTTTTTTTTAGTCATGCATTGCATTTGTATATGGATTTTCTTGCCTTTGCATTGATTCAAGCTGCCCTCTTTTTTCTATTTGACCCTGTGAAAATTAGCCACATCGCATTCTCCTGTGTACGAATTTGTTACAGGTAATGAGACACCATATGTTAATATTGATCCTTCAAAGCTCTGAAAACCACCAAGAACGAACCAGTCAAAAACTTGCATTCTGTTATGCAATTCATAGTGCACAGGGTTAACCTGACAGAAGCTATGTACTTCATTGTTAAGTTTTAAATTTTCTGTCAACATGAATCAACTCAAACAGAAAAATGGCATACCTTACAGATCTTTCAGTGGAACAAATTCAATTCAGGAGGAAGGGAATTTCCTTAGTTACTGAAATTTTAATGCCATATAAGTGTTTATGCTCTCCCTGTTTTAAAAAAAAGACTGAAATTCAAAGGATTGCAGAGCAGATGGGAAAAGGATCCATTTCCTCTTCTCCACATATATATGTCTCAGTTGTTAACTGGGTGTTTTTCAAGACAAATGAAGCATCTAAAATACTTAGTCAATGTTTTACGATAGTCAGAAGTGGAACCCAAGTGTTACAGGAAGTCCATATACTTTAATTCCTTTCACACTCTGGAGCTACATTTTTCAAATTAGGAGCTGTGCTTGCTTAAAGTTCATTAATCCTCCGAAGCTGCATTCACATTGTATTTATCATTTAATCCTGACAGGCAGCAACAAGAAAAGTTATTTACTGGAGCAGAGTTTTAACATATCTCACTTTCTGTAGCTGCTAAGAGACAAGTAAGTTTTGTTTTTCTTTAAGTGAACTTTTATCACGAATTATTCCATTGCAGTTGAATATACGGCACAGTGATTGTGAAATGCAAAGAAAAGCTGAGTTCTATATTAGTCAGTCAAAATGCACTGAAAAGTGCCTCTATTTTGAACTGCCCCTCTATTTTGAATCACAGTTTGTAAAATACAGCTTGAGTTTCCCTTAAACAAAATGCTTGGGACCAGAAGTATTCTGTATTTTTGATATTTCCAGATTTTCTCACTCTTGTTCATATGTAATGAGCTATCTTGGAGTTTGTGTGTGTCAGGAGCAACTTGAGAAACTGCAAGTTGCTTCAGGTGTGAGAGAATTAGCCACTTGCAAAAATGCTGCACAAAGGATACCTGTGTGTTTTACCATCCTGTGAGAGGCTTCTCTCATGTCCCCACATGGAAATCTGGAGCTGGGACCAAGTATAACATGAAATTCATATTATGCTTTATATGCATCTGAGATGCATAGCCTGCAATTAATTTTATATACAACTCTGAGTCGAGAAGACTGGGTTATAAAAGCTCTAAATAAATAAATAAACTAGTCGTCCCCTGCCACGTGTTGCTGTGGGCATGGGGGTTCTGTGTGGGAGGTTTGACCCAATTCTATCATTGGTGGGTTCAGAATGCTCTGTGATTGTAGGTGAACTATAAATCCCAGCAACTACAACTCCCAAATGTCAAGATTCTATTTTCCCCAAACTCCACCAGTGTTCACATTTGGGCATATTGAGTCTTCTTGTAGAGTTTGGTCCAGATCCATCATTGTTTGAGTCCACAGTGATCTCTGGATGTAGGTGAACTACAACTCCAAAACCAAAGGACACTTCCCAACAAACCCTTCCAGTATTTTCTGTTGGTCATGGGAGAACTGTGTGCCAAGTTTGATTCAATTCCATCATTGTAGGTGTTCAGAATGTTCTTTGATTGTAGGTGAACTATACATCCCAGCAACTACAACTCCCAAATGACAATATCAATGTATTGTTGAAGGCTTTCGTGGCTGGAATCACTCAGTTCTTGTGGGTTTTTTCGGGCTATATGGCCATTTTCTAGAGGCATTTCTCCTGACGTTTCGCCTGCATCTATGGCAAGCATCCTCAGAGGTGACCTCACCTCTGAGGATGCTTGCCATAGATGCAGGCGAAACGTCAGGAGAAATACCTCTAGAACATGGCCATATAGCCAGAAAAAACCCACAAGAACTGAGTGACAATATCAGTTTTTTAGTGAAGGACATACATTGGGTTGATAGGTGTCTTGTGTCCAAATTTGGTGTCAATTCGTCCAATGGTTTTTGAGTTCTGTTAATCCCACAAACGAACATTACATTTTATTTATATAGATATTTTAAATATTTTATGTATTAAAGTTTGTGTGCACTGAAACATCAAAAAACAAAGGTGCCACCCTTATGGACAATTTTGGAGCATTTGGGATTTTGGAATTCTGTATACTTTGTGTAACTTTAAGATAGATCTCAGTAATATCCCTTCAATTTAGGAATATATGAAGGAGTCAATGCTGATCTAGTTACTCTGTTTTATCTGAATTTGATGCTCTTTGTTCCCTAGTCCCCATCTTAATTGGCAACAAATGTTATCCCTTAAGACAAAATCTAGACATCTGACTCTAATATCATTATTCTTTCTTCTCCTGTATGATTTATAACATTTTTGCTTGGCGAAGAAGCCAGTGGAGCTTCAAAAACTTGCATGATGTATTTCGTACTTTCTAAAGTTGGCCTAATAAAGGTATTGCTTTATTTCTGTTTTGTGGATTTCAGATCTTGTATTTTGCATTAAAAAAACAGTCAATTTCAGTTCCATCTAAGGCTACCAAATAGCTAGCAAGACAGCACTGCATAATTTGCATTGTTTCTCTTCAAGGAATGCAAGTGCTCAAATATACTCTTTGCTATATGAACCCTAAAGATTTAAGTAATATTTGAATGCTGCTATGGAAAGCCTCTTATAATTATTTTACTATGAAAAGTATGCAACTAAACATTATGCATTCAGCTAGTGTAATATTAAAGACTATGAAGGTATGTACTGCTAGTGTAAAAAGTTTCCAAAATCCCATACCAACAAAGAAAAACAGCTTGACAGAAAGGAAAGTATGATGAATGTGGTCTCCAGATATTAATTTATAATTTATAATGACTGTTGGTTTTCCTGATGGGTCTATGGGTCGTAATAAAATTGTTGTTGTTGTTATATTAATCACAGTAAAATATGGTACAGTGCAGAACCCTTGGCGTCGTATAAAATAAACATAAACTAAAAGTAATGTAGAACACTAAATGAAAACTGAATGCTAATTGTAGCCACAGTAAAAATGAATTACAGGTTAAACATCTCTTACTTAGGATTTCAACATATAAAATACTCCCAAATTGTTCATATGCGTGACTATGATAGCAACTCCTTTGTTTTCTGATTATTCGATGTACACAAATTTAGTTTTGTGCACAAAATTATTAAAGACTGTTGTATAAAAGCAATGGCGAATTTAAACATCCAAGAAAGATTGTGGTTGAGGAATTTATGTGTACAGTCAAATAATGTTATGTAATTGATAAAATTAGAATAATGTAGAAATAATAGAATTAACAGTGCTATATTTTTGCAAGTAATGGGAGGGTTGGGAGGGTCAGGTGGGTATATAGATCTGGGAATAGATGTTAAGCTTGAAGACATTTGTATTATGCTTCAAAGGTTTAAATAAGTCAATTAAATGAGTTAATTAAAAATGATGTGCATCCAGTTGATACAGGGTGCAGCAGCATAACTTCCTTTTTTCAAAACTTAATAAAACCCATTGTATGAATCAGAAAAAAAATTATAATGGTCCATTGTGTGTAATATGCTATGTGCTGATTTTCTGAATGTTATGGAAAAAATTGAATAGAAAGCTTTGACTGAAAGTAGTGGAAAACAGGCAGAAATAGCAAGTCTATGTGTATTAAGATATGCAAATGATAATAATTTGTACTCATTGTCAAAATTAACTGGTTGATTGACTAAGGTAGATAGGCATGTACACATCAAAAATATTGTTACCTGATTATATCTTCCACGATTTGCTTTTCTGTTATGTACCATAACCAAAATAGACAGTTTTATTTAAAAAAATATATAATGTAGGCGCATACCTAAAGTTTGTTTTACTTAGTTTTGAAGATCAAATTAAGTAGGTGACATCCCCCATTCTCCATACACTGAGTAAACCGATTTCTGGCGTCTGTCATGACTCTTGCCAGCATAGCAGGCGTTACGTTGGCAATTTCTTCCTGGATGTTCGTCTTCAAATCTTGTATGGTTCACATAAACACAGGATTTCAAAAAAAAAAACCCATAGAAAAAAATCACAAGGGGCCAAATCTGGAGAGCAGGCCGGCCACTCCAAATCCCCCCTAATTGAGGGGAAGTGTTACCTCAAAACAGCCATCGATGCTCTTGAAGCGTGTGCAGTTTTCACCGTCTAGTTGGAACCAAATGTCCCCTAAGTCCAACCCATCTAGCCATGGGGAAAAAAATTCCTGTAACATGTTTACATACTGGTCCGAATTCACTGTCACTGGGACCAATAATTCCAGCTGAGGAAATTGCACCCCACACTGTGATTTTAGGTGAATGCAAAGGCCTTTGATGCAATTCTCGAGGATTGTTGTCAGCCCAGTAGCACATGTTTTGTTTGTTGATGGATCCACAGAAATGAAAAAGGGCTTCATCATTAAAAAAAAAAACAATAGCGTCCTCAGGAACGACTTCAAGAATAACCTCACACACGTTCCTCTGGGAATTGAAGTCACATTCAGAAAGTTCCTGCACAATCGCTATCTTGTACGGATGGAAATGAAGATCATCATGAAGAATTCTCCTCACAGAACGATCGGAAAGTCCAAGGGCAGATGCATGTTTGCGTGGTGATAGCAGCATTGAAGCTCTTACTGCCTCAATGTTCTCAAGTGATCTAATGGGCCGAGGGACTCCAGTTCTTCGTCTTGATGCACTTGCAGTTTGTCTGAATGTAGTAACCCACGTCACAATTGATTTCCGGTCCAGGACAGGGGCCAATGGGACTAAATTAAAGCAATTCCGAAAGGCGTGCTGGGTTGCGATCACAGAACATCCGCTCGAAAAGTAAGCCTCAACAGCAAAAGCACGCTCCTCACTGTTCCGACGCATGATGGCGACTGAACTGTGTCAGGACAAAACTTTATACTCCCACCTCTCGAACGATACCACTAGCGCTCCGCTACGTCTTCAACTGACTGAATGGCGCACATTTTAAAAAAGGAAGTTATGCTGCCACACCCTGTATTATGCTTCAAAGGTTTAAATAAGTCAATTAAATAAGTTAATTAAAAATGATGTGCATCCACCATTTCAAGTAGTATATGGAATTACCACTTCCATCTTGTTTTTCAAGATTGCTGCCCTTTAATAGAATAGCCACAAATTCAGGTGTAGGTCATCAACAAACTGTGAGCTAAGAAAGTAGGCATAATGAAATTACACAAATTATAATCTAGCCTAATCACCAAGACAATTATCAAACAACTTTTTAAAATGAAGAATCATTACATGAGTTCTTCAATGCCAGTCAAGTCCTTCGCTGTACTATGTATCATTCAAGCAGAAACAGTTCGTGCAAGTTACTTCCTATGGTTTTTAAAATAAAACAGTTCAGTCCTAGAAAGTTCATTATAGTATTTTATGCTTCAGTGGGAACATGCAATCATTTCTACAAAACTAAAAAAAGGGCAAATGTAAGTTCACAAAAATGTGATAGTGTGCACACCATCCAATTAGTCTAGTTCAACACACACAAAAAATACCAGAAGTTTCATTTTGCAGGAAATGCATGAAATCATTAAGGGGTGGAAAACTGTATAGCCCTCCAGAGGCTGTTGAACTACAACTCCCAGGAGAGCCAGTCAGCAATGCTGAAAGTTGCATTCCACAACAACTAAGTGACTGCACAATACCTACCTCTGCACTAAGTATAAACAGTATAAAACTGTATAAATAATATAAAAACAGACAACAAATAATCAGTGGTCACCGATTTAAATCATTATCCAAGGGCAGTCCATCAGTTCTAAATAAGTCATCACGTCAGTAAGTCAGCCTATTCTCCAAAGGCCTGATCCCATAGTCAGGATTTTACTTGTTTCCGGAAGGTCAAGAGGGATGCAGCAGATCTAATTTCACTCGGGAGGGAGTTCCACAGCCAGGGGGCCACCACAGAAAAGGGCAGTCCCTTGTCCCCGCCAAACTATCTATCTATCTATCTATCTATCTATCTATCTATCTATCTATCTATCATTATTATTATTATTATTGACTTTATTTATACCCTGCTAACATCTCCTGAAGGATTCGGTGCGGCTTACAAAAGGCCAAGGCCCTCAAAAAACAACAGCATAACAAATACAATAATAAACTCATAAAGCAAACCAATATACATAAAGCAATAGCAATAAACATTAGACAATAACACCACGACGCATTTAAAAACTAAGGCCAGACCAAATGTAATGAATAAAATTTAAAAAGTGCTGGACATGACAAGTGAAATGTAAAGGATTTTAGAGATAGGTGCGGTGTGCAGACAATCTTAAATCTCTAATAAAGTGCATTTGGGACATGATGCTAGGAGTTTCCTATTCTGGAAAGGCACACTGGAACAGCCACATCTTCAAGCTCTTCCTAAAGACTGCCAGTGTTGAGGCTTGTCTGATGTCCTTGGGGAGAGAGTTCCAGAGTCGGGGGGCCACCACGAAGAAGGCCCTGTCCCTCGTCCCCACCAAATGCGCTTGCGACGCAGGTGGGATCGTGAGCAGGGCCTCTCCAGATGATCTCACAATGCATTATTCACCCACAATGCATAATGAAGTGACAATAGCCAATATGTCCAATTAAATCTTGTCCAAAATATCTGAACATGTTGACTGTGGCCTACCACAAAACAACTGGATTGCATGTGATAGATTACAACTATTTCTGTTTTCACACTATACAGTGTTATCATGTTGGCTGTAAAAACTGGGCCACTTTAAAAATATTTCTGGCCACCAATATTTGATCAAAACCACTTATAATAGCTAAAAGTAAGTTAGAACTACTATAGTGTGGCCAGGCAACTTTTTTATTAGGGAACATAACAAAACTCATATGGTAGAGAGAGAAGTCTTCCTGCAATCTTCACTTCAGATGCAGAGAAGGAAAATATAAATCATTATTTGTGGGGATGATCATACATACATATAGTATTAAAATACAACCATCATCACTATCATAACTCTTGACACCAAGTTCCCACCATACAATCTGTTAAAAAAAATTGATCCCATTGCCAACATACTAATGGGGCTCATACAGAATTAGGAATGAATATGCAGATGATCTATTTGTTCCCTCCTGTAGGGACTGCCATATGGGAGATGTGCTCTTGAACTGTAATATCCATCATAGAATCATAGACTCATAGAATCATAGAGTTGGAAGAGACCTCATGGGCCATCCAGTCCAACCCCCTGCCAAGAAGCAGGAATATTGCATTCAAATCACCCCTGACAAATGGCCATCCAGCCTCTGTTGAAAAGCTTCCAAAGAAGGAGCCTCCACCACACTCCGGGGCAGAGAGTTCCACTGCTGAACCATCCTCTCTCACCTTTCACTATTTTGTTCTTGTACATCAGGTACACCTAAGCCATGAGTAGGAATGTTTGCGGGAGGAGGGGGATAAAAAAGCATGATCAAGGCAGCCCCAGAAACTCCTACTTCCAAGCCAGCCTCTGTAGAAAAGGTGACATGATGCACAGATTGATAGCAGAAAGACAACTCATTAAAGTCATCCTGCCCAGTTGGATCCTGATGGTTTCTGGCAACTGCTTCATCTGTCCTCCTGTGAGTTTCTCCATCTGGTTTATTCTAGTTGGCTTCAGATGACTTCCTTGGCTTCTTGCCCTTTGGAATATTTTAACTCATGCTGGTTGAATTCTACAAAGAAGTATTGAGGACAACTGTCTAGTGCTGAGAGGAGCTACAATCCAACAACATCTGTGGGGCTACACCCTGATGAGGTCAAAGCTCCATGATTTACCACCCCTTATATTTCCCCCAAAATGCCACTAGATCCTTTAGGAAATGAAAGACTAATGTGATTGTGCTTTGAAAATTTGAATGTAAGAAACTCCCTGGCCAAACTTTGCACTAAATGTCCTTAGAAGCACTTTATTTATCGCTTATGCAATTGAGTCCTCCCTCATTCTCGGATCCTCATCCTGATAATTTACATTGTCCTATGTCCCAGTGTTTTTAAAAAAATTGCCTTGAATGTGGCCCGGCCCAGTGAAGTCCTCTGTTTTTAATTGCTTGTTTTATATTGGTTGTGTCGTTTATTTTATTTGTTTGTCTTTTATGTATTTTATTTTTCTGGTATTGTATGCTTTTGTATTACAATGTATGTATTGTACTGATGTGGCCTCATGTAAGCCGCACCGAGTCCCCCTGGGGGAGATGGAGCGGGGTATAAAGTATTATTATTATTCATTTTAATCGTGGCAATTTTCCCTAAAATTGACAGATTTAAATGTTTCCAGTTGTTTAAATCTTTTTTTTTTATCTCTGACCATTTAGCTTCATAATTATTCTTTAGCAATTGGGCATTCTTTGCTGTCAACCAAATTCCCAAATACTTTATCTTTGCACAAATTTGTATTCCTGTCTTCTCTTACCGAAACCGTTATACTTATTTCAAAATATACCCATAATCAGAAATAATAAACTATTTAATAATTGGAATAAAGAAATCTCAAAATTTATTTGGAATGGCAAAAAACCAAGAATCAAGTACACAAACTTGATAGATCAAGGAAAACAGAGGAGGATTGGGACTCCCAGATCTAAGACTCTATTATGAGGCAAGTGGACTTTCCTGGATAAAAGAATGGATTTTACTCAAGAAAGAAAGAACATTGACATTGGAAGGCTTCGATTTGAGATTTGGGTGGCACTCATACCTCTGGTACAACCAAACGCTAAAAGATTTTTTTTAAAATAATCACTTTATAAGAGCAGCTTTGATATAAATCTGGAATAAATATAAAATAAGAATGTACCATTATGAGCATCACCTTTAGAAGCACGAGAAAGAAGACTGTTAGGATGGACGGAGTGGCCGACATATAAAGCGGTATTATCAAAGAAAGACAATGAAGTACAATTGAAAACAAGAGAAGAGATAAATAAACAGTTTGCAAACGTATCTTGGTTTCAATACTTGCAACTCAAAGAGTATTACAATTCAGATAAAAAATTAGGTTTCATAGGTAAAGAAGATACATGGGACCAGATTTGGAGAAAAAAGAAAAAAAATATAACTATAATTTATAACAAATTACTAGATTGGGCCACAGAAACAGAAGTAATAAAGAATGTATGATTAAATGGGCAAAGAATATTGGTAGATTAATACAATACAAAGAATGGGAACAAATTTGGACAAAAAAGATCAAATATACTTATTCAACGGACCTACAAGAAAATTGGTTTAAAATGTGTTATAGGTGGTATATGACACCACAAAAATTAGGCATAATGTATGGCAACGCCTGTAATAAATGCTGGAAATGCGAATTACAAACAGGAACATTCTATCATTTGTGGTGGACATGCCCAGTAGTTAAAGTATTTTGGAAGATGATACAGCAAACATGTGAGAAGATTTTGAAAACAAAAGTACAGTTAAAACCGGAGTACTTTCTATTAGGGATAATAGATGAAGAAATTGAATTAGGCCAGAATAAAGACATTCTGTTTAATTATTTTACTACAGCTGCAAGAATAGTTTTTGCAAAGAAATGGAAACAGAGAGAAACAGCAAAAAAGGAAGAATGGATAAATAAAGTAATCAAAATCAAAGACATGGATAAACCAACCTTTGCATTAAGAGACTCATATGGAAGACCAATGAAAAAAACAGACTGGAATTTATTCGAAGAATATTTATCATTAATGAAAACCGGATAAAGACACAAAAGAAGAGGAAGAAGTAATGTTAGAAGATTAAAACTTTTCAAGACAGGAGGATATAAGACTTGGAACTATGGAGAAGAAGATTGGGAAGTCAGAAAACCCTTTCACAACCTCTATACCAGGGGTCCACAAACTTTTTAAACAGAGGGCCAGGTTACAGTCCCTCAAACTGTTGGTGGGCCAGATTATAATTAAAAAAAATATGAATGAATTCCTATGCACACTGCACATATCTTATTTATAGTGCAAAAACATTTTAAAACAATACAATAATTAAAATTAAGAACAATTTTAAGAAATATAAACTTATTAGTATTGCAATGGAAAGTGTGGGCATGCTTTTGGCTGTTGAGATAGGATTGTTGTTGTTATTGTGTGCTTTCAAATAGTTACATACTTAGGTTGACCCTGAGCGAGGGCCGGGTAAATGACCTTGGAGGGCCGCATCCGGCCCCCGGGCCTTAGTTTGAGGACACCTGCTCTATACCCTCTCTTTTTTTTCCTCCCCAGATACCTTTTACTTTTTCCCTAGACTTTCCCATCCCTCCCCTATCCAGCATGAGCCCCAGACCCCAATCCTTTATCCCTTTTCCCACTTTCTTTCCCCTTATTTTACCTTACCCTCATTTCTTCTTTTGTTTTTTATGTTTTAATCAACAACTGTAAGAAAAACCCTTTAATAAAAATTATTTTTAAAGATTATTATTATTATTATTATTATTATTATTGGTGCCAGGCAGTGCCACTAAAGGTCTCCCTGATCATCTGTGGGCTGTCTGGCTGACAATGCACCGGCTTGCTCCTTTTGGGACCCAACCTGGAATATTTAAAAACAAAGGAATAATAAAAACAATGACAATAATATATATGACTAATACAAATACCTTATTTCTCCCACTGAAAACCCTTTAGCTGTATTCTCATCCTAACTGCTCTATCTCTTCACTCTCACCCGCCAACATATGTTCTTTTATCCTAATCTTTTTCTACCTCCATTCTACTATTAACTCCTCTTGTACCAGCATTGCTTGATTTAAAAACTCCCTTTCCCTCTTCAACCCAATACTATTTCTTTGCTCACCATTCCACCGGTTCTCTTTCCTTACACTCCAGTGCTCAGTTGGCCCTTTTGTTCATTAGTTCTCCACCCCTCCCTTACCATGCACCATCAGTCAGCCTTTCTCTTTCTCTCTCTCTGCCATATTCTTGTTTTTGTTCTCCAGACAGTCCATAAATGTCTATGAAAGACACATTTTATGTTGGGTTATATAAGGATGGACTAGCATGCCCATGGTACTGCTTCTTTCCAACATGGAAGCACCTCTTTCAAAACCACATTCATATGTGTCAAAATCAAAAGGCTGTTTTATTTTTTCTACATAGAATATAGAAGCACGCAACCTGCTATACAAGTTTTTTTATGTTTAATTGTATTCCCCTTTCCCAGACTGAAAGCATGTCCAAACTGATTAATGTCCTCAGGGGAGTAAAAATCTTATATGATTCAAAACAACATGCCCAGATATTTCAACTATTGCAATTCAAGGCTTAAATACCTAAATTAATGAAGAAGATGTGTTTCTGGACATTATAATACTTCTTTAATAGAAGTGTTGGCACCAGAGGCATAAATCTGGAATGTGTCCAGAGGAAGGCAACTAAAATGATCAAGGGTCTGGAGAGCAAGCCCTATGAGGGGTGGCTTAAAGAGCCAGGCATGTTTAGCTTGCAGAAGAGAAGACTGAGAGGAGACGTGATAGCCATGTGAGGGAAAATCATAGGGAGGAGGGAGCAAGCTTGTTTTCTGCTTCCTTGGAGACTAGGACGCAGAGCAATGGCTTCAAACTACAGGAAAGGCAATTCCACCTGAACATTAAGAACAACTTTGTCCTCAGAAGCACTTTACTACCCGTTGGGTTGGTATCCCTACATTGTCTTTTAAAACCCTCCTGCTTAGATACATCCTACCTCTGTTGACGCCCAGTGTTTATTTTAAATTTTTTAATTTATTTATTACTACATCTGACCCGGCCATAAGGTTTTAAATTCTGTGTGTTACTCAGTTCTTGTGGGTTTTTTCGGGCTATATGGCCATGTTCTGTGTGTTACTGTTTATATGTGAGTTATATTAATTGTACTGTTTTATTTGCTTGCTGTTTTGTTTTTACTGATGTGTTGTTGGGCTTGGCCTCATGTAAGCTGCCCCGAGTCCCCTTGGGGAGGTGGCGGCGGGGTATAAATAAATAAAGTTATTATTATTATTATTATTATTATTATTATTATTATTATTAGGGGTATTTTTTAAGTAAGGTCCGTTTGAACATAAGTACACAACAAAAGTTTATTTCAAGAAAGTAAATATATTTTCAGAAAGTACATATTTCATTCTATTTTTCGACATAGTTGCCAAGTTTGTTCAAACATTTATCATACCTCTGAACCAATTTTTAAAAACCCTCTTCATAAAAATTTGCCGCCTGCTCCGATAACCAAATCGTCTGTAATCAAAGAAGGGCAACCGGAGCAGTCCTCATCATGGACGTTGTCACGGCCATATTTGAATTGTTGTACCCACTTACGCACTTTGCTTTCACTCATAACAGTATCACCGTACACTTCACAAATCTGTCGATGGATTTCTGCAGCAGGCAGGTTCCATGCTGACAAAAACCGTATCACTGAGCGAACCTCACATGCGGCGGGTGAGTTGATAGTCTTAAACATTTTTAAAGCACAGAACAGAACCGTACAGGTTAGCTACAGAGCAGAAACTGAGCACAGTTGTTCCCGAGGCATGCCGGTACACGACGCACGCACTTGTTGCAGTATGCGCGCAAACTACTAGTGTCTACAACAAAACGGACCTTACTTAAAAAATACCCCTCGTATTATTATTATTATTATTATTATTATTATTATTATTATTATCTTTCTGACTGTGAGAGACGTTCAGGAGTGAAACTCTCTACCCCGAAGTGTGATGGAGGCTCCTTCTATGGAGGCTTTTAAGCAGAGGCTGATGGCTATCTGTTGGGAGTGCTTTGAACGTGACTGTCCTGCTTCTTGGCAAGGGGTTGGACTGGATGGTCCACGAGGTCTCTTCCAACTCTATGATTCTATTCTATGAAATCATATGAAATGAATAAGGATTGGCTCCTACACTACAGAAAGGAAGGGGAAGTTCAACGTATTTCAGCTAATGTTTTACAAAAAACAAACAATATGCATGTGTGAAAGGACAGATTTGGTCAGATTAGGCAACATGTTAATAATCATTTTAAACATTTAACATGGATTCATTGGATAAAAATCAGTCAAAACAGAAACCAGGATTCAGATGTCCACTAGGCATCAACTGTTTCTCTCTCATAGGGTTGCAATATTCTAATTTTCCAAATCCAGGCACCTACACTAGAGCCATTAAACGTCCCTTTTTATTATATCTCCCAGAATTGTCAAGGCAGTATATACACTGGCCATGCTAGTTGCGAGGTACTTGGAAGTATATTCCATATTTATCAGGCAGCAGGTTACACAACCACAGGCAGGCATGTAGCCCGGGGGGGGGGGGGGCTTGAGGGGCTTCAGCCCCCCCCCCCCCCCCCCAAATTCTCATGGTGGTTCGCGAAAAGGCCTTACTGGTGCATTATTTAAACTGTTATGTTTATTCATATCATGATCTGATCACCATACTCAATATATCCCATATGCATGGGGGTATTGGGGTAATGATACAAAAGGTTTGCTAGGGTAGACCCTCTTTCACTCAGACTCAGCCCCCCCCCCCCGAAACAAACTCAGAACCCCCCCCCCCCATCGAAATCCTGGCTACGGGCCTGGCCACAGGGTTGCTGATGTTCCAACAGTAAAGAGAGCAGAACTAGCCAGATAGAGTAAAGTCTGATAAACAAACTGAAACTATCTGTTTACTCCCCTGCCCCCATATCAATTTGCAAAATGGAACAAGGGTTTAGTAGTGAATCAGTGAAATTTGACTGTTTGCCAAACTTCACTACACTGCCGCCACGCTTAAAATAATACTCCTCACTCTGTGACATCTGAGGAGGTGCACTTTTAATTAAAAACTATTGATATCTAATTTTTAAAGCCATCAGTTTGACAGCCACTCTTGTTTGGAGAAATAAAGGAGGTGATCACTGCATTATAGCACGGCTGTCTTCTGAGGCTTTGGGATATTCTGCTAACAAGCCACAGATTTCCACTCATTCAAACAACGACACCAAAGAGCAGGGAAGCATGCTGTAACTCACAAAGAAAATAACATGGGAACCCAGTCAGTTGCCCAGGTGACACTGAAGCAACGCACTGAAATATTCATGGTCACTATGCAGCACCAAAAGGCAGAAAAGAGATTCATTTGCAGCAAAGCTGGTGGGGACAGCACACTGATTCACGGAATCACAGCACACTCTAGTGACAAAAACCTGCCATTCGCCACAACCAGGATCCTGGAATGAAACAGGGAGCAAGTTAAAATATCTTAACAATCATGCATTTACACCCCTAATTAGGTAAAGTGTTAGCACTGTGGAAGAGAAACCACAAATGCTCACTTGGCATGCTGTACAAAGTATATTCTAATGCAACTTATAAGTACATTTTATCCAGTATATTGCTAAAGTGATTCCACATGAAGTGAAAGAAGAACCAGATATTACAGTGACTGAACTGCTCCCATGCCTTGCCTGGAAGGTGAAAAAGCACCTTAATTTTGCAAAGTCCTATTTTCTCTTACAAGTATCCTCCTGCCCTCCAATGCTTAAATCTGTCTAAGATTTCAACAGTCTAAAGATCTGGGTTGCTGTGAGTTTTCCAAGCTTTATTGCTATGTTCCAGAAGCATTCTTTCCTGACGTTTCACCCTCACGGAGCCCCTGGTGTTGCAATAGCAGATTCCCAGATTAGTTTAGTGTTTACACTTTATTTTATTTTTCTGGTTATTTAATATTTAATGTTTATTTTACTTAAGTGATATTTGTCTTGACTGTTCTAATGTAGCACCAAAGAGCATACTACATATTTTTGACATTAATATTGAAATCTGAAATATATAATATATAATATGGTGGCGCAGTGGGTTAAACCCCTGTGCCGGCAGGACTGAAGGTCACAGGTTCAAATCCGGGGAGAGGCGGATGAGCTCCCTCTATCAACTCCAGCTCCTCATGCGGGGATATAAGAGAAGCCTCCCACAAGGATGGTAAAAGATCAAAACATCCTGGCATCCCTTGGGCAACATCCTTGCAGACAGCCAATTCTATCACACCAAAACTGACTTGCAGTCTCTCAAGTTGCTCCTGACATGACAAAAAAAACCCCACATCTAAGGCAGGAAACCTCAAAGATTGTGAGATCTGACAACCTTTGAGGATGCCTGTCATAGATGTGGGTGAAACATTATGAAACAGACCTCACAACCTTTGAGGATGCCTGCTATGAATGTGGACAAAATGTCAGGAGAGAATGCTTTTGGAACATGGCCACACAGCCCAGAAAACTCATAGCAATCTAGTGATTCTGACCATGAAAGCCTTCAACAACACAGCCTTAGAGAGCCTTTGTAAGAGACTCTACAGCAGAGGTCCTCAAACCTTTTCAACAGAGGTCCAGGTTACAGTCACTCAAACTGTTGGAGGGCCGGATTATAATTTGAAAAAAACAGGAATGAATTCCTATGCGCACTACACATTTGTAGTGCAAAAAAAAATACAATAATTAAAATGAAGAACAGTTGTAACAAATATAAACTTATTCGTATTTCAATGGGAAGTGAGGGCCTGCTGATGAGATAGGATTGTTGTTGCTGTTGTTGTTGTTGTTGTTGTTGTTGTTGTGTGCTTTCAAGTCATTTCAGGCTTTGGTTGACCCTGAGTGAGAGCCAGGTAAATGACCTTGGAAGGCCATATCTGGCCCCCGAACCTGGGATGGGTCTCTGGGATGGGTCTCGAGGGCACGGTTCTGTCGTGGCTCCGGTCCTTTCTGGAGGGTCGATCCCAGATGGTGAAGCTGGGAGACGCCTGCTCGGACCCCTGGCCTTTGACCTGTGGGGTCCCGCATGGCTCCATTCTGTCTCCCTGCTCTACAGAGTTACTCTGGCCTGCTGGACAGTCATTCTGCTTGAGTATACATTACAATGATACTCAATATTACAATACATTACACGTTCTGCTTGAGTATACATTACAATTCTGTTTGAGTATACATTACAATGATACTCAATATTACAATACATTACACATTCAAACTATGAGACATACAGAATGAGGAAACAATTATTTTCCTTTGCAACCGAGTTCTCTCCTGCTCTGGGATCTTTCTTGGACATCACAGCACTTAAGCTGTCCAAGTGCTAGATAGGTATACATACTGTGAAGCAGGCATGTAGCCAGGAGGGGGGCTTGAGGGGCTTCAGCCCCCCCCCCCCCCGAAATTCTCATGGTGGTTCGCGAAAAGGCCTTACTGGTGCATTATTTAAACTGTTATGTTTATTCATATCATGATCTGATCACCATACTCAATATATCCCATATGCATGGGGGTATTGGGGTAATGATAAAAAAGGTTTGCTAGGCTAGACACTCTTTCACTCAGACTCAGCCCCCCCCCGAAACTCAGCCCCCCCCCCAAAAAAACCTGAAAAAAAATCACACACCCCCCCCCCCCCCCCGAAACGAAATCCTGGCTACGGGCCTGCTGTGAAGGAAAGAAAACACTGACATATGACAATCAGCATGTTTTACAAGTAGTTTACAGTTTCAATTTCCAGAACCTTCATGTACGTAAAAAGGATTCTGGGGAACGAAGTGAGAAAAAGCATTGCTTAAGACTTAAGGAAACCATTTCTATTTAGGGTAGCCACTGAGTAGGGTGGATCAATGATAAAATTAATCAATTACATCCTTTTATATCAAGTCTAAAATTGATGGGAACTGATGGCTGATGGGAACACAAATCTGGGTGATGGCTGAGCTTTCATCTTCACTGATTTCTATCTGTACCTGTACCAAGCCAATTTCAGAAGTTGGGTGGGTGAAAACACCAGAGAAAAATACATGTTTGAAGAGAAGAGGGCAGAACACTTAATTTTTTTCCTCCTGTTTTCCTCATCTTCTCCCTTAGCATCATTAAAGGATCCAAAATGGATTACACTCTGCCAAAACAGGTCCTAGTAGAGTTTTCTCACTATATTCTGTCTTTAGAAATCTGAAAGTGTGAAGAAGAGCCAGACAGAACTTATAGTTAAACAAAAAAGAGGAGAGTGTGTGGTTAAGATGTATGATTTCTTTCTTGTTAAACAGATTGGGAAGAATTTGCAAGCATTTTTCACAGCCTCATTTGTGTTGCAGCTTAAATATGCCATGAACATGAACATAGTTATTCAGTACAGTCAAAACTGGGAACTGTAATTTTAATATTAGCTTACTCAACAGGTTTTATTTATTTATTTATTTGTGTCTTTATTTATTTATTTATTTGCAGTATCTATATTCCACCCTTCTCACCCTGAAGGGGACTTAGGGTGGATCATAATGCACAATGCCATTTTTAGACATAGAAGACGGACAAACAGATAGAGGTATTTTGGCATTTCAACTTCGGCACCTGGAGGTTATGCTCGATTCCGCACACAGGGGATGTGCTGTTGCTTCATCCACTATGAGTCATTTTGATCATATTTCCTCCTTGACCGCCAGCATTTTTTGGTGTCATAAAATACCTCCACGCTTTAAGTGGTCCCTAAGTTCTCTACTCACAGCTCAATTGTTTTCGAACTGCTTAGATGGACAGTAAGCTAGGCTTAACCGTCAGGTGCTCAATCCGACTCGGGCTTCAAACTTGTCACCTTCTGGTCAGCAGTGATCTATTGCTGTTGGTGATTAACCAGCTATGCTACAGCCCAGCCCCCTTTTAAGCCATCTTCAAATGACATGACTATACAATAAACTCTTAGTAGTTGAGCATCCTTTATCTGAAATTCTGAAATACTCCAAAATCCAAAACTGCCCACATATGTTGCTGAGACAGGGACACCTTGTTTTCTGTGAGGAGCCATGAGAAGAGATGGTATTATTATTATTATTATTATTATTCAGATAGTATAATGTACACAAATGTTGTTTTATGGATAACCCCATTAAAACATGGGTATAGCATTACCTTTGTGGTAGGAGTGTGTGATGTGTATATGAAAAATAGATGAATTTCTTATTTAGACTTGTGTTCCATCTCCAGGACATCTCATTATATAGTTATGTGCAAATCAATGCACTCCAAAATCCAAAACACTTTTGGGCCTAAGCATTTTGAAATGATTCAATCTGTAATTCTGAATCCCAAAATTTAAAGAACCAGCAAAGTCTCCCACCCACAACCCCCTGAAAATGCTGTATCTTTGGAAGCAGGCAATAAATTTACTCAAATTCAATTAGAGCAAAGCAATAAGTTACATTATTTGGATGGTTGGCTTTATGTTTCACTTCATTTTATTCTCCATTATCTTAATTGATACAATTAACATAGCATTTTTCTTGTTTTAGTTAGTCACCCATGAATCCTGAAATGCGCTCAAAACAGAAAGCAAGAACCGTAATCAGAACAGCTATGTCACAAGATTGTCTGCTTGAGTCTCACTATTTCTGATTTTCAAATTATTCCAATTTAACTTTACTATGTATGAAAAAGCTATATAAAGCATAGTGTTTTATCAGATGCAGGCTTTACCGCCATGTTAATTCTTCTTTGATTTGAAGCTGATTGCAAAGCAGCACTGAAAAATGCCCAGCTGCCCAATGGTACTCAAAGGTGTTGTTTCTTTAAATTATCTGAGAAGCTTTAATATAAACTGCACTGTCTATGATGCTTCTAACACTTAAAATGTAATCTAGATTATGCAAACTTTTGAAAACTTACAATAATAAATTAATGATGCTGGATATTTGCTATGGCAACTCTTGAAAAACAAATTACTCCTAAACACCTTCAGAATGTAAAAAAAAAAAAAACCATAACCTCCAGGAATATAACTTCTGAAAACCTTCCACTATATGCATAAATGGTCAATATAATCATAAATACTTGTATTAATAAAAGTAATTGCAGTTACCATGCTGTCGTCAATTAAAAGTGGGCTCCTAGGCTTATTTACTGAGACGTTCAATGAGACACACTCTCCTAAATAATAATAATAGTAATAATAATAATAATAATAATAATAATAATAATAATAAGTGATAGAGGTGAGTGTCTTACATTCAATCATTGAAGGCACATTGGAATAACCAAGTTTTCAGGTTCCTCCTGAAGTTTGCCAGCGTGGGGGTTTGCCTAATATCTCTGGGGAGTGAATTCCAGAGCTGGAGGGCCACCACAGAGACAAGTGCAAGTAGTTATACAGTCCACAGTATCTATTTTGAGCTGCTTCACTTCTTTTGGATAACAATGTATTTTGTGTAAAAATGCATAGTGTATAAAATGTTAAAAATCCTGATATATGAGCCTATCTTATGATTACTGCCCTCTGAATAGTAGTAAAGGTAAAGGTTTTCCCCTGACATTAAGTCCAGTAGTGTCCGACTCTAACGGTTGGTGCTCATCTCCATTTCTAAGTCAAAGAGCCAGCGTTGTCCATAGACACCTCCAAGGTCATGTGGCCAGCATGACTGAATGTAGCACCGTTACCTTCCCGCCAGAGCAGTACCTATTGATCTACTCAGAGTTGCGTAAGTTTATTTTAAAAGTCTGTTTTATGATGATAGTCATAAACATACAATCCATTTGGGATTCCAGACTCAATAGCACTTTGCTTCACCTTTTAACTAGGGGAACATACAAGCTTAATATCCCTTATGTGAAATGCTCTAGAACCAGAGGGGTTATGAATTTCTGATATTTTATTTATTTATTTACTTATGTATTTATTTGACTTGTATACCGCTACTCCCAATTTGGCTCGGAGCGGTTTACAGCAGTAGCTTAAAACAATACAATTAACTTTAAAATACAATAAAACAAGAACAGACGTAGTCCCGAGTTATTCACCCATCGAAAGCTTGTTCGATATTTGCAGTGGATTTTGGAATTTATATGGGCATAATGAGGCATCTAGGAGATAGGACCCAGGTCTAAACATGAAGTTCATTTTTATTTCATATACACCATATATACCTAGACTATAGACACATTTATACACAATGTTTTTAATGATTTTGTGCACAGAACAAAGTTTGGGTACACTAATTGAATAGAACGTTGGTGGAATAAGCATCTAACTATTACTGTCTCAGCCAGCCATGAAAACAGTTTTGAAGCATTATAATTAATGCTCAACCTGGACATAAGTGATGCATGCTAAGAATAGGGTGGAAGAACTGAGAAGAACCACAAAGGACCTACATATCTCGTTCTTGGCACTCAAGTCAGTTGTATATATTCTCAGTTCCAAACTGAGTGAGTTCCTAAATATTTGCTGCCAATTCTGATAAACGGTTTTCCAAATGTAAATAGTATACAGCTGTGTGTTCATATTCACATTATACATAATCCTTGTTAGATTTATACTTCTTAGTTTTAGAACCAATGATCAGCTTCACACAATATTTATGGAAATTGCTAACCATTTACAGCATAATCCTCTCATTGGCATGCCTACAGTTTGCAGAAGAACAAAACAAAGGCCAGAACTGCCCACATGGTCAAGGACATGACCTCTACTTTGTGAACTTTGTTTCAAAAAATGGAATTTAAAGCAAATGGAAACAAAAACTTAATTTAAAACATGAAATAAGTCAATTACATCTGGAGTCATGAAGATTAAGTTTCCATTGTTATACATTCACACTGGAATCAGCTCTGGTTAGTTCCTGAATGTGAGACTGCCAATGAATACCAAGTGCTATATGTTATTTTTCAAAGGAAAGAATTGGCAAACCAGCTTTGATTATTCCTTGCCTAACAAAACTTACATTCATAAGGCTGTCGTAAGTTGATAGGCAAGTTGAAATCATGCGCACACCCCTAAAAACCCTAAGCTTATCACACATGTCAAATGCAAGGCCCACAAGCCAAATCCAGCCCACCATATCATTTTATGTAGCCCACAAGGCTTTCAGTGACAAGGCAACATAGTTAAATTAATACAGTCCTACAATTACAAACAGCCTGATGTGGTCCTAGATCAGTGGTTCTCAACCTGTGGGTCCCCAGCTGTTTTGGTCTACAACTCCTAGAAATCCCAGCCAATTTACCAGCTGTTGGGATTTCTGGGTGTTGAAGACAAAAACATCTGGGGACCCACGGGTTGAGAACCACTGTCCTAGATGAAAATAAGTTTGACACCCTTGCCTTAAAGGCACTAGATCACACCCGATCTTGGACGTTAAGGAGGATCAACTTTACTTAGCTGAATGAAACATGCAGAATAATCACAGGATGTCTTAAACCTACCTATTGATAAACTCTACAATCTAGCTGGCATTGCCCTCCCTGATGTGCAACAGGAAGTTGCTGCTAAATGTGAGAGAAATAAAGTTGAACACTGTGAAAGCCACCTACTACATGGCTACCAGCCTCCCCCCAGTAGACTCAAATCAAGAAAAAGCTTTGTGAGAACTACCACTCCTCTTGGAGTCCCCCCAGAAACAGCAAGGATATCCCTCTGGGCAGCCCAATCAGGAAACCCCAACTGGATGGCCCCACATGAGGGTCTTCCTCCAGGGGCAAACCAAGAATGGGCAACTTGGAAGGCCCTGAATAGACTCAGAAGCAGAGTGGGCAGATCAAAAGACAACCTGGCAAAATGGCACTACCTAAAAGAATCCCAAACCTTGTGTGACTATGGAGCAGAACAGACCACTCCACATCTGTACGCTTGTCCACTGTGCCCTGCCTCATGTACAGAGGAGGAATTGTTGGAGGCTACAGACAATGCTGTTGCTGTTGCCCGTTTTTGGTCAAAAGATACTTAGCCACCTGCGCGCCTTCTATTTTTATCAGGTTTATACTAATTTATGCAGTGCTTTCGATATGAAATAAAATAAAACTCTACTTAGTCCTTGGATGGAAACTGCCAATGAATAGCAGGTGCTATAAGCTAAATTCCAGAGGCAGGCCGTGACAAAACCACCTCCGAGTACTCCTTTTTAAAGAAAATCTTATGAAATGTTTGGGGTCATCACTAAACAAGCAATTTGAAGGTACATAAACACAATACACACATTGAACAGAAAAAAATCAGTCTCTTCTCTTTGTTCTGTGTAGTTTTTCTTTTTTTTAAATCACTTCATACTTTTAAGAACCTTGAATACAGGGGATAAGCTGTATCATGCCCATATGATATCTGACAGTGTGAGGAAAAAACTAGAGCTCTAAGAGAGAAACGCACAATACACATTGTTACTTCTTTCAGGTTGCATTTGGTGCTCCCTATGTCTGGAATTCACTTTATAGTCTTGGAGACAGAAAAAAGTGTGTTGTAGTTTCTATGGAGTGCCTTTCCCTCGTCACAAAGAGATCACCTCTATCACTCATTCTCTTCCTGGGGAAAAAAGATTCATTTTGAATGTAAGATCCAGCCCACCACACACAGCAATACTATCTGGTTTACTTTTCCACTGAAATGAGGCTAAAGGAGAAAATCAAGAGAGACACCCCCAGGCCACCCATGACCTCGATTTCCCATTCCCCGGCATCACCTGCTGTCAGCAACCAAGAGTGGAAGAGGGCTGCCAAATGGAAAAAACTCAGCACATTGGACAGGACAATACAGAAGCACTTTCCTCTACCACACTCTCTAGCTAATGATTTGGAAAAATAGGACTAGGAATTATCTCATCTGTCCATCCCTTTAAGCCAGTGGCATAGTTTGCAATTTATTTCTTTTCTACTCCAAGGAAAACAAGCTTTTATTCCTGAGTTATGGTCACTAATATTTTGTATGTATGTACGTACACACACACACACACACACTGCAGAGACTTAGGCTTTTATAAACAGTGATTCTAAAATGGTGCACTGAAGCAGAACTGTTCAACATCATTGTTACATAGTCACCTAAGGTGAACAACATTTTCCAAGACTTTCTCTGTGTATTCAGGTTGACAGTTGCATTCCAAAAATATGCAAAGAGACCATAACTGTACAGTGATGCATGGCACAGATACCCTACCATTGCATTTAAAGATAAATAGCATAAGACTCTGGCATATAGAGGAGTCTGGAAACCTAGCTTCTTCTCTGTCCCTATGTCGCATAACTGAACATGGCACATGGTTGTGCCGAAAAGGGATAAACTAACAAGAGGGAGCAGCGGGCTCATCCAGATGCACAGCATGTTGTTGTAACTACACAGGTAGCACAGGGGAAGGATGATGGGTCAGTTTTGTTTTGTACAGCAACTACAGCCAGGTGATTCCCTAGGTCTAGATCCCCTTTCCCTCTCCAAGACCATATTTTTAGCATGCCAATAAGACGTTTTATACCTTCTGTTTTCAGAGATTTCCCAACATATATAAGATTTGATCTCAGGTGCATGCATGAATGAGTGATGCAGAAGTTATGATTGAAATAGGAAAGAATTGAGGTTGAAGGAATGGAGAAAGGGACAAACATTTCTGAAAGAATATATTGGGGCGCTTCCAGGCAGTACCTATAATTTGGGAGAGGATGGGTTAAAAGGGGTGGCCAGATGTCATTTGTGCTAAATGCACACTCAATTGCAGCAACAGAGGAAAAACCCAATTCAAAAAGGTCCTCTTTTATCCCAGTTCCAGGAGAAAAAAGTGGATTTTTCCATGATTGTGTGGCCCTACAGTTGTGTAAAGTTCAGGATTTCCCTCTTTATCCCCTGTGAAGACTACTTCCCACCTGTGCCATTTTTAAAACGCATTGAACAGCTGATCAACTGTTCAGGCTCCCAGGGAAATACAGCTGATTTCCAGATGGTTTCAAGAGAGGAGAAGCAGAGAGCCATTAGATGTCCCCAAATGTGTTTATTTTAAACTTTATAATATTAAATGGTGAATTACCAATTGGGGGGGAAAGGAAATCCAGTGGCATTTTAAAAAAAATTGCAGTTATGCACTGATTTGTATATGCACACATAGGAATCTCTCCTTATTTGTATTAGGATATTCCCGTGTGCACACATAAACATCAGCACATAATTGAGTGATTTTTTTTAAAAAAAAACCTTACAATGGATGTCCCCCATTCACCCTCCATTTTATCTTTAGGACACGGAACAATGGCTTCAAACTACAAGCTGGAATGTGTTCAGAGGAGGGCAACTAAAATGATCAAGGGTCTGGAGAACAAGCCCTATGAGGAGCGGCTTAAGGAGCTGAGCATGTTTAGCCTGAAGAAGAGAAGGCTGAGAAGAGATATGATAGCCATGTATAAATATGTGAGAGGAAGTCACAGGGAGGAGGGAGCAAGCTTGTTTTCTGCTTCCCTGGAGACTAGGATGCGAAACAATGGCTTCAAACTACAAGAAAGGAGATTCCATCTGAACATGAGGAAGAACTTCCTGACTATGAGAAACTTTCAGCAGTGGAACTCTCTGCCCCAGAGTGTGGTGAAGGCTCCTTCTTTGGAGGCTTTTAACCAGAGGCTGGATGGCCATCTCTCAGAGGTGCTTTGAATACAATATTCCTGTGTCTTGGCAGGGGGTTGGACTGGATGGCCCACGAGGTCTCTTCCAACTCTATGATTCTATGATTCTATGATTCTATCTCGAGACACAGAAAGACTGTGAGGACAACAAGCAAAGAAAGTTGGGATTGGCAGGTCTGTGTGGGGACCTGCCTTCTGCCCCTGGGTTTATTTGTCCCTCTTCTTAAACCCGCATTTTGGCACTGTCTGGAAGCATCCTTGGTGAGGGAAGTAAGAAATCCGTACGGGAAAATAACAGGTCAGTGAATGGCTGGAATATAAATTAATTTGTTAAAAAATAAATTAATATATGCAGACACAGTAACTGATTGCCATACAAGCAACATGCAGTAACTGCATATGTATGCACAAATGCATTCATATCCACACTTCTGCTTGACACTTTCCAGAGTCATGAGCCAACCTTTTTCCCAGGTCTCACCCCCAGAGCCCTTCACATAAGAAGGTCAAGATTAAGTTTGGCCTTTAATCAAGATGTGCATTTCAGTTGTGCATGAGGTAATGTGCTCAAGACATAAATCTTAATAAGACAACATTTGGTTGAAATTGAAGATGGTTACTAATAGGAAGTTTTCCCATTCCTCCTGTGCAGTCATTCACTCTTCCAACATTGTTGAAAATTTGAATAATCTGACTCGACCCAATATTATTGGGCGTGCTTCTGAATTAATTTCCTCCCAGAATGCTACAAGAATAAAAGTTTAACTGCGTGATAAATTATGTTGCCAAATGAAATGGATTGGCAATCAGTGATAGGCTGTCAGATCAATTTCAGATTTAAATTCCTCCTTTCCTCTCACCTGTTCATTAAGCTCCAGATTCATGGCAACCTCAGTGACTGATTAAGCATTAACAAGATGTTCATGTGGGGAGGTATAGCTCCATTAGTCAACAGACTATACTAACACATTCATTTAAACATAATTCATGACTAATATATTCAGTTCACAATTCCAATATATAAACACCTTACCTCTACCTTGAAGTTTAATTTTTGGCTTGACAGGGATGTGATGCTTCACAGCATTAAGATGCTGCAAAGCAAACCATAAACTCCCTGAAGGTCAATGGAAGCCATGGGGAAAAAAATCACCCAGTAAAACTTTCTATCCTGTAAAATAATCATCAGACACTGAATTTTTCAAAGTGCAGTGATTTTATATTATCTGATCCATTTCTTTTACATATAGGAATTTTACAAAGAAGTTTACCATTATTTTTCTCATGAAATCTTTAAAGTGAATTCCTACACATATTATAACTGGAAGTAAATTACACTCAACACAGTGGAATGTATTTCCAAGCAGACAAGTATAGGATTCTATTATCAGAATATCAGTGTAAAACACATCATTTCCCACACATAAAAGAGGTTTCAACAGCATTCTTAATACCTGGTAGCAATACTACTGTATTTTTATTTTACTGTATCACCAACAGGAAAGCAAATAAAAAGTTATATTATGCCTTTCAAGTGATTTACCCAGCCACAAAGCCCAATTTCTTGCAAATGCTGCTGTCCAACCAGTGATTTATCCTCACTGTCCCAGTGCACTGACACTAACATAAGAACCAGTAGGAAAGAAAGATACAGACTAGGGCTGGGCTATTTGTTTCGTTAATTCGTTAATTCGTTAAAAATTCGTTATTTTTTGAATTACGAAACGATAACAAAACATTTTTTTTTACCTGGAAGTGTTTTTAAATATCGAAACGGCAGGCGCCAAAAAATTTTGTATTTCCGTCCATTTCGGAAATACGTAAGATGGCCGCCGGCCAATGCTTGCTGGGAGCTCTGCCGGCTGAGCAAGCGAGGGAGAGGGCGAGCGAGAGGGGCGAGCGAGCGGCGATGGTGAGAGCCATTCAGCTGTGAAACTCTCTGCCCCAGAGGGAGTGCGGTGGAGACTCTTTGAAACAGAGCCTGGATGGCCATCTGTCAGGGAAGGGCTTGGTGGGCCATTGACCTTCAGTTTTGGAGTTGTAGTTCACCTACATCCAGAGACCACTACAGACTCAAACAATGATGGATCTGGACCACACTTGGCCAGCGAGAGGGGTGAGCGAGCGGAGAGCGAGAGGGGCGAGCAAGCGGCGAGCCGAGCGAGAGGGGCGAGAGAGCGGAGAGCCGAGCGAGAGGGGCGAGAGAGCGGCGAGCGAGAGGGGCGAGAGAGTGGAGAGCGAGAGGGGCGAGTGAGCGGAGAGCGAGAGGGGCGAGAGAGCGGAGAGCGAGAGGGGCGAGTGAGCGGAGAGCGAGAGGGGCGAGTGAGCGGAGAGCGAGAGGGGCGAGTGAGCGGAGAGCGAGAGGGGCGAGTGAGCGGAGAGCGAGAGGGGCGAGTGAGCGGAGAGCGAGAGGGGCGAGTGAGCGGAGAGCGAGAGGGGCGAGTGAGCGGAGAGCGAGAGGGGCGAGTGAGCGGAGAGCGAGAGGGGCGGGCGAGCGGAGAGCGAGAGGGACTCAAACAATGATGGATCTGGACCACACTTGGCAAAAGCACTCAATATACACCCAAATATGAACACAGATGGAGTTTGCGGGAAATAGACCTTGACATTTGGGAGTTTTAGTTACGGGGATTTATGGTTCACCTGCAATCAAAGAGCGTTCTGAACCCCACAAGCGGCGAGCGAGAGGGGCGAGCGAGCGGCGAGCGAGCGAGAGGGCCCGCCAGAGTGAGTGCCTGCCTTCCCTCCTTAATAATAATTTAAATTTAATAATAATAATTTTAATTTCTCCTCCCTATTCTACTAAATTAATAATTAAATTTAAAAAATATTTTAAAAATATTGAAAAAAAAGGGCGCCATCTTTACAAAATGTTTTGTAAATATTTACGAAATTTCGTAAATACCGAACTTTTTGGGGGGAAAATTTTGTAATTATTTTAAATAACGAAACAAAAAAACACCCCAATTACAAAACGATTACAAAACCAAATTTTTGCGTTGTTACCCAGGCCTAATACAGACTGCTGCATATCACCCCAAGATTCAAAGAAGAGAAAGTTTATATTAGTACAAACAAGCAGTAGGTGAAAAAATGGAACTTTTCTGTTTTTAGGAAGCCCCCCCCCCCCCCCCCGGAAAACATATTGATTATAGAGTAAGATTTATATATGTTTCAGCCACTTGAAATCTCCCTGCTCTGATATTCTGGGCAGCTTGTGGAGCAAGGAACAAGGATAACTCCAGAGCAGCAATTCTTACTTGCCTGATATTTAATTCCTATGGATAGGTAAGAAAAATGCAGGGAAAGTGGCAGGTTGCAGATCCTACTCATCTGCTGTGGGGGACAAGTCTACTAACTCTGGGGCTTAAATGAGTTTTCTGCAAATAGTCAAGCAAAAAAGCGTTAATACTCTGGCCAGAATCCAAAGAGATTGATGAGTGGATAAAAAGAGATTGGGTACAGTCAGCTCATCAACAGTTCTGTCTTAGCTGAGTCCCTTTGCTCTGCTCTGCAATACCTCTCTTCCAAGATCAAGAACGAGCTTTTTATGGTGAGTGGAAGGCCATCAAGATAAAGAGAGACCAGAAAATCTTAGGTACATGTATGGCTACAGTATACACCTTCCTAGATTTTGGCCTACAGCTATTGATAAGGTGATAACAGGCTAAGTAATGGGCAGAAGGCTGTCAGACAAGATAGTTATGTATTACACGTTGACTCGAGAGAGTCAACGTGTAATCTTCTTAGATGGTACAGAAGGCAGTGAAGTGTTTGTTTTTGTTTTACTTTTAGACACTGCTAAAACACAATTAACTGAATTATTTTAATTTTCAAGTTTTGGTTCAACTTTTATCCCACATATTCACAAACCACGTCTACACAATACAAAAGATCTTAGATTGTCATCACTTATAGCATAGGAAGCCAGATGGAGATGACACGGAAATTCAGACAGGTGCAGTTTTGTCATACTATCATGACTGCACTTATTTGATGAACTCCTTTACTCATTTCAAGGCACACACACAACTCTCACACACATTCTTTTTTTCAAATGATGGGAGAAATACAATGTTTGTTGAAAGATAAGGAACTTTTTCCTTGCCAAGAATCAGTTGAAAACATAAGCATGTGAAGACAGTTGACTATAATAGGAGATTACATTATTTTAGAATTATTTCCTGGTAGGGAGGAAGCACCTATCAGTTTGAGGTGAAATAGTAAGGTGCACAGAAGTATACATTTTAGAGTAAAGGACCAATATATTTTAAATGTTACAGCTTGACTAGAAAAATGGGTTCCCCTAAAACCGTGGAGACCAAAATCCACTGATTGTGGTAATGTGAATGTATCTAAATTAACTCAATGTATACATTACAAATACACATATGAACAAAACACAGAGCGGCCACATTCACATTAAGCAAAAACAATTGGTTCTTCTCTTCAAGTATGAAACAAAACCTTCATGTGTATATAGTCCTTGAATGTCAATAAATGTCCTATTCTTTATTGCATGCGAGTAGACTCCAGTAATCACAATAGGTGTTCTATTCCCTTCGTTATACGCGAGTTGACTCCAACCTGCAACCGGTTTTGACTCACAAGAGCCTTTGTGAGTCAAAAGAACAACACATATCATTATAATTCATGTCACAATGCATTACTACCGTTATCCACTATGTATGTCCCCCTAGGCTCCACCCCTCAAGAACATTGTTAGTGAATCACTTACCTCAAAAGTTGAGCTTTTTTTTATACATGAGCCTTTTTCGATAAATGAGTAAGTAGAGTGTCTGTATATATACTTACAAACTTGATGTAACAAATTGTTCTACTAAATGTGTGTATTAATGATATGTGTTGTTTGTAGACCCAACCGCCTTCAAGAGGAGAACCAATTGTTTTTGCTTAATGTGAATGTGGCAGCTCTGTGTTTTGTTGACAAGTGTATTTGTAATGTATACATTGAGTTAATTTAAATACATTTGCATTACCACAATCAGTGAATTTTGGTCTCCACAGCTTGACTAGAACCATTTGTAAATATTTTCACCAGCTGCCTAACTTGCAGGATTGTCCATTCCTTTCCTCACTTGCTTTCCTCCCAAAATATTCCCATTTTCTTTACAACAAGGTGAGCAAAGAATTGCCCCACACTGCATGGCAACTCTTAAGTGCTCCTTACCTTTCACTATGTTGATCTGTGCAGTCTAACAACACCTGGAGAGTCATATATTTTCAACCACTGCTTAGTTTCCCAGTTCACCTAATTAATAAGATATAGCTTGACATTGAGTGAAATTTAAAATCATGACTTTGGTTTGATTAATTTCATGTTGTCAAAAGCTTCATAGTTAGTCCAGACATAGCACTAAAACTGACAGAGAGGTGGCAGTTGGTGCCCATATAAACAGCAAGAGAAAGAAATATAGGTAACATTTCAAGACCATAAGTGCGGGTGAATAAAGTAGAAGAATGTTTCAGATTTCTCTCCATCAATATTCCCCCAAATCTAGTTTTAACTTTCTTATGCTACTTTTCAGATAATATATGAATCCAGCACCATGTAATCTTGTTGAAATTAGCATTACTCCATGACCTTTACTTCATTTTTGATATGAAAATTAAATTCTACATCAAACCAATGTAAATCAATCCTGCAAGTCCAGTAACAATGGATGCCCACAGACTCAAACATAAGAAGTTTAATAGGTATCATAAAAGTATATCATAATTTCTGTGTACATTCACAAATTCATAAATTAAGTGTATTCTGTGATGTTTCACAAAAGCCCAAAATCCTGAACATTTTCGTTAGCTACCACAATGAAAACCACATACCCATTAAGGAGCCAAAGAATCAAATTCTCTTTGGGGCTACAAGAAATAAAGGCTTAGAGCGACACAGATAATTCCCAGAAGTGTCACTGACAAAAGGAATAACCTTTTTTTCTTACATTCCAGACAGCATGGAACTTTTCTTTATGAAAAAAAGAGCTGAAGGTTTTTGAAAGTGTAAGAACATTTGAGGTCTAAAAGTAATCTTTCTTCTTTTCTGAGATAGTATATCAGGAGAAAGAGAGAGGGAAACTTTTACTGAAAGTATTGCAAAAGATGTACATTTTTATCAAGGTTTACATGCATCTGTGACAACATTTATTGAAAGGGACATACATATATTCAAAAGAGAACATTCAAATGATAATGTCAATTTGAAACTTGGTATGCAGCTTTAAAAGGAAGCGTTCACCTCAAAATAATGTGACACTCATAACAGAACTCAGTAATCTCCTTTCTTCATGTTCACAAAACAACATCCTGATAATGCCCAATAATACCTCAAGCTAGATACAGATTGCTGGATTTCGAAGATCAACACTTCAACACTGAATTTCTCCAAAATCATCAGAAAGCCAATAAATCAGGCTTACTAATGCAACGTATGTACATTAGTGTCATTCATTTTGTTCAGCCTCCAGTGACGCAATGGGTTAAACCCTTGTGCCAGCAGGGCTGAAGACCGACAGGTTGGAGGTTCCAATCCAGAGAGAGTGAGGATGAGCTTCCTCTATCTGGGGACATGAGAGAAACTTCCCACAAGGACGGTAAAACATCAAAAACATCCAGGCATCCCCTGGGCAATGTCCTGGCAGACAAACAATTCCCTTACACCAGAAGCAACTTGCAGTTTCTCCAGTCACTCCTGACACAAAAACAACCCCTCATGACAAGTGGAATAAAGACAGAAACAACTCCCCCCTCCCCCAATCTTGAAGACACATCTAAAGGTCTGGTCAAGAGGGCCTCCAGAGTAGAGTTTGAAAACTGCAAAGTTGAATGGGTGGAAGGGAGGTCCTTTTACACCATGCATGAATTTATACATAATTTACACAATAATCATAAAATCTGGATTTTTCTTAGCATCTAATCTGAAGTTTTTGTAATAACCAATGCATAGAGTTCGACATATTCTTCATCCTCTGTTCTGGAAACTATCCAGATATGTTTTGCTGAACACTCAAACACGTAAACATGATATGACACACCAAGAATTTTTAAACCTTACCAGCGTTAACTATGGCATCAATCTCAAGGACCGTGATATCACCTCTGTAGAGGGAAACTTTCTCGCTCAGACATTTCTGCATGGGCAAAGCTTCCTGTGTGTTTTCTTCTGTTAAAAAAAAAAACAAAAACAGCTTTAAGCCATGCATACAAACACAGAATCATACAACACTACATATTGGAAAAGGACAAACCACAGGTCACAATACTGAATTCTCATATTCCTACTGCAGGTTTAATATTATAAATATTAAAAGACTGTAACAGCCAGATATTAATAATTAAAGCGAATAAATGCAGCCATATGTCAATGCTAAGCAAGTATCAATTGCAAGTATGAATCTGTGCCATACAACTCTCTCTTTTAAACAGTGGCATGCATACAAAGTAGATTTACACCAACCAAGATGCCTAAACCTAACAGGAAAAAAACTGCCAGGAATTTGGAAGCTACTCTGTCCATTAGGAGACCTTGAAATATTACAGCCCTCCTTACTATCCCTCAGCCCTAAAAGCATTTTTAATTGGGTGTTGTGTGGTTTCTGGGCTGTATGGTTGTGTTCTAGCAGCATTTCTCCAGACATTTTGTCTGCATCCGTGACTGGGATCTTCAGAGGAGAGCCATGGATACAGCCATGGATGCAGCCATGGATGCAGGCAAAATGTCTTGAGAAATGCTGCAAGAACACAGCCATACAGCCCAAAAACCACACAACACCCCAGTGATTCCAGCCACGGAAGCCTTCAACAACATTTTTATGTCCATAAATGATCACTAAAATGTCTTAAGAGGCAGAGCATTTTCAATTATCTGCTGGACTACTTGAGGTTTAGAAATCACTTTTTTGCCACTGACAATTTTCATGCCAGTCCTTGTTGAGAAAAATCAGAGAATCATAGAATTGAAAGAGAACACATCGTCCATCCAGGCCAACTCCCTGTCATTTAGAAAAAGCACAATCAAAACACCCTTTACAGATGGTCTCTGTTCTGGTACGACCATACCAGGAGCTCAAGCTTATCTTGCTATTTGTTGAGTGTTGTATGTTTTTTAAAGTTCTATGCATTTGCAATTAGATGGCTTTCCTTACTTTGCAGTTATTGGGTCAATGACCTGTCACTTATCATTAGGTTCCCTATTTCTGCCCCCTTTTTGGGTTTTGGAGGGAATAGGAGCCATTTTAGGTCAGTCCACACAGAGAAGACTTTCTTACAGGACTTAAACCAGGACCTCCTGTGAAAGGCTTCATCATTTACAGCTTGGCCGGGGAGAAATAGCCCCATAGCTTGGCCAGGGATATACTGTCTCAGCACAGCTTTTGCTGGGGACTTTACAGTTTGCTGAGGAACTTACAGCCTCTCAGCTATCTTGCTAGGGATCCAGTCCCACAGCGCTTCAGCCAGCCATCACTGGGAAGTGAACATCTTCCTCCTCCTGGAAGTTCTGCAAAGGTCTCTGTTCAGTAATGGCCCTTCACGGCAACCATAAAGAAGATCGGACCGGGTGTAGGGGCCCCACTCCAACAGAAGAGAAGACAGATTGCCCAGGGTAGAGGTCGGGGATTTTCCCAACAGTGAAGGAACAGTAGCCTGCCCTTGGGGGCAAGATTGAGAAAGCCAACAGTTTATTAAGAAAAGTTTGAACCCAATCGTTGAAGTCTTGTTATTTGTTCAGTAATAAAGATTCTGTTGCATCTTTAAAGACTTTGAAGCCCATCTTTTCAGGAAAATCCCAAAAAACCTCTCTCTGAGGCAACCCCGGTGTCTCGTTGGGCTCACAGAAATTAAGTCCTGTTTACAGTCTTTTATAGGAGCCCAGCGCGCGACAGCACAGTCTCTGTCCAAAGAATGAGTCCCACTCTCTACCACACTCCAAGGCAGAAAGTTACACAGCTGAACAACTCTTATGGTCAGGAAGTTCTTCCTAATGTTCAGGTGGAATCTTCTTTCCTGTTATTTGAACCCATTGCTCTGAATCCTAGTCTCCAGGGCAGCAGAAAACAAGCCTGCTCTTCTTCCTTATACCAACCTTTCAAATATTACCAAGTCTCCTCTCAACCTTCTCTTTTGCAAGCTAATGATACCCAGCTCTTTAAGCCTCCCCTCCCCTCCTATGGACATGTTCTAGCTTGATCATTTCCTTCTTGAACTGTGGTGCCCAGAATTGGATGCCTGAGATGTTAAACAGCCCGTGGAACATTGCAAAAATTTCCCTCACATTCCCAGGGCCCATTTGGGAGCGTTTTGCTGGGAAAATTTTGTTTTTCTTTAATTTATTTTATTAAAAGGACATTCTAGGTGCATCATGTAGCTCACAGGGTGCACTTTCCCCTCTACCCAGTGTATACAATAGAGTTTGCAGTTGTACTGCACAAAAACTAAAATCAGCCTGTTTTGCAATCTTTGCAAATGCTGATTTGTTATCAGTAACTGTTTATTTTAATACTTATTTTATATACCTATCAGGCATTCCCTACCACACGTTGCTGTGGCCCAGTCTGTGTATATGTGTTTTATGTGTGTATATGTGCGTGTATATATTTGTGTATATGTGTATTTGCATATATATGTATGTGGTTTTGCTCATGCGTTGTAATGTAATTTTTGTTTTTTGGCTTTTAAAGTATCTTCTGCTCTGTTTTTCAGTGTTTTTATGAGTGATGGTCACTTGTTGGCCTGATAGGTGTCTTGTGTCCAAATTTGGTGTCAATTCGTCCAGTGGTTTTGGGGTTATGTTAATCCCACAAATGAACATTACATTTTTATTTATATAGATATAGCCAGGGTTACGTAAAAATTTATCAGATGAAAAGGGGTCACAAGTAAACAAAGTTTAAGAGGTTCATATGTCATCACCAGTGGTAAAGTAATAGGGTGACTTATAATGCAAAACAGATGGAGGGCACCAGAGGGGAGAAAACTAGTCTATCGGATTGCTCGAAACTTTTGATTTATTGTTTCTTTCTATATACAATTGCCAAAGGAGTTCTTACAGTAAGCACAACTCCCTGAATGGTGCCTTCCTTTTCTGTATAGTTCACAAAGGAATTGTGAGAAGAAAGGAGTACACGATAGAGGGAGGACTTGCAAGTACTCCACAGTGGAACATATAGTAGTAGCTGTTAAAGCTGCTGTATCATTTGTTCTCTTCCAGCACTTCAGAGGTACTACTGAGCAAGTAAATTCAGTTTGACCCAGCTTCTCATACAACACAGGCAATGAACCTTTAAAACATCAACTTCCTGAAGTCTCAGCAAGCATGGTTAATTCTGAGATTGTATTCTATATCATCTAGGGACAGCCTGGGAAAAGCTAAGATCCCTATGCCGGAGAACTTGAAAATTAAACTATCAACAAGAATGCTGCTATGAGATGGTTAATAATATCGCTTCAGATAGTGATGTGCCCTATCCAGGTCCCCTTTCCACCCCAAATTCCTATATTCTCACAACATTTTAGTCTTGAATCCAGTTCAGTTCACCTTGCTTTAAAGTTATGACCTACCATCACATCAATCCCTAGCTATACCTTTGGCAAGATCAGGGGAGTGAGAGAACTATCTAGCATTTATAGTACGACCAAGTGGAAACAACTGCCAGTTAACACAGCCAAGAGTGTAAATACCTTCTCTTAAGGAAAAAAACTCCCCAAAGGAAAGATTGATTTGCCAGGGAAAATTTGATACTAGTCTTCAAACATACTTCACTAGGCATCTCTGGTTCTAAAGACTGTAGAAATATAATATTCCCCTCTTTCTTTTATATATGTGTGTGTGTGTGTTTTAATTTTACATATTCATAAAAATGAAACAAAACTATACACATGTATATAGAAATGGAGCAGTGCAATACTACCTAACATTTATACACGAATTGTATTTGACTTCACCATTCCCTCCTCCAACCCTTCCCAGCGTGATGTCTTCCCGTCCTTTGGATCTGAGATATTCATAGACAGTTCTGTTCTTCCCTTGTATTACATTGTTTTATTATTCTTCCTTCTAGCCTTATTATTATTATTTTTAAATTCCTCAACTGATTAAATTATGAAGCCTTCTAGGAAAACTTTCACTTCCATAGGTAAAGGTAAAGGTAGTCCCCTGACATCAAGTCCAGTCATGTCTGACTCTGGGGTGTGGTGCTCATCTCCATTTCTAAGCCGAAGAGCCAGCGTTGTCCGTAGACACCTCCAAGGTCATGTGGCCGGCATGACCGCATGGAGCGCCGTTACATTCCCGCCAGAGCGGTACCTATTGATCTACTCACATTTCCATGTTTTCGAACTGCTAGGTTGGCAGAAGCTAGGGCTGACAGCGGAAGCTTACGCCGCTCCCCAGAATCGAACCTGCGACCTTTCGATCAACAAGCTCAGCAGCTCAATGCTTTAACCCACCGGGCACTTCCATAGGCTTGGTTAAAAGATCATGAGTAAAATTAAAACATCACAACACCTCTGTCATACACAAATGCTTTCCAATATTTTAGATTACAGTTTGACCCCTGCATCCGTGATACTAGCATCCATGGCTTCATATCCACATGAGATAAAATATGTCATCTCTCTTGGCATTTTGTAGGCTCTCCAGTCAGACTTTATGGGATTCTTGGATCGTAAGATCTTTGCTTCAGTAGGGTTTGCCATAATCTGCAGCTTCACATATCCTTGCTTTGGGGTCTTGCCTATCATTCCAAGAGGTAATGGATAATAATAATAATAATAATAATAATAATAATAATAATAATAATACTTTATTTATACCCCCCTACTATCTCCCAAGGGACTCGGTGAGGCTTACATGAGGCCGAGCCCACACTACATCAATACAAGCAATAGCAATTACAAAACAAAACAAAATACTAATACTAATACAAAGCAATTAAAATAAATCTCATACACAAAATAGCATAAACATTGAACAGTGGCACAAAACACATTTAAAAACTATGGCTGGTAATGAAAGCAGTTGTGAACTAGTGTTGGAATAAGATTCCAGCAGACCAACGTTCAAATAACTGCTTGACCATGGAAACTTACTGGCTGACTTTGGACAACTCATTCTCTGGTTTCAAAGAAACTCAAGGATGTATTGATTCCATTTATCTCCCTTCCCCATTCTGCTAATTCTATTTTTTATGTAATGCAGTGCTTCTCTTCAGACACACTTTATACATACAAACAAGTCTGTGAAGCAGAAAAGGTGATAGCCTAAGTGGAGTTAGTTTCATGGCTCAGTGCTGATTTGAACCTAGTTCTAACAGGCCAGCGGTCAGTGTTGTCCTGGCACTTGCGAGTCCTACGTTCCCATACCTAATGAGCCAAGAAAGTCACTGAGGACCTTGTGGCTGCTGTTGTGTTATACTGGGAACTTCACTTGAAAAGTCTGCTAAAAGGCAGCAGCACAGATAAGGAATCTCTCAAGTAAAATGAAACAGCTATTGAAAGAATGGTACACACTTTATTTTGGACATATGCCAACAATATGAAATGGCAAAATGTCACCATGGATTTAAAAAATAAAAATAAAGTTACAATACTGCATAAAATAATGCTTTTTTTCAAAGTATAAAATATTCTACAGCATAATGTACAAATGAGATATGAAAGAATGCACATTACAACATTATTATAACCTCTGTTAAAATATTTCGGTATTTTGTCAATGACTTGTAACCAACAGAGGTAGTTGCATGAGCATCAGCTATTTTAGCTGGAATTCTATTGTATGAAAATCCTTCAGTCTGCTAGGAACTTTCTGTGAAGTTGCTGTAGTAACATTAATTGAATAGAGTGATAAAAGGAGCAATTCAATAAAACATGGCTGGCTATCCCAATAACACTTGTTCAAGAATGACAAGTCCAAATGCGAACTGCACATAATTCTTTCTCTCCTGTCACAAATTATGAATACAACTCTCAAATAATGTGGTTTGAAGACAACACATGCTTCCACTAGACCAGGGGTCCTCAAACTTTTTAAACAGAGGACGAGGTCACAGTCCCTCAAACTGTTGGAGAGCCAGATTATAATCTGAAAGAAAGAATGAATTCCTATGCACACTGCACATATCTTATTTATAGTGCAAAAAGAAACACTTAAAACAATACAGTAATTAAAATAAATATAAACTTATTAGTATTTCAATGGGAAGTGTGGGCCTGCTTTTGAATGGTGAGATAGGATTGTTGTTGTTGCTGTGTGCTTTCAAGTCATTTCAGACTTAGGTTGACCCTGAGTGAGGGCCGGGTAAATTAACTTGGAGGGCCGTATCCAGCCCACAGGCCTTAGTTTGAGGACCCCTGCACTAGACCATCCCTTCTCTCAGCATGATGAGGCCACTGAACAGCAACAGTTCTGTAAGAAAGTGGGCTTCAACAGTTATTGGAGGGACACATCTCATGCCTCAGGAAAGAGAAACTTAAGAGGTGGAGGCAGAAACAGGTCTCACAAATAAATTTCTTCCTTACTGCCATATGAATACACTCTACACCAGAGTTTCTCAACCTTCCTAATGCCACAGCCCCTTAATAAAGTTCCTCATGTTGTGGCAACCCCCAACCATAACATTATTTTCGATGCTACTTCATAACTGTAATTTTGCTCCTGTTATTAATCATCATGTAAATATCTGATAGGCAGAATGTGACACAAATACCCGATATGGCCAAATTTGAATACCAGTAGGGTGGAGGTGAGGATTGAATCTGTGATATGGGAGTTGTAGTTGTTGGGATTTATAGTACAGCTACAATCAAAGAGAATTCTGAATTCCACCAATAATGGAATTTAACCAAATTTGGCACACAGAACTCCCATGACCAACAGAAAATACTAGAAAGGTTTGGTGGACATTGGGCTTGATTTTTGGGAGTTGTAGGTTACCTGCATCCAGACAGAACTATGGACTCAATCAATGATGGATCTGAACCAAACTTGGTACGAATACTCAATATGCCCAAATTTGAAAATTGGGGAGGTTGGGGGGGGGGATTGATTTTGTCATTTGGGAGTTGTAGTTTCTGGGATTTATAGTTCACCCACAACCAAAGAGCACCCTGAACTCCACCACCAATGGAATTGAACCAAATTTGGCACACAGAACTCCCATGACCAACGGAAAATACAGGGAATGTTTGGTGGGCATTGACCTTGAGTTTTAGAGTTGTAGTTTACCTACATCCATACTCAAACAATAATAGATCTGGACCAAACTTGGCACAAATACTCAACATGCTCAAATGTGAACACTGGTGGAATTTGGGGAAAATAGACCTTGACATTTGGGAGTTGTAGTTGCTGGGATTTGTAGTTCACCTGCAATCAAAGAGCATTCTGAACCCCACCAGTGAGAGAATTGGGCCAAACTTCCCACACAGAACCTCAAAGACCAACAGAAAATACTGTTTTCTAATGGTCTTTGGTGACCCCTGACCCCCCCTCGCGACCCCCTTAGGAGTCCCGACCCCCAGGTTGAGAAACACTGCTCTACACACTAGCTTTGTTCAGTAGGAAACAATGATTTTTGAGTAACTGTGTACTACACCCACTGACCACAGTCTACAAAGCTAGGCAAATCTCTATCGTACACTGATAAAAGTTTTGTTTCGCATGTTACATCACGTGCAGGAACCTTGTTTACCTGGGTAGTGTGAAATGGAGTGATTCCAAAGTCCTAGGATGCTTGTCAAACAGGTTTTTTTATTTTCACTTATCCACAAATAGTATTAGCACTTTATAATATGTAGTGATTGATCCATATAAACACAATTACAGGGAACTTCTATCTCTTTAGCTCAGAATCATAGTACAAATTATTAGATAGGATACAGGTTTTACAAATACTCATATATATAACATAGGCACCAAGATGTATTATGTGACTGCTGGATGGCAGCAACATTTCCAGAGGTGCCAAGAAAATAGCTGTCCACATTGCTATGCTTGCAATTATTTCTACTGTCACTCATCCAATTGGCTCAAGATTATGCTGCTCCTTACAGAATCAAAGGACTGTCATGGCTATGCTATAAAAAGAAATGTTGTGGCTTGTGATACAAGAAGTGCATCATAATTAAAAGGAGATGCATGATATGTTCCTGGTTCCTGAAAGACATATTTAGTGCACACAAAACTATACACTTTCAGCAGTTTGGCATTTGATATTGATTTGGCTTCTTCTTTCGCAAATGTCTTGATAAAACCTAAGACTATCAAACCTGTTTTAAACAAACACACACACATATACACTGCTATACATATATTTAAGTATTTTAAAATTATTTTAAGTTTGCACAAGTCTGGACTGCTCTGCCTTAAGATGTACCACTAGATGGAGCCTTTACTCAGAAAATGATACCGCTTTTGGGAAGTGCTTTTTAGATGCTAAAATATCAATTTATTATATTACATAGAAAGTAACATAATCAGATTTTATAAATGTACGTTCCTAGAATAATTCAACGGCAGCTTTCATTCACAGAAGACCATTTCATTGGGAAAGCAAGACACATTGCTAAAGGAGTACAGTACTTTGGTTTGGAACTTCAATTCACAATGAATGAAAAGAACAAAATAACTGTGCCCAAAGAACAAAGCAACTGGGTCCCACTTACAAAACATAGAAGATTGATAGGATTTCCGTTACACCCTGCAGTGCCATGTATCCAACCTATGTATCCATCCAGAGCAGGAATGGAGAGATCCAGGTTTGCAGGGGGAAGAGAACAAGTCCAGCTTAGAGCTTGAATGTAAAGCAGTGTATTATCATTTTAGTTGCTGTGTGCCTTCATGTCATTTCCAACTCATAGCAACTCTAAGACAACTCTATCACTGCATTTTCTTGCCAAGGTATGTTCAGGAAGGGCTGTCTTTGCTTTCCACGGAGACTAAAAGATTGTGACTTTTCAAGGTCATCTAGTAAATTCCTTTGACTGAATGAGGTTTTGAACCAACACTCAATACACTACTGAACACAGGCTCTTGTTTGTTGCTAAAAGACAAAATATTTATTACTAATAAGTTTCTTTTTTCATTTAAAAATATTTAGATCAAGAAAAATGTCCAAATATTCTCTTAGATGCAACTTTTTAAGGAATAAAATCACATAACTAATAATATCAATACGTGTTCTTTCACCAAAAAAAGTCCTCAGTTCTTGTGGATTTTTTCGGGCTATATGACCATGTTCTAGAGGCATTTCTCCTGACATTTCGCCTGCATCTATGGTGCATTTATCGCCCCATAGATGCAGGCAAAACGTCAGGAGAAATGCCTCTAGAACATGGCCATATAGCCCGAAAAAACCCACAAGAACTGAGTGATTCCAGCCATGAAAGCCTTCAACAATACAAAAAAAAGTCCTATTTGCATCACTACTTGTTATATTACTATAATTTGAAAACATTGCAACCAGAATAGTTTAAATAGGTAGCTTTTCACATCTATCTGATACACTTTTGCTTGAGACAAAATTGTGCCTCAACTAGACCACCTCCATCAAAGCACGGTCAACATCATCAGCCTTGCAAAACAGATTTAAGGTGCTAGGCCAATTGCATGAAAGACACTGCAGACAAATTCAACCAGAGAAGTCAGTCATAGCACTTGATGAACCAAACCTGGGCACAGAATATTATTTGAGAAGACAGAAATACTCAACCACTCTAACAACCACCATGTTAGTCAAGCCACTGAAATCTACAAGCATGTGGACAATTTCAACAAAAAGAAGAAAAGCATGAAAATGAAAAAAAAACTGGCTACAAGTATTTTTTAAAAAACCTCTAAAATCAGGACAGTAAATAAACAACAACACTCAGAAAATGGGAATTCCAGACAGGAATCAATCAGGGCCAGCTAACACCTCCCAACAAAGGATTGCTCCAGGCAGGAAGCAGACAGGCTTTGAAGCTGCAAGGCCATTCAATGCTAATCAAGCTGGCCAATTGCAGCATTCATACTTGCCTCTTGCATGGCAGAGTTGGAGTAAATGGGCCATGTGGTCGCTTTCAGTCCTAATATTCTATGATACGATTAATTATGTTTGGTTTTAAAGTGAATTTCAGTTATTTTGGAGGATCCAAAATAACTGAAATTCACTTTAAAACATTCACTCCAATGTTTCTACATGATGTAGGAGACTTTGGGGACAGTGGTAAAAACAAAGGAAACAAGTCTACCAAATAGAATTCTCCTAAGAAGATGAAACTAAATCCAGAAAAGACAGAGCTTAGTCATAAGGCGGATCAGGGTGTGGGATTTCAACCTGTGTTGGATGGGCTTGCACTCCCCCTGAAGACACAGGTTCGCAATCTGGGGGTGATCCTGGATTTATTGCTGACCCTGGAACCCCAGGTGTCGGTGGTCGCAAGAAGCGCCTTCAAACAGTTAAAACCTTTGTGCCAGCTGCACCCATACCTTGAGTCACCAGACTTGGCCATGGTAGTCCACGCCTAAGTCACATCCCATTTGGACTACAGCAACACTTTCTATGTGGGACTGTCTTTAAGGATACTTCAGAAGCTGCAATTAGTGCAGAGATCGATGGTTAGATTTCTAACTTGAACACCGTATCATGAGAGGTTGACTCCCATGCGGCGGCGGCTCCACTGGCTGCCGGTCCACTTCTGGGCTAAATATAAAGTGCTGGTCTACAGCCCTAAATAATTTGGGTTCAGGCTATCTGTCTAAGCACATCTCCCTATACAGAGCATCCCGTGCACTGCGGCCAACGGAGGAGGTCCTCTTCTCAGTCCCACCTACATCACAAGCTCGTTTGGTGGGAATGAGTGAGGAGGCCTTCTCTGTGAACTCCCTCCCTAAAGAAGTAAAAATGGCCCCAACCCTTCTCTCCTTTAAGAAACTTCTAAAAATGCACCTATGCACTTTAGTGTATGGAGAGGAGGACGACTAAGACACTAACTGCTCGGAATGCTGGCTAGTCCAATTTGTACTATATGGATGCCATGTTACATTTCAAATAAACACTGGTGCCAACCATTTTAAATGTAACTGTATTTTAAATTGCTTTTAAGGTATTTGTTGTAATGTTTACTTATATTTTCGTTAACCATGTCTTATTGGATTGTTTTGTTTTATATTCCATCACAATTCTTCATCACAAGCTCACTGTTATTACTGTTGCTTTATTGTGTATTGTTTTGATATGTTTGTACTCATCTGAGGCATTGAATGCTTGCCTTTTTGTGTGTGTAAACTGCCCTGAGAGGGTGGTCGAGAAATAAAGTATTATTGTTATTATTTTACTGACACAAAACCACAATATGTCACAGCAAACAAGATATGCTGCATTTCATATCACAAAATTACAAGCCGAACACTTCCCAAGCGTATGGGACTGTGATGTATGAATGAAATCATGGTTTTGGAACCAGGCTTTTAGCTAGCAGGCACAATGGCACTTTGGACATTGACCTGGATCATATGATTGTGTTATGATAATGGAAATGACCATATGACTTGATAAGTAATGTTATTGTTTTTAATCTATTGTGTCTTCATGGTTTTATATTGTTGTTTATATTGTGATATTGCAGCATCGAATTGTTGCCAGTGTTAGCGCTCTGAGTCCCCCCTCGGGGGTTGACAAGGGCAGGGTAGAAATGTAGTAAATAATAAATAAATAAATAAATAAATAAATAAATAAATAAAACAAAAAATGGAAGCCTTTCTATTATGTCCTTTGCTTGCCATAACAGGGAGTAACCATCAGAAATGTAATCATCATGAACGCCAGTCTGCTACCGAGTACAATTTCGAAGTGCTGGCTTTAGCCTATAAAGCCCTAAATGGCTCCGGCCCAATTTACCTATCACAACGTATCTCCTCCTATGAACCACTTCAGAAATTAAGATGGTCTGGGGAGACCCTGCTCTCACTCCCACCTCCTTCACAGGTATGCCTGGTGGAAATAAGATACAGGGCCTTTTCGGTGGTGGCCCCTCCCTCCCCAGTGAAAATAGAGCAGCTCCCTTCCACCTGACTTTCAGAAGGAAAGTGAAAACCTGGTTCTGGGTTCAAGCTTTTGGAGATTAACTACAGTGCAATAATAGCTATGGAATTACGTGCAATGACTTTTGGAATGGCCCTGGATTACAATTGTGGATGGTGTGATTTTTAAGTGATTGTAATGTTTTTGTATGTTTTAATGTGCATTTTATTTTTATTTTAAATCCTGAACTTAATGTATTTTAACTGTTTGTTGTTCAAAGGCACTGGATAGTTACAATATGTCAAGCTGTGTTGAGTCCCCTTCGGGGTAGAGAAAAGTGGTTTACAAATAGAGTAAATAAATAAATATTTTTGGTGGGGGACCTGGAGTGTTCCCATCCTGGATCCTTCAGTTGATGCATGCAAAAACAATCCATGTATTTATTGCAGAATGAAAATAATCCTAATGTTATCTGGAATGTATTCTCTATTGACTGAAACAAGGCAAAAAAAGTACAAATACTCATGCATGCACAGCCTCTAGAACTGAAACAGTTCATACCCATCTGATTTCCCCAGTCCTCGTACCCAATACCTAATATTACAGATAATATTGCTATTTGTAATTCACAATACCTGTGCTCTGGTTCTACCGCACAAACAGCAATCTACTCTTACAGTGCCTATGGATGATAACAGATTTTGGGATTTTTTTCTAATATGAAAATGTATTATGTAATTTTGCACATCAAATCTCCTTTCTGTTAAGATTTTTTTAAGTACCTCTAAGTCACACATGTCAAACACAAGGCCCATGAGCTGAATCTGGCCTGCCACATCATTTTATGTGGCCCACGAGGCTTTCAATGCCAGGGCAACATAGTTACATTTATAGAGTCTTACAATTACAATTGACCCTTTAAGGCAACCATAAAGTTGATGTGGACCTTGGTGAAAATGAGTTGACACTCCTGCTCTATGTGAAATAGGTCAAGAGATCTTTCTGGGCAATGCAACACTGCTGTAGAAGTATCCAATCTTTATTCTTATTTAAGTTATTTCCATGTTCATGTAAGCTACTCTGAAAATTCTTTGAACTGAACAGTTGATATCACTTAAGTGTAGCAAATGATATTATCTTCAACTAACAATGTTGTTAGAATTAATGTATTTTGAAACAAGGAATATCAGAACTTTTTTTGAAAAAAAACACAGCGGGTCAAGGATGTAACCACGGATTGCTGACCTGAAATGATAAAGTTGCTGAACCATTCAAAGAGCAGACTGAGAGTCAACATGCACACACAAGACACACCAGAGCAAAGGTGAGCAGCTTCCAGGGAAGGGGAATACACACACCTGAACCAGATCCAGAGTGATTCCATATTCAATTCAAATTTTCTCAGTTCTAGTTATTAGCAGTTTATGTTACATTACTTTAAAGTTTTGGATACAAGTGAAGCATGAAAATTGAGCTTAACAATTACCTTGCTCCAAGCATCTTGCAGTATTAAGGTTGCACAAACACAGGAAAGAACAAATTCCCTGTTTTCCTAAGTGGAACAAATCCACTGAATGACTCTGCAAACAGATAATAGCAAAGTACTACCGCAGGCTGATACGTCTTGAGCAAGAACACTATCAATAGTACAAAGGCATTTTGGGCCCAAATGTCAAAGGGGCATATTTTGAGTGGTGTGGGACAGGTGCTTCACTTCTTAAATTAGGTCACTGGGTAAACATGTTTTGAAAAACAAGTCCTTTATTCTTTAAACTAGGACATTCCATAAAATATTTTGAAAATGTTTTATGCAAAGCCATTAAAATACTGCTCTCTCCACCAAAATATAACTACCGTTGAGTGCTAGAAGAACTATTTTAAGACCTTATCTTTAGTATGATCCTTTTCCTCTTCGTCTGGGCCATGCTGTTGATTGCTTATTTAAACTGTTTTCATCATGAAGGCAATATACACAGTGTTCCAATAATCATACTTTGGAAAAATTAACAATTATGTCTGTAACAACAGATATTTTGGAACATATTCGCCATGAGTGGTGAAGACTTCATGCGTTCTAATTGATATTTTGTAAATAGAGGTACCCTCAGCTACAATTCCCCATTTTTCCTATAGTGGAAAAACTACCACACAAACAAATGCCTGATAAAAAGCAAGCGATTTTAAAATACATTAACAGTTAAATGTGTGACGTATTAAAACACCCGGTTAAATTAAATTGCTTTTTCTGGCACCTAAAACTGTAACACTGCTACTAGCTGCAATCCGCTTAAGAATATCAGAGAAATGACATACCTGGGTCAGAAAACGTTCTCAGTAGAGAGACATTTTTTCCTTCTAGCATCAAGTTAGATGGGGCAACGTCAATATCAGACAATTTCACCTTATGGAGGCTCTGTCGAACTGGCTACGTGCTAGTAGACTGAAGGTGAACCCGGCGAAGACTGAGATTCTCTGGCATGGCCGCTCGATTGGTCTGACCCATTTGCTACCCACCTTCGATGGTGCTGCCCTATCTCCTTCGCCTACCGTTAAGAGCTTGGGTGTCGTTTTGGATTCGCAGCTCACTATGGAAGCTCAGGTCGCTGCTGCCAGCAAACAGATCTTTTTACATCTCCGACAAGTGAGGCAATTGGCACCCTACCTATCTGATGAAGCTCTGGCAACAGTCATCCATGCCACGGTCACGTCTAGGCTGGACTATTGCAACGCCCTGTATGTTGGCCTTCTGATGTCTACGACCTGAAAGCTCTGTATTGTTCAGAATGCGGCAGCCAGGCTACTCACAAGAACACCCATGAAATGCCATATAACACCAGTGTTGCGGCATTTGCATTGGCTTCCAACTGATTACCGTGGTCTATATAAGATGCTAGTTCTGATCTTTAAAATTCTTTACGGCCAGGGTCCATCATATGTAAGGGTCCGTCTCTCATTCTCCCATAATCGGAGGTCACAACGACCATCCCAACGTGACTTACTCTATATACCAGGTCCTAGAGAAGTGCACTTGGAAAGGACCAGACGCAGAGCTTTTTCTATTTCTGCCCCTGCCTTGTGGAATTCCTTGCCGCCCTATATGAGAGCCATTCATGAGTTAGGGCCTTTTACCCTAGCACTTAAGACATGGCTTTTTACTAGAGCTTTTGATCTATGTTAATTATTTCAATATCTGTATGTATGTATTTTTATCCTTTACAATTTTAGCTTGTAAATTGCCTAGAGCATCTTGGATGGAGGACGATTAATAAGTAATTAAATGATGATGATGATGATGATGATGATGATAAGATTTTGCTTCCCCTTCAAAACAACTCCAACTACTAAGGTACACCCAAGAAATCATGATCATGGAGAATGGAAAGATTCGATAATCCAACCTCAGTTTTGGTATTAGCAATGAATGAACACAAAGAAAATAAGCCATTACATTGGAAAGAGAGAAGTTAACACTATCTAAAAGTGCAAACAGATCTGACAATATTACCATTTAATGTATGCAATTCGTAGTCCACCATATCCATGACTTCACAGCCTGCAGATGCAACCCACCATGAATTAAAATGTGCAAAATAAAGTATATTTGAATCTGTCACAGGGTTAGCATACCAGCCACCCATATCTGCCTTCAAGGTTTGCAAGGCTTGCAAAAAGATTGGGAACCTGTGGTGAGGATTATTAAGTCCCTATTAAAAATGGCAGCAGACAATAATGGAGGTGGTGGTGAGTCACAGAATCATAGAATCAAAGAGTTGGAAGGGACCTCATGGGCCATCCAGTCCAACTCCCTGCCAAAAAGCAGGAATATTGCATTCAAATCACCCCTGACAGATGGCCATCCAGCCTCTGAGTCCCAGCTACCAGGCACACAAGGGTATATTTTTCAGCCCTACACCTACCTCCAAGGAGCCCAGCAGCTGTCCAATTCTTAAAAGCAGAAGCATGTGGCTGGCTTTCACCCTATAGGCAAAGGGCCCTGAAAAATGAATGCTTCATAGTCTGCCTGGCAGACAGAGCTTGGTAGTTCCTTCACTGATGCTTGCTGCCATTTTTAATAGGAACTTGAGCATGCATTTTAGTTTTTGGCACAGTGACAGTTTGCAGAAATCAATCATCTATGTATATTTAGAGCCCATTGCATAGTATACTGTGAAGATAAACAATATTGTTTTTGTGACACAAAAATTAAATAAGCAAAAAACAAAAAGGAGTTTTTAACTCAATTAGATAGTCATGCCTTGAGTCAGTATTTGGTAGAGGCTCTTTTGGAAGCAATGTATAAAGTATTATTATTATTATTATTATTGTGAGGATTTTTTTGTGTGCATCAGGAGCGACAAGAGAAACTGCAAGTTGCTTCTGGTGTGAGAGAATTCACTTGTCTGCAGGGATGCTGCCCAGAGGACACCTGGATGTTTTACCATCCTGTAGGAGGCTTCTCTCATGTCCCCATATGGAGAGCTGGAGCTGACAGATGGGAGCTCATCCCACTCACCAGATTTGAACTGCCAACCTTTCAGTCAGCAGTCCTGCTGGCACAAGGGTTTAACCCACTGCACTATTGGGGGTAAGTTTCCAAGAGATTTGTATATCTGGATCATTGATTTTTTAAATTTATTCTTCCTGATATAATAATTCTATCTCAGTCAATTTGTATAGGGATCACTAGTGAACACTTTCAGGTGTTGGCATGGATTTTTTAAAATCTAAGGCCTGAAACATTCTGAAACATTCAGGTACTTTTCTTAAAAAATCATTCCAGATTTACTTTGGCTGTGTGTTCACCAACCTCAGCTCTAGTCCCAGGTGCCTTGCAGATTTAAACACATTTTTCTCTAGAATTGCCTCTGTATTCAGTTCCATCTATCATGCCCACGATCCCAATCAGTTTCCTTGTCCTTGTAAGAGAAAGGTATGATCTCCACTACATGATGCGGACAGCAACGCACATCTCAAGGGAGATGGTATTCTCAGAACAATTCACACTGTTGGTTTTGGCCACACATACACTTTTGCAACCAAGTCATAGAATCATAGAATCAAAGAGTTGTAAAGAGACCTCATGGGCCATCCAGTCCAACCCTCTGCCAAGAAGCAGGAATATTGCATTCAAATCACCCCTGACAAATGGCCATCCAGCCTCTGTTTAAAAGCTTCCAAAGAAGGAGCCTCCACCACACTCCAGGGCAGAGAGTTCCACTGCTGAACGGCTCTCATAGTCAGGAAGTTCTTCCTAATGTTCAGATGGAATCTCCTTCCAGTATTTTCTGTTGGTCATGGGAGTTCTGTGTGCCAAAATTGCTTCAGTTCCATCATTGGTGGAGTTCAGAATGCTCTTTGACTGTAACTATAAATGTTATAGCACTGTACTTGATTCCCGGTCCCCTCATATTTTGAGTTTGCACGAGCCTTGGCCTGGCCTTTTAATTGCTCTGAACAGGCAGGATTATTTTTAATATGTACTAGCCATCCCCTGCCATGCGTTGCTGTGACCCACATGGGGGTTTTGTGTGGGAGGTTTGCCCCAATTCTATCATTGGTGGGGTTCAGAATGCTCTGTGATTGTAGGTGAACTATAAATCCCAGCAACCACAACTCCCAATTGTCAAGATTCTATTTCCCCCAAACTCCACCAGTGTTCACATTGGGCATATTGAGTATTTGTGTAGAGTTTGGTCCTGATCCATCATTGTTTGAGTCCACAGTGATCTCTGGAGTAAGGTGAACTACAACTCCAAAACCAAAGGACACTGCCCACCAAACCCTTCCAGTATTTTCTGTTGGTCATGGGAGAACTGTGTGCCAAGTTTGGTTCAATTCCATTGTTGGTGGGGTTCAGAATGCTCTTTGGTTGTAGGTGAACTATAAATCCCAGCAACTACAGCTCCCAAATGACAAAATCATTTTTTTAGTGAAGGACATACATTGGGTTGTTAGGTTTCTTGTGTCCAAATTTGGTGTCAATTCGTCCAGTGATTTTTGAGTTCTGTTAATCCCCAAACAAACATTACATTTTTATTTATATAGATGTGTAATTGTGATAATTTTATGCTTATGTTGTTTTGTTAATTTTGTTATGCTGTTTACTCTGTATGTTTTGGTGATGTTGCTTGGAAACTGCCCTGAGCCCCCCTCGGGGAGATAGAGTGGTATATAAATAAAGTATTATTATTATTATTATTATTATTATTATTATTATTATAAATTCCAGCAACTAGAACTCCCAAATGACAAGAACAATCCCCCTCAATCCCACCAGTTGGGCATATCAGTTATTTGTGTCAAATTTGGTCCAGTGAATGAAAATGCATCCTGCATATCAGAAATTTACATAACAATTCATAACACTATTCAGTAATGAAGTAGCCACAAAAATAATGTTATGGTTGGGGGTCACCACAACATGAGGAACTGTATTAAAGGGTCACAGCATTAGGAAGGTTGAGAACCACTGTTCTACTTCAGTACTCTCCACCTTCAGACTCCAGACTCCTACCAGGCTCTGGACACACAAATCGCTACATCCTCCAAAGCATTTGAAGAACATATATGACTAAAAGTAAAGGAACACTTTGCAACGCAAGAGCAAAAAGAATTAGAGAAGCAGCAGCAGGCGGCTTAGGAAAGGGTTGGCGAGCATTTGAACTTGTCAGAGCAGCTAAGCAAGAGGCCTGGAGCTCAAGCTGCCTTTACACTTTTATCACTTGAACTAGCAGGATACTGTTTGAGACAGCAAAGTTCTCTCTCGTCTGTCCTGACAAGTTAAGAGTGCCTGGAGGCATTATCTCCCCTGTTCCACCACGTGCTTGAAGTGAGAGCAAGGCAGCAAAGAATTCATTTGGAAAGCAAAACAAAAGGAAGGGGGCAGTTTCCGCATATTGTACATACTACCAGTTCCATTCTGTGGTCCACTTGGAAAAACACTCACTCAGGTATTAGAAGGTCTCTCTCCACAACAAGATATATATACCAAACAATCTTAAATGCAAAGTACTATAGTTCATATCTGATCCACTTTAAAACAAATATTTCAAAATTTCTCTTGTTTTTCCTCTAACACAACCTCACAGTATAACATCATCATCATCATCATCATCATCATCACCGTTATCATTATATTATTAACTTTATTTATACTCTGCCTTTGTCCCTGTGAGAACTCAAGGCGGCTGACAATCCCACACTAGACAAGTTGAAAAACTAATACACCGGGACTGTGGCGCAGCTGGCTGGGAGTCAGCTGCATTAAGATCACTACTGATCGAAAAGTCATGAGTTGAAAGTTGGAGTGAGCTTCTGACCAATGTGTGTAGCTTGTTGTCAACCTTTGAAACCCGAAAGACAGTTGCATCTGTCAAGTAGGAAATTAAGCTACCACTTATGTGGGGAGGCTAATTTAACTAATTTACGAGGCCATAAAAATCTCCAGCAGGCATATAAGAATGAGAAAGTACTTCATCAGTGTCACAAATGGACGGTGAAGCAACAGCTCCCCTGGTGGCCAGAATACCCTCATGAAAATAGCTGTATTGTTAAATAGCCTCCGAGTGTCTGTCTATATATGTTGTGTGTCTATGGCATTGAATGTTTGCCATGTATATGTACATTGTAATCTGCCCTGAGTCCCCTGCAGGGTGAGAAGGGCGGAATATAAATACTGTAAATAGATAAATAAAAGTTTAAAAACCATTAAATAATAACAGTACATTAAAAACAGAATTAAACTACAATAAATACACGTAAATACACTTAGAACATAACTAGATACACTGTTACCACTGTGTCCCTGACTATATCATTTATAAAGTAGTTTTATCAGAGAAAAACATGTAAAATCCTTGACATTTGATACCCAATACTTTTGAGAAAAAAAGAAAGAAAGAAAGAATGCAAAGGCCATCATAATGCACTTTCAAAGCAGTTGTGTTTAGTTTTAAAGGCAAAGTTCATAGGTGTGAAAAAAAACTGAGTGGGAGAATAGATACTTGTTTTCACATGCCTCATCCAAAGTGGAAAGGAAGGGGGCCAAAATAGTACAGAATGAGTGCATAAATGCCAGGTGTGCTGCCTTATTCCTAGTCAGACCTCTAGGTCCTCAAGCTCAGAACTTTCTATACCAGAAGTGTGCAAAGTTTAGGCTTGAAGTTGTGTTCGGGTCATCTTTCCATTAACACTGTTTATGATGGCTAAGGCTGACACAAATTACTATCTATAGCACGGGTCCTCAAACTTTTTAAACAGAGGGCCAGGTCAGAGTCCCTCAAACTGTTGGAGGGCCGGATTATAATTTGAAAAAAACATGAATGAATTCCTATGCACACGACACATATCTTATTTGTAGTGCAAAAACACTTAGAAACAATACAATAATTAAAATGAAGAACAAATTTAACAAATATAAACTTATTAGTATTTCAATGGGAAGTGTGGGCCTGCTTTTGGTTGATGAAATAGGATTGTTATTGTGTGCTTTCCAGTCGTTTCAGACTTAGGTTGACCCTGAGCGAGGGCCGGGTAAATGACCTTGGAGGGCCACATAGTTTGAGGACCCGTGATCTATAGCAAGGGTCCTCAAACAAAGGCCCACAGGCCAGATGCAACTCTCCAAAGTCATTTACTCAACCCCTGCACTAAACTTTAACATTAGGGTCACCCTAAGTCTTAAACAATGTGAAATCACACCACAACAACAATCCTAATTAGCTTGAGTATCTCATCAGCCAAAAGTAGCCCCACACTTCTCACTGAAACACAGCTAAGTTTATGTAGCTTAAAATGGTTCATTTTAAATATTATATTATTTCATTTTTGCAATACAAATAAAGTAAGTGCAGGGTGCATAGGAATTCATTTGGGGTTTTTTCTCAAACTATAGTTCACACAACTACCACCCCACCCCCCCCCCCCCCATACACACACACCCAACAGTCTGAGAGACCATGAACTGGTCAAGAGGACCACATGAGCCACCTCCTTCTGGTCTAGGTCTACACTGGAAATATTTGGGATTGAATCTGGACCTTTCTGCGACAAAAGGAAGCTAGATGGAAAATAACACAGTTGCTATTTGGTTGGCACTTAATGACCCATATGATTTTTTTTCCCAAAGCAACGACTGAGTATTGATTCCATCCAATAACAAAGATGGAAAACCCATGATATTGTCACCTTCCCCTTCAATTAGTCTAGACCAGTGGTTCTCAACCTGTGGGTCTCCAGGTGTTGTGGTCTACAACTCCCAGAAATCCCAACCTATTTTTGGACTGCAACTCCCAGCAGTCCTTCTGATCTACCTACCTACCTGCCCACCTATCTCTATCTAATCCAGTGGTTCTCAACCAGTGGGTTCCCAGGTGTTTTGCCCTACAACTCCCAGAAATCCCAACCAGTTTACCAGTTGCCAGGATTTCTGGGAGTTGAAGGCCAAAACATCTGGGGACCCACAGGTTGAGAACCACTGGTCTAGACAACAACAGCAGCATCACAGATATTCTCTACTTCCAACAAATCTGCTTTGGGATAAAAAATGATACTGCAAGACAGTTTACTGAAAGTACTGAGAAAACAGCGGACAAGGGAACATACAGTTAAGTAGAAGAGACTGGGTTCTGAGATGCTTTGGTCCAGAGGGAAATCATGTTTTAAGGAGCAATCCCTTCTATAAGGTACAGGCTGAACTACTATGACATTGTCAGAAGGCATGCAACTCATTAATCACACTGAAACTAAGCTGACCTGCAACTCCTCAGTGCCTGCATAGGAGACTTTCTTGCTATAATTAAGAAGGCTAGGATACCGAGGATTATTTTATGGAGAAGAAAAATTACAGCACAAAGAAAGGTTGCATGCAGCTGGTGAAGAAGCATACTGAGATGTAAGCAGACTTAAAGCAGCTTTCCGTAAGTCTCTCTTAATGCTTTGTTATTAGATTTTGGGGAGACCTATTACTCACACATTTCAAGACAAAGGAGAACGCAGGTGTAATTAAGCACTTTGACAATGTTGCTTATACAATGCAGACATGGAGAAAAGTACTTACAGAACAACATTTATGTATTATTACATTTTGAGTAATTACTGTCCCACCTTTACCAAACATTCAAATTAGCACCATCATATTCAAAGAAAGTCTGCTTGCATATTCCCAGGTGAAAGGAAAGGAGTGTAAAAACATGGCCACAGGGAGAAAGCTGAGAAGCTAGCACCATATCAGAACCCAGTTGTTTAAAAGCTTGTCCAGATTTAGTGAGTGCCTACATACATGCCCAAAATCCAAAGTGCTGGTTTTGACCTATAAAACCCTATACAGTTCCAGCCCAGCATACCTGTCCGAACGTATCTCCTTCTACGTCCCACCTAGGAGTTTAAGATCTTCTGGAGAGGCCCTGCTCTCAACCCTATCCCTGTCAAAATGCAGTTGGTGAGAAAGAGGGACAGGGCCTTCTCGGTAGTGCCCCCCCCCCATCTGTGGAATTCACTCCCCGGGGATATGAAGTCATCTTCATCTCTTCTCTCCTTTAGAAGGCATCTGGATCATCTTCGATCATCTGGAGAGGCAGGAGCCCCCAGTGGCACAGTGGGTTAAAAACCCTGTGCCGGCAGGACTGAAAACCGACTGGTCACAGGTTCGAATCCAAGGAGAGGCAGATGAACTCCCTCTACCAGCTCCCCAGAGACACGAGAGAAGCCTCCCACAAGGATGATAAAAACATCAACTAATCCGGGCATCTCCTGGGCGGTGTCCTTCCAGACGGCCAATTCTCTCACACTAGAAGCAACTTGCAGTTTCTCAAGTCTCTCCTGACATGACAAAAAGAAAATCTGGAGAGGCCCTGCTTGCGCTCCCACCTCCCTCACAGGTGTGATTAGTGGGGACTAGGGAGAGGGCCTTCTCGGTGGTGGCCCCCGACTCTGGAACTCACTTCCAAAGGATATCAGGAATGCCTCAACATTGGCAGTCTTTAGTAGGAGCCTGAAAACGTTGCTGTTCCAGTGTGCCTTCCCGGAATAAAGAAATAATTCCTAGCAATATGGCCTCAGAATGCACTTTAACTATTGGATTGCATTGGACTGCACTCCCCTCACTTCTTTAAAACCCTCCTACCAGATATATCCTACCTTGTTCATGCCCAGTGTTTATTTTTTAAATTTTTAAACTATTACATTTGGCCTGGCCATATGTTTTTAAATCCTTTGTGTTATTGTTTATATGTGATTTATATTAATTTGTATTGCATTGTATTGTTTTGTTTATTGCTGTCCTGTTTTATTGATGTGTTGTTGGGCTTGGCCTCATGTAAGCCGCTCCGAGTCCCTTGGGGAGATGGTGGCGGGGTATAAATAAAGTATTATTATTATTAAAGCAGTTAAAAACATGGATGTGGGACCAGGCCTTTGGGTAATCTTTGCAGACTTGACGATGACAATGAAGACAATTAATATGGAAACGGTTATGAATAAGCTTAATGGAGTCTCCAACTACAGAACTCGGCGAGACAACAGCCACCAGACTGGCTTTCTCTTTCTTAGTAGATTTTATTGCATTAACTTAATGTTATAAGTATTCATAATTACTGGTTTTGATATGTATTTTATTGTGTTTACTTGTAGGCATCAAATATGTGCCGGTTGTAAGCCACCCTGAGTTCCCCCCCCCCTCGCCCGGAGGGTTGGGAAGGGCCAGTTGCGCCCGTACCTTGGGAAGTCTGATCTGGCCACAGTGGTCCACGCTCTTGTCACATCCCGAATAGATTACTGCAATGCACTCTACGTGGGGTTGCCTTTGAAGACTGTTCGGAAACTTCAATTAGTCCAACGAGCAGCGGCCAGATTACTCACCGGAGCATCATACAGGGAACATACCACCCCTCTGTTATGTCAGCTCCACTGGCTGCCGATCCAGTTCCGAGCACAATTCAAAGTGCTGGTTTTGACCTACAAAACCCTATACGGCTCCGGCCCAGCATACCTGTCCGAACGCATCTCCTTCTACGTCCCGCCTCGGAGTTTAAGATCCTCTGGGGAGTCCCTGCTCTCGGCCCCACCTCTATCACAAGTGAGATTGGTGGGGACAAGGAGCAGGGCCTTCTTGGTGGTGGCCCCTCACCTGTGGAACTCGCTTCCTGGGGAAATTAGGTCAACACCATCCCTCCTCTCTTTTAGAAGGAAACTAAAAACATGGATATGGGACGAGGCCTTTGGGTAATCTGGCAGACAGACAAAGGACAATGACGACTAGAATTGGATAGGATTATGACAATGCGGAATGAACTTACGGATTTTGAGCTTGGTGAACGTTGATCATTAGATTGGTTTTTATTAGCTATTATGTATAACTGGATTGTTTTAATTGTGTTATAATTGTTGCTGATATATATTTTATCTTATTATTTGTATTGCTGGCATCAAATTGTGCCTTTTGTAAGCCGCCCTGAGTCCCCCCTCAAGAGTTGAGAAGGGCGGGGTAGAAATGCGCAAAATAAATAAATAAATAAGGGTGGGGTATAAATACCCTAAATAAATAAATAAATAAATAAATAAATTATTTAAAAAAATGCTATACATCACATAGCACAAGGTGCATTGCAACACAACACACTATTGGAAAGGCAGGAGTCTGACCCAAAAGTTACACGCAACAAGGTAACTTGCTGAATTATTGCACATGTGTGTGCTGTAAATCCAGAGTTCAGAAGTAAGTACCTTCAACCATAGGAAAACCCCAGTATAACAAACAGCCTTAGGTACTGTAGAATTACAAGATAACCATTTTTGGAAAGTAAAATCAAGTACATTTTAGTCTTTCCCTGACTACTTTTGCCTCCTTGTACTACTCGAATCTTAATAGGAAGCACTTGTAGGAATAGCTCGGAGTTCAGTTGCTAGGTTACTGCCAGATCAACATTTAGAACATCATGAAAAGACAGAAAAAAAGAGTTCATTTGTATTTTACAACCAGAGGTAACTGAACCATTAAAATAAAATACTTTCTTCCACCCTTATTTGCATTCTGTCCAACCATCTATTTAATTTGTGAGAGCTGATGTAGCCAATAATGACGACCAATTAAAATGCAAAATGGAAAAATAACTAAGTAAAAACTTCTATAAGATTTTTAAATCAACAGCTGAAAATTAAATGCCAAACGTGCAAAATAATTCTCATAAATGGCATGGGATTTCAGTGGGGTAGCTGAATGCTCGGTATTGGATTTAAGGAGCACTTGCAGTGAGGACATACCTAGGTGGGACAACATCCTTCACTATTTGCTGGCTGTTGTTGGCTTATTCACTATAGAAAAGAGATGTACTTTTCTGAAAAGTTGCTTGAAGAGATTTGTACATAGATGCTCAACAGTGGCCCTCTTGGAGATGGAGTCTACTTAGTCTTTTTCAACATGTTGTTATTGAAGCCTTGCTAACACCAATCTGATCTTACCATATCAGCAATACGTCCTCAACTGAGAAAAATCAGTAAACACAACTCAGTGAGCAGTGTTCTTCACTGTAGTGAATATTTGCTTTATGTGAGCAAGAATTATATTCATTCTGGCAGTGCAATTTTTATCCTTTGTGTGCCGTGCTCTACCAAGTGTTCATAGTAGAAGCTTTTTTCAGACTTCAGCTGTTAACTCTCCCCCATTACCTTTTGTTTTCATCTTACCATAGAATCATAGAATCATAGAATCATAGAATCATAGAATCAAAGAGTTAGAAGAGACCTCATGGGCCATCCAGTCCAACCCCCTGCCAAGAAGCAGGAATATTGCATTCAAATCACCCCTGACAAATGGCCATCCAGCCTCTGCTTAAAAGCTTCCAAAGAAGGAGCCTCCACCACACTCCGGGGCAGAGAGTTCCACTGCTGAACGGCTCTCACAGTCAGGAAGTTCTTCCTAATGTTCAGATGGAATCTCCTCTCTTGTAGTTTGAAGCCATTGTTTCGCGTCCTAGTCTCCAAGGATTCAGAAAACAAGCTTGCTCCCTCCTCCCTGTGGCTTCCTCTCACATATTTATACATGGCTATCATATCTCCTCTCAGCCTTCTCTTCTTCAGGCTAAACATGCCCAGTTCCCTAAGCCGCTCCTCATACGGCTTGTTCTCCAGACCCTTGATCATTTTAGTCGCCCTCCTCTGGACACATTCCAGCTTGTCAATATCTCTCTTCAATTGTGGTGCCCAGAATTGGACACAATATTCCAGATGTGGTCTAACTAAGGCAGAATAGAGGGGTAGCATTACTTCCTTAGATCTAGACACTATGCTTCTATTGATGCAGGCCAAAATCCCATTGGCTTTTTTTGCCGCCACATCACATTGTTGGCTCATGTTTAACTTGTTGTCCACGAGGACTCCAAGATCTTTTTCACACGTACTGCTCTCGAGCCAGGCGTCCCCCATTCTGTATCTTTGCATTTCATTTTTTCTGCCAAAGTGGAGTATCTTGCATTTGTCACTGTTGAACTTCATTTTGTTAGTTTTGGCCAAACATCTCTCTAATCTGTCAAGATCGTTTTGAATCCTGCTCCTGTCCTCTGGCGTATTGGCTATCCCTCCCAATTTGGTGTCGTCTGCAAACTTGATGATCATGCCTTCTAGCCCTTCATCTAAGTCATTAATAAAGATGTTGAACAGGACCGGGCCCAGGACGGAACCCTGCGGCACTCCGCTCGTCACTTCTTTCCAAGATGAAGAGGAAGCATTAGTGAGCACTCTCTGTGTTCGTCCACTTAACCAATTACAGATCCACCTCACCGTAGTTTTGCCTAGCCCACATTGGACTAGTTTCCTTGCCAGAAGGTCATGGGGGACCTTGTCGAAGGCCTTACTGAAGTCCAGGTATGCTACATCCACGGCATTCCCCGCATCTACCCAGCTTGTAACTCTATCGAAGAAAGAGATCAGATTAGTCTGGCATGACTTGTTTTTGATAAATCCATGTTGACTATTAGCGATGACTGCATTTGTTTCTAAGTGTTTGCAGACTGCTTCCTTAACAATCTTTTCCAGAATCTTGCCCGGTATCGACGTGAGGCTGACCGGACGGTAGTTGTTTGGGTCGTCCTTTTTTCCCTTCTTGAAGATTGGGACCACATTGGCCCTCCTCCAATCTGCTGGAACTTCTCCCGTTCTCCAAGAACTCTCAAAGATGGTTGCCAATGGTTCCGAAATGACTTCCGCTAGTTCCTTCAATACTCTTGGGTGTAGTTGATCTGGCCCTGGGGACTTGAACTCATTAAGAGCGGCCAGGTATTCCTAGACAACTTCTTTCCCAATTTGGGGTTGGATGTCCTCCAATCCCTCATCCACTCCATCTTGCTGAGGTTGAAGACTCTCTTTTTGTGAGAAGACCGAGGCAAAGAAGGCATTAAGTAGTTCTGCCTTTTCCCTATCCCCTGTCAGCATTGGCCCATCTTCTCCTCGAAGAGGTCCTATCGCCTCCTTGTTTTTCCTTTTTCTACTGACATAAGAATAGAAGCCCTTTTTATTGTTTTTAATGTCCCTGGCAAGTCCGAGCTCGTTTTTTGCTTTAGCTTTGCGGACCTTTTCCCTACAGGTGTTGGCTATTTGTTTGAATTCTTCTTTGGTGATTTCTCCCTTTTTCCACTTCTTGTGCATGTCTCTTTTGTGTCTTAGCACAGTTAGAAGTTCTTTGGACATCCATTCTGGCTTCTTTGCACTTGTCCTATTTTTTCTCTTTGTTGGCACGGTTTGCAATTGCGCTTTGAGTATTTCACTCTTGAGAAATTCCTATCCATCCGTAGCTCCCTTGTCTTTTAGTATCTGTGTCCACGGAATGCTGCTCAGCGTTTCCTTCATTTTTTGGAAATCAGCTCTCCTAAAGTCCAAAATGCGGGTTTGACTTGTCTTAGTTTCGGCCTTCCTTTGTACCTCAAATTGCAGGAGCACATGGTCACTTGCCCCTAAGGATCCTACCACTTCGACCGCATCGATCAGGTCCTCCGCATTTGTTAGGATGAGATCAAGAGTAGCCAATCCCCTTGTTGCCTCTTCTACCTTCTGGACCATGAAATTGTCTGCAAGGCAAGCGAGGAATTTGTTGGACCTTGTACTCTTGGCCGAGTTTGTTTTCCAGAAAATATCGGGATAGTTGAAATCGCCCATGACTACTACATCTCTTTTCTGTGCCTGTTTGGTCAACTGTTGGCAGAAGACTTCATCAAGATCTTCCTCCTGGCTTGGGGGTCTGTAGTAGACGCCTACAACGACATCTTTTTGAGTCCCAGTTCCCTTGATTCTTATCCAGATGATTTCAAGCTGGTTTCCCAGATTGCTGTCTTGAATTTCTTCTGCAGCATAAGAGTTTTTGACATATAAGGCTACTCCGCCTCCTCTCCCCTTTGTTCGGTTTCTGTGAAAGAGGTTATACCCCTCGATATCTACATTCCAGCGATAGGAGTCATCCCACCAGGTTTCAGTGATGGCTATGATATCATATTTGTGGTGTTGTGCTAGAAGTTGGAGTTCATCTTGTTTATTTCCCATGCTCTGTGCATTAGTGTATAGTTTATCTTCCAAAATTGGCAAAAATATCACAAGGAGTAAAGCCTAATTGTTGGAAGTGCGATATACAATGAGCATCATGTAAAAAAGCAAAAATATTGGAAATCAATCCTTGAGGTGATAACAATCATAAAGACAAACATGAGCTTTAAACCAAAACTGCTACTATTAGGAATGATAAACAGGGAAATCAAAAGACGAGAAGAAAAGATAATTCAATATATCTTAACATTACACAGATTAGTATACACCCAAAGACAGAAGCATAGGTGAATTGGATACTGAAATTATTTTGAGTTAGTAGAGACGTATAAATTAACTAGAATCATAGAAATTAACTAGAATCATAGAATTGGAAGAGACCTCGTGGGCCATCCAGTCCAACCCCCTGCCAAGAAGCAGGAATATTGCATTCAAAGCACCCCTGACAGATGGCCATCCAGCCTCTGTTTAAAAGCTTCCAAAGAAGGAGCTTCCACCACACTCCAGGGCAGAGAGTTCCACTGCTGAACAGCTCGCACAGTCAGGAAGTTCTTCCTCGTGTTCAGATGGAATCTCCTTTCTTGTAGTTTGAAGCCATTGTTCCGCGTCCTAGTCTCCAGGGAAGCAGAAAACAAGCTTACTCCCTCCTCCCTGTGGAGGGACACTATGCTCCTATTGATGCAGGCCAAAATCTCATTGGCTTTTTTTGCCACATCACATCAAATTGTTGGCTCATGTTTAACTTGCTGTCCACAAGGACCCCAAGTTCTTTTTCACACGTACTGCTCTCGAGCCACGCGTCCCCCATTCTATATCTTTGCATTTCATTTTTTCTGCCAAAGTGGAGTATCTTGCATTTGTCCCTGTTGAACTTCATTTTGTTAGTTTTGGCCCATCTCTCTAAACTGTTATGATTGTTTTGAATTCTGTTCCTGTCCTCTGGAGTATTGGCTATCCCTCCCACTTTGGTGTCGTTTATATTATTGAGGAAACAAATCAGTTGGCAACTTTGTGAAATATGTCCATTTGGGGGGGGGGGGGGTTAACCATATGTTGAATTAGATTGCAAATCAGTATTTAAAGAAGACAAATCAAAAATCAATAAATCCTAATGAGATGATAACTGTAACTCTAATATGTTGTGTTCATATTAATGTATGTAGAGCTAGTGTGTATATTAGACCAGGAGTCCTCAAACTTTTGAAACAGAGGTCGCAGTCCCTCAAACTGTTGGAGGGCCGGATTATAATTTGGAAAAAAAGGAGTGAATTCCTATGCACACTGCACATATCTTATTTACAGTGCAAAAAACACTTTAAAACAACACAATAATTAAAATGAAGAACAATTTTAACAAATATAAACTTATTAGTATTTCAATGGGAAGTGTGAGCCTGCTTTTGGCTGATGAGATAGGATTGTTGTTGTTGTGTGCTTTCAAGTCATTTCGGACTTAGGTTGACCCTGAGCGAGGGGCGGGTAAATGACCTTGAGGACCCATATTCGACCCTCGTAGTTTGAGGACCCCTGTGTTAGACATTATGTTGTACTAGGTGTAATGCACGTTTCTTTACATGGGCAATTTTCCATAGAAAATAGAAAGGTAATATGTACATTTGCCAATTGTTAAAGAATGTGTACTGTTTGTATATAATGTCACAATAAAATGATTTTTTTAAAAACACAGGTTATCTTCCAGTGCATGAATATGTGCACTTATGCCACTCTTTTTTCTGTGCATCTGGTATCGTTATTTTAAAAGCTGGTATCAAAATAAAGCCAAAGCAATTATTTTTACCAACTAAAGGTCATACCTATTGTTTATGAACAATTCCTTCTAAACATCCATGCAGTCATTGTGCAAGGGTAGGAAAACAAAGAAGGACCTATTGCTTATAAGTATAAATCCAGGGCTTCCCAGAAGTACATCATTGAAACACAAGCCACATTATGGAAGAGTAAAAGTCACAGAAGAAAAGAAAAATAGGATTTGAATTTGACCTCAAATGCCACAAACCTACTGTTTGGTCACCTGGGATCTTGACATCATTGCCTGCTACTTTGTTTATAACTGTACAGGAGAAGTGAACACAGGAGCTCTGGACCTTCAGTGCAGGAGTCAGACCAGGACAGAGTTTCCTTCTGCCATAAAAATCTCATCTTGGGCAAGAATTGTTGCTATCTGACAACAGCAATGGCTGCTCATTTGTGAGCACTACATTTAAGTAGTCTTTTTAGAGCCACACAGAAATGTCTTTATGTTTAGAAGAGAAGAGGAGTTCCTGTTTTAGCCTTATTACAGCTTAGCATCACAAAAAGAAAGCTGCATGAGCCTCCAGCCTTTGGAAAGCACTCTTTTTCGAGGACCACGGGATGTTATGGCATGAAAAGCCCAACAAACTATGGTTAATATTCAATTCTGCTTAGTTGAAACAAATTAACTTCAAATCATGGTTTATTAAGTCACTTTGCTTTAACTAACCTTAGTTAATGACTAATTAGAGTGGCTAGTTGAGGCTTATATAAAACTGATGTGGATACTTCAGAACACCTCTCTTAGCTAGATACTTGTTTTTGCAACAGTAAACTATGGTTTAGCATTACAGCCATCCCTCCACATTTGCAGGTTTAACCTTTATGGATTGGAACAAATGGATTAATGGTTGCCACCCCTATTATAACAATATAATGTTATAGTACAATGTAATCTATATAAATAAAAATGTAATGTTCGTTTGTGGGATTAACAGAACTCAAAACCACTGGACGAATTGACACCAAATTTGGACAGCACACACCTAACAATTCAATGTATGTCCTTCACTCAAAAAATGATTTTGTCATTTGGGAGTTGTAGTTGCTGGGATCAAGTGTAGTTCACTTACAATCAAAGAGCATTATGAACTCCACCAACGATGGAATTGAACCAAACTTGTCACACAGGACTTCCCAGACCAACAGAAAACAGTAGAAGGGTTTAGTGGGCATTGATCTTGAGTTTTGGAGTTATAGTTTACCTACACCCAGAGAGCACTGTGGACTCAAACAATGATCGATCTGGACCAAACTTGGCATGAATACTCCACATGCCCAAATATGAACACAGAAGGAGTTTGGGGAAAAGAGACCTTGAAATTTGGGAGTTGTAGTTGCTGGGATTTATAATTCATCTACAATCAAAGAGCATTCTGAACCCCACCAACGATAGAATTGAACCAAACTTTTCACACAGAACCCCCATGACCAACAGAAAATACTATGTTTTTGGATGGTTTTAGTGACCTCTCTGACACCCCTTTATGACCTGCGCAGGGCTTCCAACCCCCAGGTTGCAAAATGCTGCCTTAAGTCCATCCAATCCAACTCCCTTCACCAAGGCAAGAAAACATAACCAGAGCCCTCCTGTGAAACAGCTATCCAGCCATAGATACAGATAGACAGCCAGACAGATAGACAGACAGATAATGATTCACACACACACACACACACACACGTATATGACAGATATAGTATCATAGATTTGAAAGGGACTCCTAAAGAAGGACAGTTTTGTGCAGCAGCTATAAAAATAAGAAAGCAGTTTGTGGATGATTTTGATGGATAAAGTTTTAACTTATTTTATTATCCATATAAGCTTCATATGTGAAGCCATGTAGATAACATTTTATTATATTATTTATTTCATGTCAATAGCATTGCATAAACAAACAAGTAAAAAAAACTGATAAAATAGAGGGAATACAAGTGGCTAAATAATTTTTGACCAAAGCCGGGCAACAGCAACCGCATTGTCTGCAAGTTTAAACAATTCTTCCTCTGTGCATGAGGCAGGGCATTGTGGACAAGCATACAGGTGTGGAGTTGTCTGTTCTGCTCAACAGTCACACAAGCTGGAGGATTATTTTAGGGAGTGCCACTTAGCCAGGTTGTCTTTTGATCTGCCCGCTCCACTTCTGAGTCTGTTCAGGGACTTCCAAGTTGCCCATTCTTGGTTTGCCCCTGGAGGAAGACCCTCATGGGGGGCCACCCATTTGGAATTTCCTGGTTTAGGGATACTCTTGCTATTGCTGGAGGGATATTAAGGAAAGTATTGGTCCTCATGAAACTTTTCCTTGATTTGAGTCTATTGGAAGGAGGCTGATAGCCAGCAATAGATGGCTTTCACAGTGTTCAACCTTATCTCTCACAGTTGGTAACAACTTTCTGTCACACATCAAGGAGGGCAATGCCAGCTAGCTTATAGAGTCTATCAACAGGTGTAGGTTTGAGACATCCTGTGATTATTCTGCATGTTTTGTTCAGTGCTATGTTCACCTGCTTCGTATGGACAGACTTGTGCCAAACAGGGCAGGCATACTCAGCAGTTGAGTAAGACAAGGCCAGGGTTGATGTTCTTATTAATTTTGAGTCTGCATCCCATGCACTGCCAGTAAGTTTCCACAGGATGTTATTGCGTGCAGCTACTTTGTACTTGGTGTTCATACAGTGTTTCCTAAATGTTAGTGTTCAATCTAGGTGATATCAAGATATTTAGGATGGGAACAGTGTTCGAGGTCTTGGCCTTCCCAGGTAATTTTCAATTTCCTGTTCAATTCACGGTTATGTAGGTGGAAAGCACACACTTGTGTCTTGGCAAGGTTAGGCTTCAGGTGGTTATCTTTGGTGTTTTTTTATTTACCTCATTTCTATCCCATCCTATCTTACCCCAGGGAGAACTTAGAGTGGCTTACAACTTGGCACAGTTCGATGCCACATTGAAACAAAAACATAACAGATTATAAAAACATTACAAACTAAATCATTAAACATATTGATTTGCTGGAGTGATCTTTAGCTTGAGAGATCTTTCAAGGCATTAGTAAGTTGTTTTTTGACTGTTTTGAAGTCTTTTGCTTGTGTTGTTAGGCCAAGATCAGCATATATAAAGCTCTTTGAGTGGTGGCTATGGCTGATCTATATGGACTATCTGCTGTTGCAAATTTCTGGTTTTAATATTAGCACTTTCTTTAAAAACACTGTTTTAAAGTTTTACACTTTTGCTCTGTGACCATAATAATAATAAAAAAAATCTCTAGAGCAGTGGTGTCAGGATGTGGCCTTCGAGTTAAGTCAACAAAGCCGGATCCTCCTTTCCTCGAAGACTCCTTTCTGACATCGATGTGAATTATGGTTTGATAAGGGGGGCCATCTAGCAAACGGGAATCCTGTCAAGTGGTTCTCAACCTTCCTAATGCCGCAACCTCTTAATACAGTTCCTCATGTTGTTGTGACCCCCAAGAATAAAATTATTTTGTTGCTACTTCATAACTGTAATTTTGCTACTGTTATGAATTGTAAACATCTGGTATGCAGGATGTATTCTCATTCACTAGACCAAGATTTGGCACAAATCCCTGATACGTCCACATTTGAATACTGATGGAATGAGGGGGGGATTGGTTTTGCCATTTGGGAGTTGTAGTTGCAGTCATTTATAGTTAACCTACAATCAAAGAGCATTCTGAACTCCACCAAGGATGGAATTGAACTAAAATTGGCAGAGAGAACTCCCTTGACCAACAGAAAATACCCCTCACAAACCCCCCCCCCCAGGGGTCCTGACCCCCAGGTTGAGAAACACTGCTCTAGAGCAAGCCTGCACAACCTCCAGGTGTTTTGGACTTCAGCTCCCAGAATTCCTGGACATTGGACAATCTGTCTAGAGCTCCTGGGAGCTGGAGGCTGAAACACTTGGAGGGCCACAGGTTGTGCAAGCCTGTTCTATAGCATATATCATCAGCACTCCACATTTACTAGATTTAACAGCACAGAATTCCCATAAAAGAAAAAAAATACATGAATAAGAAAATAAGCTTCTGGGTTTGTTTGTTTGTTTGTTTGTTTACTTGAGAGAACACATCTCTAGCAATGTCTAGGTTCTCCAGCATGACCAGACAATCAAGAGATTCCTAGCGTGAATATTTTAATGAAATCCATAAATAATCATATACACAAAAGTAAAAACTGCAAATGTGGAGAGTCAACTGGACTTGTTTACTTAGGTGGAAAAGGAGGGGATTGGGGTACACATTCACTTGCTCACATGGGCAAGAAAAAATGGATGGTATGGGGGAATGTGAGGAAGGAGGATGTGCATCTGCATACACTCTCTCATATTTTCGCTTACTTGCCCAGAGTAGAAAGGGCAGAGAAGCACATGGAGCAGGCCCATAGCCAGGATTTTGTTTCGGGGGAGCTGAGTTTGATTCGGGGGGGGGGGGGGGGGGGCTGAGTCTGAGTGAAAGAGGGTCTACCTTAGCAAACCTTTTGTATCATTACCCCAATACCCCAATGCATATGGGATATATTGAGCATGGTGATCAGATCATGATATGAATAAACATAACAGTTTAAATAATGTACCAGTAAGGCCTTCTCGCGGACCACCATGAGAATTTCAGGGGGGGCTGAAGCCCCCCAAGCGCCCCCCCCCCCAGGCTACATGCCTGACATGGAGGGAGGGAGAATGTATTTTCCTCCTTGTATTTCTTGCACAAATTGGCTGGGGCAAAGTGGATGCGATGGGGAAAATTAGGACAGAGAGGAAATTGATGGTGCACAGTCTCTGAGGCAGACAGGGACAGAGCAGGGGAAGAGAAGATAGCAGGGGTGGGTCGCATGGCAGCAATGGCAGGAGGAAAACAAGAGGAGCAAGAAGGGGCAGGAAGGAGTGCAGAGGCACTGGCTTTTCATCGGTCTACCTCGAAGAACAGCAGAAGTGAGGGAATGCATGAGGGAATATGAATATGCTTGGGTCTAGCAATCTCACCAGTACATATACATTTTGAGTGTGTTAAACATGCTTTAGGGGGCCTAGAAATATTTGCCCTCAAGCCCCAGAGAACTGGAGGGACAACTGTAGTAGTAGTAATAATAATAATAATAATAATAATAAACCTTTATTTATACCCCGCTACCATCTCCCAAAGGACTCGGTGCGGCTTACAAGAGGCCGAGCCCAAATACATCAGTAAAACACAACAACAACATTACAATAATAAAAAAAACTCATAAACAAAGCAAAAAACATAAACAATAACAACGCGACGCATTAAAACCTGTGGCAGGGCCAAATGTAGTGCTTAAAATCTTTAAAAGTGCTGGGCATGATCAGGTGAAATAGGATAAATATTTTAGGGATAGGTGGGGCGTGCAAGCAATTCTAGATCTCTACTAAAGTGCATTTGGGACATATTGCTTGGAGTTTCCTTACTGTACATCTGAGCACAACCATTGCCAAACCAACTCCATTATGAAAATCCTTCAGCCTTAAAAATGATGCCTCCAGAAAACTCATAAGATCCAGCCTTAATGAAATAGACAGTCAGGGAGGAAAAGAGAACTTAGGGCAGAAGCATGCAGTTGAGACCAACTGTACCTTATTTAATTTCCTGGTTCCTCTTACTGCAAATTAGTTACAAATTGACCTATTTGTTTATATTTTTACTACTTACACATAAGACTGGCTAGCCAAAATTGATTTTAGTGTATATTTTTAAAATATGGCCTCAATCAAATTGCTACTCTTAAAGCATACCCTCTGGATAAATGTAATTTACATATATGTTGGCATAAAATTCAGCAATTGATTCAACAGGTTTACTTTAATTGGCCAGCTGAGTATTAACATACAACCATCTCTCTATTTTTGACAGCATTCAAGTGTTTTGCGCTACTATTTTGAGCATCTTTAGTTTTATAGAATCATAAAATAATAAAGTTGGAAGAGAGCACATGGGACATCTAGTCCAACCCCCTGTCTTGCAGGAAAAGCACAACCAAAGTATCCCTGACAGATGGCCATCCAGCCTCTGTTTAAAGGTCTCAAAGGAAGAAACTTTCCCCACACTCTGAAGCAGAGAGTTCCACTGCTGAACAGCTTGTATGGTCAGGAAGTTCTTCCTAATGTTCAGGTGGAATCTCATTTCCTGTAATTTGAACTCATTTATTATTTGCTTATGAATTTATTGTGTATTGTATGTTGTTGATTGTCGGCAGCCTTGGCCTTTGTAAGCCACATTGAGTCCTCCGGGAGATTTTGCGGGGTATAAATAAAGTTAATAATAATAATAACCTATAAAGCCCTAAACGACATTGGCCCTGTTTACCTCTCCAAACGTATTCTCCCCTATGAACCATCAAGATTATTAAGATTGTCTGGAGAGGCCCTGCTCTCGGTCCCACCGGCCTCGCAAGCGCGTCTGGTGGGGACGAGGGACAGGGCCTTCTCGGTGGTGGCCCCTCGACTCTGGAACTCTCTCCCACTGGAGATCAGAACCGCCCCATCTATCCTGACATTTAGGAAACAGGTGAAGACTTGGTTATGGAGACAGGCATTCGACGAGTGAGCCAACACCCTGAGATATGGATGGAGGATGATGAACAACGATTTTAGTGTGACGACTGACCATTATAGTTATTGATTGTAATTGCTGTTTTAATGTTTTACTCTAATATGTATTATGATGTTTTATTGATTGTATGTGATATTATGGTTGAAAACCGGTCTGAGTCCCTCAAGAGAGGTGAGAAGGCCGGTATACAAAAATTTTAAATAAATAAATAATAAATAATAATAATTTCTCTGAGTCCTAGTTTCCTGGGCAGCAATTTGTAAGATCCTTCAATTTCTTTTCTTCCCAGAAAACAACGAAGCAGAACTCAGGGGATTTTTCTAGGTATTCAAGAAGCTGGATACACAGTTTCAAATCCCAAGAGAGTTTGAGATTTCTTTCTCTTCAACAACTCCTGCATTCTTAAAACTACTCAAGACTTGAATACCGAGAGTCTTTCAAAATGGATTGATCCTGAACAAGCAATCTACTGCTCAATGTTACAATCCCATCAATTCTGTGCTCAAGTCTTTGGTCATATCTGAAGTAGCTTTACAGAATCTCTAAGAACAAGAACAAGCAAGGCCTCAACTATCATAGGGGCAAATAATTAAAATGGAAAAAATAGTGTGCATCACTCTATTTTGAGGAGCTGATAGACAAACCTGAACCGAATTTTTAGGCAGCACAAGAAGCATGGCAAAGGAAACTGCATTACCTAAGCAGATGAAATTACTAATGTCAACACAGACAAGGTCAAGGATAGTTACTTTTCTCAAGAGTAGTTGATTAGTAAGAAGTTACACATGAATCAGAATTGTTACTTCCTGAAAATTTGTATTAACAAACATTAAAGCTTTTCCACATGCTACACGATGGACAAGCCTAAGGATATATGGTACACCTGACTACAAAATGCAATTAATCCCAATCCCGTAAAAGATTTACATCATGCTTTTTTTTTCTTTGCACAATTGGGATACAAGGCAATGTACAGTAAAACTGCTCAAGTATGTAAAAGAAATAAAATAATGTACACAATTTAAAGCCGTACAACAAAGGAAAACTAAAGTGTCCATCCAGTTAAAAACTACGTGCACAAAGTGAAGTCAGCAGTGTATGCTTCGCCGAAATAAAAATATATTTTACACACCAGCGGAAAGTAAATAGGAAGCTTGCATGGACTCCATTGGAAAGGAGTTTGACAGCATGGGAGCATGAACAAGTTCTCTCATGTCTGCATTAGAGACTCCTGTAAAGGTGGTGGGACCCTTAGGAGTCTTCTCTGAAGACCTCAGAGTCAAGAGAATACAGCCTCCTCAGATAACCTGTACTAAAGTTGCATAGGGTTTCCTAGGTCATAGTTGGCCCTCTGAATTATTACTGGAAACAAACCAGTAGCCTGTGAACTTGTCACAACAAAGAAATCATGTCTTCTCTGTATTGGGTCCCAGTCAACAGTCTAACTCCATTTTGGACCAAGGAAAGCTTCCACACTCTTTTCAAAGGTGACTTCACAGAGTCTTACTGTCCTCTAAACAGGGGGAAAGCAATGCTTATATTTATTTACATCACAACAATCAATTACTGAATCTAGCCTGTTGCAATGTTTATAAAATGATTCTGATGCAAATGTATGCAATTGTAAGTTTTAGGAAGTTTACATACCATCACTTTGGGTCTTGCTTTTCATTTCCTCCAGCCAGGTTGGGATATCTTTCAGAGGAACATAATCTCGTAAATATTCTTTACGTCGCTCCTCCAATGTCATCTTCAACAAACGTTCTGTTTTGTAAAAAAAACAAAAAAACAAAACAGTAAGAATTGTTGGAAATAATATTAATGGTTTCACTTGCAGCAAGGGTCTACAAATATGTATTCACTTATTTGCTTCATTTCTATAGATGTGATATATAAAATATTACCTAGAACATGCCCATATTTTTACTGTATTTTATGTAATTTTAAAAATCTTAAATTTAAATTGTTTAGGGGGCATTGCCTCAAACAACATTTAGGGTATAATGTCTTCCTTCTGCTACTATTTGGATTGTGGTGTTGTATCTTTCCATGAATTCTGAATGATAGTGTACATTTTACTGATGTTTATTTGATGGTTCAAATGTTCCTATCTTGATGTATATTTTATTATGTAAAATTATTATTAACTGCTTTCGATGTAGTTTAGTAATCTAGACCAGTGGTTCTCAATCTGTGTGTCCCCAGGTGTTTTGGCCTCCAACTCCCAGAAATCTTAACAGCTAATAAATTGGTTGGGATTTCTGGGAGTTGTAGGCCAAGACAGGTTGAGAACCACTGCTCTAGGCAAACCTGCATGAAGAGGAGCCATAAAGCATGTCCTTTGCCCTTAGAAAGTACTATCAATTGGTATCTTCCCTCCTACTGTTTCCTAAAAGCACACCACATACTGATGCTAGTGAAAACCTTTGCATCTTATAGCATCATTGTTAGCTTGCTTTGGTTTTATGACTGTATATTGTGTAGCAATGAAGCAATACAGATACTTGCCTTGGCATCAACCTCTTCAATCTGAGAATTAGAACACTTGTATTACCACCATCCATTGAGGAGATTCAGTTTGAAAGTTATACTTGGGGCCTATTAAGTGTATATGAAGCACCTGAAGCATTGATCTGAGGTGCCTTCCACACTGCCATATAAAATCCAGATTTTCTGCTTTGAACTGGATTATGTGGCGGTGTAGACACATATAATCTAGTTCAGGGGTCCTCAAACTGTTGGAGGGCCGAATTATAATTTGAAAAAAAAAAGAATTAATTCCTATGCACACTGCACATATCTTATTTGTAGTGCAAAAAGCATTCAAAAAACAATACAATAATTAAAATGAAGAACAATTGAAATAAATATAAACTTATTAGTACTTCAATGTGAAGTGTGGACTTGTTTTTGGCTGATGAGATAGAATTGTTGTTGTTCTGTGCTTTCAAGTCATTTCAGGTTGACCCTGAGTGAGGGTCAGGTAAGTGACCTTGGAGGGCCGTATCCGGCCCTCAGGTCTTAGTTTGAGGACCCCTGATCTAGTTCAAAACAGACAATCTGGATTATATGGCAGTGTAGAAGGGGCCTGACTTGTCTCAGCAACAACTGTAACAAAATGTAACACAGCTTAAAAGAAACTCCTGTTGTCAGATACTTGAAACAACGCTAAAAGCTACTGAATAAACTTTTTCACACTGGTTGTAGTCTGAAGAAAGTCCTCTGTCTTGCTGATGCAAAATGAGCATTTGCAATAACTTTAATCACAGGCAAAGTATATTATAGTCCTCAAGTATGATTCCAAATAGAAGTATTTCCATCAACAGCATTCAAAACTAGAATTTCCACAGTCTTTTAAACAGTATGTGTTAGAAAAAATGAACATAGCTCTCTTGAATGGAATAAGACTAGTTTAATGGATCATTGAAAGACTGACTTTTGGGCACTGAACCAGAGTTCATACTGAAGTAATACGGAACATTAGTTAATGGAGAAATACAATACTAATATAGGATACAGGGGTTTTCATCATTGTAATAAAAGCTACTACATTTTTTCAATTTTTACATTTTCTGGTTTTCACTTTTCATACTTACCTTAGCAGTAAAATTATGTTCTGCAATAAAATTAGTAATAATCTGCTAACTGATTCCCAAGAATCATATTGTCATTTTTATAGCCTTAAAACCCATCATACATGATAAATATTAAGACATAATGGTTGTACATATACAAGAGTCCACAACAGCTTTTCTTTCACATAAGAAATTTGGATTTTTAGGCCAATACATTCTATAACTTGTCTGATCCTATAAATATTTACAAAGTAACACAGTAATGGTTTTAGAGGAGCAACTTACTATCAAAACAAAAGGAAAAACTTACAAACCAAGGCTGGCTGAGGAGCTTAAAACACAAGTTTCCCATGATAATCTAGGAGGCATTTATACCCTCATGACCCAGCATGTTGTAGTGGTTTGGACAACAATTCTGGAGATCAGAGTTCAAGTCCCCTACCAGGGGTCCTCAAACTAAGGCCCGGGGGGGCCTAATACGGCCCTCCAAGGTCATTTACCTGGCCTTCGCTCAGGGTCAACCTAAGTCTGAAATGACTTGAAAGCACACACAACAACAACCCTATCTAATCAGCCAAAAGTAGGCCCACACTTCCCATTGAAATACTATTAAGGTTATATTTGCTAAAATTGTTCTTCATGTTAATCATTGTATTGTTGTAAGTGTTTTGTTTTTGCACTACAAATAAGATATGTGCAGTGTGCATAGGATTTCATCCATGTTTTTTTTTTTCAAATTATAATCCAGCCCTCCAACAGTTTGAGAGACTGTGACTTGGCTGTTTAAAAAGTTTGAGGACCCCTAGTATAAACACACTGAGTGACGCTTGGTAAGTCACACACTCTCAGCCTCAGAAAAACCCATGACAGAGTTAACTTTAAGTCAGATTTGATTGGGAAGCATACAGCAGCAACAACGCATTCATACCCCAGGCACTACAAACTACTTCTCATAGGAAGAAGAAACACCTCTGAGTATTGGGTTCTAGGTTTTTTCGGGCTGTATGGCCATGGTCTGGAGGCATTCTCTCCTGATGTTTCGCCTGCATCTATGGCAAGCATCCTCAGAGGTAGTGAGGATGCTTGCCATAGATGCAGGCAAAACGTCAGGAGAGAATGCCTCTAGACCATGGCCATAGAGCCTGAAAAAACCTACAACAACCCAGTGATTCCGGCCATGAAAGCCTTCGACAATACCTCTGAGTATTCATTGACTCAGAAAACTCTGAAAATAATGAGATTGCCATAAAGCAACAGGTGCTTTGAAGGCACTTACACACGCAAACACATGAACAAAATATTCTTATATTCAAGCTATTTATTGACAGTAACCCCAAATATTTAGTGGCGATCCCTTCTGAACAGTTACTTTAAACATGTAGATGTGGCAGTTAATGTTTACATTAACTGTTCAACATGTTCACTAGTTAACAGGATTAAGATATTTATTCCGACACAGAAAGAGTGGTGTGGTTGTTACGAGTCACTACTTTAGTCCGCCAGAGTGATCCACAAACTAGCATGAGACCTGCCCTGTTTTATGTGCCTTTTTGTAGCTTGTAACTCAGGGGGCTTCCTTTTTTATAACCACCATTCTTGTGGCCGGGCAATTGCTCTCAATCAGCTCAGCAGAAAGATAGCAGTCTTTGTTAGTTCAATGGAAACCCTGCTTAGTGCACAAGTTCAAAGTCAACTGCTTTTTGTACTCAGGAAGAACTGTTGATCCAACTGAAATGACCTGACACTTTTGCATACTGCTGGCATAAAAATAAAGCAAGGGGCATGTTTTTAAGAACAAACCACATATTCATTTTATAGTTGCATTCAAGTATAAGGGCCAAGAGCACCCTGTTTTCACTATCCGCTATGTCAATAACCTCACAGTGGATTGCATGCTTAGTCAACCTCCACTGGCAGCTTCGTTTTCAAAGTGTGTGGAAACTAAAGTTGCAAGCAAGAAGTAAGGAGATGCTCTGTACTTTCATTTCCTAACTGGGACATGTGAAAAAAAAGTTGAGGAAACAAAAAAGCACTTCTTTCAGAATCCCCTGACATGTGTGTAGTGTGGCAAAACCTAGATAAGACATGCATTGTGTTATCCTCCCATACCTGAATACATGAGACAGGTTATGAGGGTCTAGCATGAATAAAAAGGTGACAAAATACACCATTCTTTACTGTGTGCCTTCAAGTCACTTCCAACTTACGGTGACTCTATTTATTCATTTACACATGTATTATATTTCTCCCAGAATCATAGAAGCATAGAGTTGGAAGAGACCTCATGACCCATCCAGTCCAACCTCCTGTTATGCAGGAAAAGCACAATCAAACTACCCCTGACAGATGGCCATTCGGCCTCTGTTGAAAAACTTTTCCACCACACTCCAAGGCAGAGAGTTCCATTGCTGAACAGCTCATGTGGTGGGGCCCAAGGTGGTTTGTCAAATAATTAAAATCCTAACACAGGGTTTTCTTTGACAAGATTTCTTCTAATAGGGCTTGCCTTTGCCTTCGACTGAGGCCGAGAGAGTGTGACTTGCCTAAGGTCACCGAGTCTCTCAAGTCCTATCAATTTCCCACTCCCCTTTTTGGTTCCATACCTGTCACAATATCCTGTGTTTTAAAATGTGATTTTAAACTGTTTTCTAATCTACTTTTAAATATATTGTCGAAGGCTTTCATGGCCGGAATCACTGGGTTGTTGTAGGTTTTTTCGGGCTATATGGCCATGGTCTAGAGGCATTCTCTCCTGCCGTTTTGCCTGCATCTATGGCAAGCATCCTCAGAGGTAGTGAGGTCTGTTGGAACTCTTTTAAATAACTGCTTTACTGGGAGTTGTCTTTCACATCCCAGGGCGCTTGTGGCCCACTTTGTGCTGGTCAGTGACCATAATAAAGTTTTGTTCTTGTTGTAATATTTCTTCTAATAGGGCTTGCTTTTGCCTTCGACTGAGGCTGAGAGAGTGTGACTTGCCCAAGGTCACTGAGTCTCTCAAGTCATATGGCCCATCATTCAAACTAGCGAATTCAAAGATATACTATAGAGAGAAGATAAAGACAGGCCAGGAACAGAAGGGAAGTGGGGAGAAAAGGAGGGGAAAAGAAACAGGCCTGAGCCAAAGGCAACAGGGCAGAGCTTTCCAAACAGTATGTCACAACACTGTGGGCCCTTCTACACAGCCATATAACCTGTCTGAATGCATCTCCCCCTATGAACCATCACTGAGATTAAATTCCCAGTGTCAAGACCTTGCGTCTAACAGCAACTAGACGCAGAGCCTTTACAGTAGTGGCACCATCACTCTGGAATACTCTGCCACTTATGTAATGTCTTACATGCCCTGCGGAAAGCTGATAAGTGGCAGAGTATTCCAGAGTGATGGTGCCACTACTGTAAAGGCTCTACGTCTAGTTGCTGTTAGACGCAAGGTCTTGACACTGGGAATCTGTTTCGACGGGCCTTTGATCTTTGAAATTGCTGTTTTTAAATTGTTTTAAATTGTTTTTAAATTGTGTTCGATTTTAGCCTTTTCTTGTAAGCTGCTCCGAGCCCCAGGGGAGTGGCGGCATATAAGTTCAAATAATAAATAAATAAATAATCCAGTTCAATGTGGCTTTTATACAGCTGTGTGGAAGGGCCATGGATTATCTGAGTCCACATTACCATAAGATCCAGTTCAATGTGGCTTTTATACAGCTGTGTAGAAGTGGCCAGACTCCCACAAATGTAAGAAGACACCTCAGAGAGCCCTTCCAGACAGGCCCTATATCCCAGGATCTAATCCCAGGTTTTCTCCACCACACCCTGCCCCGGAAGCTTTTAAACAGAGGCTAGATGGCCATCTGTCAGGGGTGATTTGAATGCAGTATTCCTGCTTCTTGGCAGGGGGTTGGACTGGATGGCCCATGAGGTCTCTTCCAACTCTTTGATTCTGTATATCCCAGATTATTTGGCAGTGGGGACTCACATAATCCAGTCTAAAGCAGCAAACCTGGGATTGAATTCTGTCATAGGGCCTGTCTGGGGGCACTTCCACACAGCCATATAACCCAGAATATCAAGGCAGATCATCCACAATATCTGCTTTGAACTGGGTTACCTGAGTCCACACTGCCATATAATCCAGTTCAAAGCAGATCATGTGGGATGTCATACAGCTGTGTGGAAGAGGCCTGGAAGGCCCAGAGTCTTATGTGAAATAAATAAACAAAAAATGTAATTGACAGATTTCGCATGAGATGTCTGTCCAGGTCTGTTGAAGGAGTGCCTCCCTCTGGTTTGGCCAGTCCAACTGAATGGCAGTGTCAGGAAAGTGTGTTTGGGGAGCTCTGCAGCAGGGTCTCGAACTGTGGGATCCAAAACAAACGAAAGGGAAAGGGGATTGGAGAGTGGCAACACACACCGCTGACAGGAAAGCCAAGCAGGCCCTGGCTAAGGTTGCTGACAAGAGAGCTGACAGGAAGACCTCTCTCGTTTATCCCCCCCCCCCCCCCCCCGTTTTGAGCCAAATGAGGTGGCCCTTTGCTTGGGCTCGGGCAGGAGTGGGGCATCCCATTCTGCTTGGGGGGGGGGGGTGAGAGGCGGCCGGGCAGGGCGAGGGAAAGGCAAGCGGAGGGGGAGCCCCTTCCCCTCAGAGTGAGGTACCTTTCTCTTCCCTCCAGAGCTTTTTCCGCTTATTCCCGGGGTACATGGTGCTGTGGCTGGCGGAGGCTTTGAGCTGCAGGTTCCCCAGGCTCACGGGCTGCGGAGGAAACGGGGAGAGGAGGGGAGAGTGGAGCCGCGCTGGGCTGGAGACTGGTGCCGGTGCCTGCCTGCTTGCCCGCTCGCCTTGCCTGCCTGCTTCCTTGCCTGCCTTCCGTCCGCTCTCACTCCCCTCGCCTTCTCCCCGCGCGCGTCAACTGGGTCACGCCTCGCTCTAACCCAACAGACACCCCCGCAGCGCCCGCCTCCTTCGCCGCTTCCCATTGGCCCCCGCGCACGCCGCTCACCGGGGCGTCCCGCCCTCTCAGCCCCCCTCCCCTCTCCAGCCATGGGTTTTTAAAGGGACAGGTAAACACAAGAAGAAGGTTGTCTCCACTCTGCCCTGTGTCCCAGGATCTGATCCCAGGTTAGGCTTTGAACTGGATTATATTGGCCCTGCCACGTCCACATAACCCAGAATATCAAGGCAAGCTTGCTCCCTCCTTGAAGATCTTGGAGTCCTCGTGGACAACAAGTTAAACATGAGCCAACAATGTGATGTGGCGGCAAAAAAAGCCAATGGGATTTTGGCCTGCATCAATAGGAGCATAATGTCTAGATCTAGATGAACTATAAATCCCAGTAACTGCAACTCCCAAATGTCAAGATCTATTTCCCCCAAAGTCCATCTGTGTTCATATTTGGGCATATGGAATATTCGTGCCAAGTTTGGTCCAGATCCATCATTGTTTGAGTCCATGGTAGTCTCTGGATGCAGGTGAACTACAACTCCCAAACTCAAGGTCAATGCTCACCAAACCCTTCTAGTGTTTTCTCTTGGTCATGGGAGTTGGTTCAATTCTATCATGCTATTTGATTGTAGATGAACTATAAATCCCAGCAACTACAACTCCCTATCTATCTGTCTATCTATATCTATGGCTAGATGGCTTTTTGTCAGGACAACTTTGATTACGTTTTCTTTTAGTGTTTTCTGTTGTTTATGGGAGTCCTGTGTGTCACATTTGGTTCAATTCCACCAACGATGGGCCAAAACTAACCAAATGAAGTTCAACAGTGACAAATGCAAGATACTCCACTTTGGCAGGAAAAACAAAATGCAAAGATACAGAATGGGGGACAATGCCTGGCTCGAGAGCAGTACGTGTGAAAAAGATCTTGGAGTCCTCGTGGACAACAAGTTAAACGTGAGCCAACAATGTGATGTGGCAGCAAAAAAAGCCAATGGGATTTTGGCCTGCATCAATAGGAGCATAGTGTCTAGATCTAGGGAAGTCATGCTACCCCTCTATTCTGCTTTGGTTAGACCACACCTGGAATATTGTGTCCAATTCTGGGCACCACAATTCATGAGAGATATTGACAAGCTGGAATGTGTCCAGAGGAGGGCGACTCAAATGATCAAGGGTCTGGAGAACAAGCCCTATGAGGAGCGGCTTAAGGAGCTGGGCATGTTTAGCCTGAAGAAGAGAAGGCTGAGAGGAGATATGATAGGTAAAGGTAAAGGTTGTCCCCTGACATTAAGTCCAGTCATGTCTGACTCTGGGGTGTGGTGCTCATCTCCATTTCTAAGCCGAAGAGCCAGCGTCGTCCGTAGACACCTCCAAGGTCATGTGGCCGGCATGACTGCATGGAGCGCCGTTACCTTCCCGCTGGAGCGGTACCTATTGATCTACTCACATTTGCATGTTTTCGAACTACTAGGTTGGCAGAAGCTAGGGCTGACAGCGGAAGCTCACGCCACTCCCTGGAATCGAACCTGCAACCTTTCAATCAACAAGCTCAGCAGCTCAGCGCTTTAACCCACTGTGCCACCGGGGGCTCCATTATATCAATATATATCAATATATATATTATATCAATTATATCAATATATATATTATTATATTATATTGCATTATATTATCATTATCAATATATAATATATACTAGCCGTCCCCTGCCACGCGTTGCTGTGGCCCACTTTGGTGGTCATGGGGGTTCTGTGTGGAAGGTTTGGCCCAATTCTATCGTTAGTGGGGTTCAGAATGCTCTGTGATTCTAGATGAACTATAAATCCCAGTAACTGCAACTCCCAAATGTCAAGATCTATTTCCCCCAAAGTCCATCTGTGTTCATATTTGGGCATATGGAATATTCGTGCCAAGTTTGGTCCAGATCCATCATTGTTTGAGTCCATGGTAGTCTCTGGATGCAGGTGAACTACAACTCCCAAACTCAAGGCCAATGCTCACCTAACCCTTTCATTATTTTTTGCTAGTCGTGGGCATTCTGTGTGCCAAGTTTGGGTCAATTCAATCTCTGGTGGAGTTCAGAATGCTCTTTGATTGTAGGTGAACTATAAATCCCAGCAACTACAACTCTCAAGATCCAGAGAATGAAACTGCATCCTGCTTATCAGATAGAATCATAAAATCATAGAATCAAACAGTTGGAAGGGACCTCATGGGCCATCCAGTCCAAACCCCTACCAAGAAGCAGGAATATTGCATTCAAATCACCCCTGACCAGGCCTGTAGCAAGGGGGTGGTTTTAGGGGTTCAAACCCCCCCTGAAATGTTTCAGATTTTTTAAAAAAACCTGGTTTACTCATTAATTTTAACTGGTTAAACAAATCCCCATGCTAGCTCTATAAGATGCAAAAAATTAAGAGTCCCTCCAGAACTGTAAGCACTATCTCAAGCAAATATTGATAATTTATTCACATTGTCATTACTTGCAGCAATAGCCGATGTAGGGAAGCAACCAAGTTGGGTGTGTGTGTGTTGAATGCTCTCATTAAGGAGGCCAGACTTGATGGAGGTGGTTGACAGGGGCGAAGCTACAGGCTATTGAAGGCTGCTCTGCCCCCTGCTGTGCTCTTTGCTTCAGCGTGAGCTAGGAGGCGGGTTTCAACCCCCCCCCCCCCGAAATTTTCAACCCTCCCCGAAATTTTCAACCCCCTCCTGAAATTTTCAACCCCCCTGCCGAAATTGTCAACCCTCCCCAAAAAATTTTTCTGGCTACGGCCCTGATTATATTGGCCCTTCCACGTCCATATAACTCAGAATATAATAGAATCATAGACTCATAGACTCAGAAGAGACCTCCTGGGCCATCCAGTCCAACCCCATTTGGCCAAGAAGCAGGAAAATCGCCTTCAAAGCACCCCCGACAGACCATAGAATCATAGAATCAAAGAATTGGAAGAGACCTCATGGGCCATCCAGTCCAACCCCATTCTGCCAAGAAGCAGGAATATTGCATTCAAATCACCCCTGACAGATGGCCATCCAGCCTCTGTTTAAAAGCTTCCAAAGAACGAGCCTCCACCACACTCCGGGGCAGAGAGTTCCACTGCTGAACGGCTCTCACAGTCAGGAAGTTGGGTTGTTGTAGGTTTTTTCGGGCTGTATGGCCATAGTCTAGAGGCATCTCTCCTGACGTTTTGCCTGCACTTTGGCAAGCATCCTCAGCTCTCACAATCAGGAAGTTCTTCCTCATGTTCAGATGGAATCTCCTTTCTTGTAGTTTGTGTGCTATTGTTTATATGTGAATTATAGTAATTGTATTGTTTTTGTTTATTGCTTTGTTTTATTGATGTGTTGTTGGGCTTGGCCTCATGCAAGCTGCTCCGAGTCCCTTGGGGAGATGGTGGCAGGGTATAAATAAAGATTATTATTATTATTATTATTATTATTATTATTATTATTATTATGTCATTACTCCGTTGCATCCTAGTCTCCAGGGCAGCAGAAAACAAGCCACCCCTCTGTTGTGTCAGCTCCATTGGCTGCCAATCCAATTCCGAGCACAATTCAAAGTGCTGGTTTTGACCTACAAAACCCTATATGGTTCCGGCCCAGCGTATCTGGGAAATAGAGGGAGAAAACGTGGAGGCCGTGACAGACTTTGTATTTCTAGGTACAAAGATTACTGCAGACGCAGACTGCAGCCAGGAAATCAGGAGACACTTACTTCTTGGGAGGAGAGCAATGACCAATCTTGATAAAATAGTGAAGAGTAGAGACATCACACTGGCAACAAAGATCCACATAGTTAAAGCAATGGTATTCCCCATAGTCACCTACGGATGTGAGAGCTGGACCTTAGGGAAGGCTGAGCGAAGGAAGATAGATGCTTTTGAACTGTGGTGTTGGAGGAAAGTTCTGAGAGTGCCTTGGACTGCGAGAAGATCCAACCAGTCCATACTTAAATAAATAAAGCCCAACTGCTCATTGGAGGGAAGAATAGTAGAGGCCAAGTGTTCAAGGAGCTCCACTGGGTGTCATTCATCTACCGGACCTAATTCAAGATTCAGGTTCTTACTTACAAAGCCCTGAACAGCTTGGGACCCGCCTACCTGCGTGATCACATCTCTGTATACAAACCCACATGATCCCTTCGATCATCCGGGGAGGCCCTGCTCTTGATCCCACCAGCATCGCAGGCACGATTGGTGGGGACGAGAGAGAGGGCCTTTTCGATGGTGGCCCCTCGACTCTGGAACTCACTCCCTAAAGACATCAGACAGGCTCCAACTTTGGCAGTCTTCAGGAGGAACTTGGAAGATGTGGCTGTTCCAGTGTGCCTTCCCGGAATAATGACCCCATAGAACTTTGTCCTCCAAAGCACTTTACATTTCTTTAAGTCTGCTCATATGCCCTCCCCCAAACACCAGTATCACCTTCCATTCATGTCCCAGCATTATTTCCAATTTTAACATAACATTTGGCCTTCCCACTGTTTTTAATTATGTGTTGTTTTATTGATAATGTTGTTTATCTTATTGTCTATGTGTTTTAATTACTTGTATTGTTGTTATTACTGCTTGTATTGTTGTGTTTGGGCTCGGCCTCATGTAAGCCGCACCGAGTCCCTTGGGGAGATGGTAGTGGGGTACAAATAAAGTGTTGTTGTTGTTGTTGTTGTTATTATTATTATTATTATTATTATTAGATGAAGTACTTTGGCCGCATCATGAGAAGAAAGGAAATCTTAGAAAAGACAATTATGCTGGGGAAAATGGAAGGAAAAAGGAAGAGGGGCTGACCAAGGGCAAGATGGATGGATGGCATCCTGGTAACTGGATTGACCTTGAAGGAGCTGGGAGTGGTGACGACCGACAGGGAGCTCTGGCGTGGGCTGGTCCATGAAGTCATGAAGAGTCAGAAACGACTGAACAAATGAACAACAACATTCCTTTTTTTACACTCTTTGCAGGTGGAATATAACATAGGATCCTTCCACATAACTATATAAAATCCACATTGAACTGGGTTATATGGCAGTGTGGACTCTGATAACCCAGTTCAAAGCAGATATTGTGGATTATCTGTCTTGATATTCTTGGTTATACGGCTGTGTGGAAGGACCCTTTGTAGAACTACAGCTTCATAGAAGACTGTAGGTAGATACACTTTCAGCTTTACAAGTGAACACATAATTGCAAGTAGTTATTTTCAAATATATAGCTATGTTAGTCTGTATCAACATACAAAGTCATCTCCAACACTTTTGGAGACTAACTTCACTTGATTTGTTACAATTCCTTCTTCTTCTGCTACAAGTATCCTTGTTTCCAGAGGAACAGAGGTGTTTTCATCTCCTCTAGCAAAAGCAATTAATAGTTATATGCTACTTTGTAAAACAATTGTATGCATGTTGACTTAGAAATGAACCCCAATGAGTTCAACAAGTGTTATCCCCAGGTACACAGGCATTGCATTTACAATTTAAAAGAAATGTGCACCTAACAAATTGTTAAATAGATAAAAAGGGTGTTATCCATGGTGTTATTAGATCTCAGCATTTGCCCTTGCTATTCCTCAACAGGTGTTTTTCTTGACCACAGTGAGGAGAGGCATGTTTCTTTATTGTCTTTTCTGCTATACTCAGCTCTGTTTCCTCTCATTTTCTCCAAATGTTTGCAGTGCAGTCCTATGCTTAATTTACCAGTGTTTTGTTGTTGCAATGCTAGTAAAAATAAAACCTTCTTTTTTAAACTAGAATGTTGAGACCCATCAGTAAAAAGCAACATTTAAAAAGTCACCATGAAACAATTCTGGATTCGTTTTGAGCACTAGAACTGGAAAAAAAACCTTACACCCTTCAACACAAAATTGCTGGCCAGCCCAAATTTTTATTTTGAGCAATAGGAGAACATAGATTCGGCCTAGGGAACGTAGAACAACATTAGTAATTCCAAATCAGTCTCCTGATACGGTAAGTAGGTGTAACCAGGATGGCGGTCCCTCTGGATTGAAAGTGGTGCTGTTGAACGCCAGATCTGTCAACGGTAAAACAACTTTCATCCAGGACTTAATTCTGGACGAATGGGCAGATCTGGTGTGCATCACAGAGACCTGGCTGGAAGAAGCGGGAGGTGTAAATTTGACCCAGCTTTGTCCACCCGGGTTCTCTGTGCAGCACCAACCGAGATCCGGAGGGCGGGGAGGCGGAGTTGCAGTAGTCTACAGAGATTCCATTTCTCTGACCAGGACCCCCATCCCGCAGTCAACAAATTTTGAATGCGTCCACCTGAGGGTGGGTGACCGGGACAGATTAGGGATTCTGTTAGTGTACCGTCCACCTCGCTGCACTACAGTCTCCCTACCTGAGCTAGCGGGGGTAGTCTCGGACCTGGCATTGGAGTCCCAACGGCTGCTTGTGCTGGGGGACTTCAACGTCCACGCCGAGGCTGCCCTAACGGGAGCGGCTCAGGACTTCATGTCTACCATGGCGACCATGGGGCTGTCCCAACAAGTATCTGGCCCCACCCACAGTGCTGGACATACATTGGACTTGGTTTTCTGTCAGGGATGGGAGGAAGGTGGCGGTGTTGAGGAGTTATCCATCTCTCCGTTGCCATGGACCGACCACCACCTGGTCAGCTTTAGACTTACTGCACCCCCTAACCTCCGCAGAGGTGGAGGACCCGTTAAATTGGTCCGCCCCAGGAGGCTTATGGATCCGGAAGGATTCCTGATGGCTCTTGGGGATTTCCCCGCCACCTCGGTTGGTGATCCTGTTGATGCCCTGGTCGCTCTCTGGAATGGGGAGATGACTAGGGCAATAGACACGATCGCTCCAGAACGTCCCCTCTCAAGTAGCCAAACTAAACCAGCCCCTTGGTTTACTGAGGAGCTGGCGGTGTTGAAGCGAAAGAAGAGGGAACTAGAGAGCGTGTGGCGTTCGGATCCGAGCGAGCCAAACCGAACACGGTTTGTGTCCTTTTTAAGGTCATATGCCGCGGCAATAAGAGCCGCAAAGAAAACTTTCTTTGCGGCCACTATTGCGTCTGCAAAGAACCGTCCGGCTGAACTGTTCCGAGTTGTCAGAGGCCTATTAAAACCCACCATTCAGGATGGGTGCCCTGATGACTCGGCAGCTCGCTGTGAAGCTTTTGCTCAGTTCTTTGCAGACAAAGTCGCTTTGATCCGCTCTGGACTGGACACCACATTAACGGCAATCTCTGAGGATGTAACACGAGCATCTGCTTGTCCAATTTTGATGGATTCTTTTCAGTTGGTTCAAACCGAGGATGTGGACAAGGTGCTTGGAGGAATGAGAGCTACCACATGCATCCTAGACCCCTGCCCATCCTGGCTTCTAAAGGAGGCCAGAGGGGGATTGGCCGAGTGGGTTAAGGTGGTGGTTAATGCCTCCCTTCGGGAAGGCATTTTTCCAGCCAGCTTAAAGCAAGCTGTGATAAAACCGCTGTTGAAGAAACCATCACTGGACCCCACTCAATTGGTAAACTATCGGCCTGTTTCCAATCTTCCCTTTCTGGGCAAAGTCATGGAACGTGTGGTGGCCTCACAACTCCAGGCATTCTTGGTAGACACGGATTATCTAGATCCGGCACAGTCTGGCTTTAGGCCGGGACATGGTACCGAGACAGCCTTGGTCGCCTTAGTGGATGATCTCCGTCGGGAGCTTGACAGGGGGAGTGTGTCCCTGTTGGTGCTACTCGACCTCTCAGCGGCCTTCGATACCGTCGACCACGGTATCCTTCTGGGACGCCTCGCAGGAATGGGTCTCGGAGGTACTGCTCTGCAATGGCTCCGGTCATTCCTCGAGGGTCGGTCTCAGAAGGTGTTACTGGGGGACTCCTGTTCTACCTCACAACCTTTGTTTTGTGGGGTTCCTCGGGGTTCAATACTGTCCCCCATGTTGTTCAACATCTACATGAAGCCGCTGGGTGAGATCATCCGGAGTTTCGGGGTGCGGTGTCATCTGTACGCAGATGATGTCCAGCTCTGTCACTCCTTTCCACCCGCTACTAAGGAGGCTGTCGAAGTCCTGAACCGGTGCTTGGCTGCTGTGACGGTCTGGATGGGGGCGAACAAATTGAAATTGAATCCAGACAAGACAGAGGTACTCCTGGTCAGTCGCAGGGCCGAACAGGGTATAGGGTTACAGCCTGTGTTAGACGGGGTCGCACTCCCCCTGAAGACACAGGTTCGCAGTTTGGGTGTGATCCTGGACTCATCGCTGAGCCTGGATCCCCAGGTTTCGGCGGTGACCAGGGGAGCATTCGCACAGTTAAGACTCGTGCGCCAACTGCGACCGTACCTTGGGAAGTCTGACTTGGCCACGGTAGTCCACGCTCTGGTTACATCCCGCCTTGACTACTGCAACGCTCTCTACGTGGGGTTGCCTTTGAAGACGGCCCGGAAGCTCCAACTAGTCCAACGGGCGGCAGCCATGGTATTAACAGGAGCAGGGCGCAGGGAGCATACAACTCCCCTGCTGTACCAGCTCCACTGGCTACCGATTAGCTACCAAGCCCAATTCAAAGTGCTGGCTTTGACCTTTAAAGCCCTAAACGGTTCTGGCCCTACATACCTATCCGAACGCATCTCGGCCTATCAGCCCACCAGGACCCTAAGATCTTCGGGAGAGGCCCTTCTCTCCATCCCGCCTGCTTCACAGGTGCGGCTCGCGGGTACGAGAGATAGGGCCTTTTCTGTGGTGGCCCCGCGGCTTTGGAATGCCCTCCCTACTGAAATAAGATCAGCCACCTCGCTAATGGCATTTCGGAAAAAACTGAAAACTTGGATGTTCCAGCAAGTTTTCGGCTAACCCGACGTGATGATGTTTTGATCATGGATTAGCAATCTCGGAAAACGAATTGGATTGTGACTTTAATTATGAGATGTTCTGGTCTGTATTGGTGGCCCAATACTATGTATGTATATGTATGTATTTTATATTTTAATTTTATATTTTAAATTGGAATATTGTAGTTTTAAATATGCTGTAAACCGCAATGAGTCGCCGTATAGGCTGAGATATTAGCGGTATACAAGTGTACCAAATAAATAAATAAATAAATAAATAGAAGAACATTTTTGCTGCCAATATTAAGACAACTAAGTGCCCTTCCACATAGCCCTATATCCCAGAATATCAAGGCATAAAATCCTACATTATCTATTTGAACTGGAATATATGGCAGTGTGGACTCAAATCTTCTTCTTAGGCGATCCCTCATTTTCCGAGGAGGATTGTCTTCCAATATTCCTGTGGGTCCGTATGTGGCTGTGGAGACCTATTCTTGCTCTGCATCTTCTTCCGCAGTGAGGGCATTGGTTTTCAGGTGGAAGGTGGTCTCGGTCAGGGTTGGCTTGATGTGCCTTCCTCTTGGCACGCTTCTCCCTTTCACCCTCCATTCGTGCCTCTTCAAATTTTGCAGCACTGCGGGTCACAGCTGACCTCCAGCTGGAGCGCTCAAGGGCCAGGGCTTCCCAGTTCTCGGTGTCTATGCCAGAGTTTTTAAGGTTGGCTTTGAGCCCATCTTTAAATCTCTTTCCCTGTCCACCAAAATTCCGTTTTCCGGTCTTGAGTTCGGAGTAGAGCAACTGCTTTGGGAGACGGTGGTTGGGCATTCGGACAACGTGGCCGGTGCAGCAGAGTTGGTGGCAGAGGACCATAGCTTCAATGCTGGTGGTCTTTGCTTTTTCCAGCACGCTGACGTTTGTCCACCTGTCTTCCCAAGAGATTTGCAGGATTTTCCAGAGGGAGCGCTGATGGAATCGTTCCAGGAGTTGCATGTGATGTCTGTAGACAGTCCACGTCTCACAGGCATAGAGCAGGATTTGGAGGACAATAGCTCTATAAACAAGCACCTTGGTATCCCTACGGATGTCCCGGTCCTCAAACACTCTCTGCTTCATTCGGAAAAATGCTGCGCTCACAGAGCTCAGGCGGTGTTGTATTTCGGTGTCAATGTTGACTTTGGTGGAGAGGTGGCTGCCAAGGTAGCGGAAATGATCAACATTTTCTAATGTTACACCATTAAGCTGTATCACTGGCATTGGAGAGGGGTTGGCTGGTGTCTGCTGGAACAGCACCTTGGTTTTTTCAAATAACCTAGTTCAAAGCAGGTATTATGAGATTTTTCTGCCTTGATATTCTGGAATATAGGGCTGTGTGGAAGGGGGTGAGGCCCCTTCTTCACTGCCATATAATTCAGATAATGTGAATTATCTGCTATGAACTGGATTATATGATGGCCCTTCCACACAGTCATATAACCTGGAATATAAGACAAATACACAATATCTGCTTTGAACTGGATTATCTGAGTCCACACTGCCATATAATCCAGTTCAATGTAGGTTTTATGCAGTTGTTTGGAAGGGCCCGAGTCTACCCTGCCATATAATCCACTTCAAAGCAGATAATCCACATTAATTGCTTTGAACTGGATTATATGAGGGCCCTTCCAAATTACCAATTATTGTAGAATCATAGAATCAAAGAGTTGGAAGAGACCTCATGAGCCATCCAGTCCAACCCCCTGCCAAGAAGCAGGAATATTGCATTCAAATCACCCCTGACAGATGGCCATCCAACCTCTGTTTAAAAGCTTCCAAAGAAGGAGCCTCCACCACACTCCGGGGCAGAGAGTTCCACTGCTGAACGGCTATCACAGTCAGGAAGTTCTTCCTCATGTTCAGATGGAATCTCCTTTCTTGTAGTTTGAAGCCATTGGTTCGTGTCCTAGTCTCTAGGAAAGCAGAAAACAAGCTTGCTCTCTCCTCCCTGTGGCTATCATATCTCCTCTCAGCCTTCTCTTCTTTAGGCTAAACATGCCCAGCTCTTTAAGCCACTCCTCATAGGGCTTGTTCTTCAGACCCTTGATCATTTTAGTCGCTCTCCAATGTTGTTTAATATCTACATTGTGCAAAATCAATATGTTTGTTAGCTGGGCAGTTTACCTATTCATGTTATCAAAGGGTAGGGAAAGTCACCTCTTGCATTTCTAATGAAATACTTCCTGAAACAATTATCCTAAGGTTCTATGGAAACTTTGGGTCATTCCACACAGCCATATTACCCGGAATATCAAGGCAGATAATCCACAATATCTGTTTTGAACTGAGTTGTCCGAGTGCACACTGCCAAATAGTCCAGTTCAATGTGGGATTTTATTCAGCTGTGTGGAATGGGCCGCAGGGCCCTTCCAGATAGGCCCTATACCCCAGGATCTGATCCCAGGTTTTCTGTTTATCCCAGATTATCTGGCAGTGGGGAATCATATAATCCTGTTTATTGCAATGAAACAATAAATACTGTTGATTTTTAATATTTAATCATGTATTCTCGTTTTAATTTGTATATGTGCTGTTTTGTATTTGGAGTTATGTTTGAAGGGCATCAAATTGTTGCCGATTGTTAGCTGCTCTGAGTTCCTGTATGAGGGAGCAAGGGCAGGATAGAAAACAAAGTAAATAAAATACAAATAAGTAATGCAGAAAACGTGGGATCTGATCCTGGCATATAGGGCCTGTCTGGAAGGGCCCTCAGTCTTCTTTGTGCCTCACCAAACTACAAACCCCATGATCCCATAGCATTGAGCCATGGCCACTGAAGTGGTGTTGAGCTGCATTGATTCCAGTGTTCCACAATTCAGGCATGGGCAAACCTGGCTCTTCGGGTGTTTTGAACTTCAACTGTGACACCTATTCGACTCCACAACACTTGTCTGTGGAGTCCCTCAGGGTTCAGTACTGTTCCCAATGTTGTTTAACATCTACATGAAGCCACTGGGGGAGATCATCTGGAGTTTCGCAGTACGATGTTATCTGTATGCAGATGACATCCAAATCTGTCACTCCTTCCCACCTGTTACTAAGGAGGCTGTTCAGACCTTGAACCGGTGCTTTGCTGCTGTGTTGGACAGGATCAGGGCTGGCAAATTGAAACTGAATCCCAACAAGACAGAGGTCCTCCTACTCAGTCGAAAGGCTGAACAGGGCATAGGGTTACAGCCTGTGTTGGATGGGGTTACGCTCCCCCTGAAGATGCAGGTTTGCAACTTGGGAGTGATCTTGGATTCATCACTGAGCCTGGAACCACAGGTTTTGGCGGTGGCCAGGGGAGATTTTGCACAGTTAAAGCTTGTGTGCCAGCTGTGCCCATACCTTGGGAAGTCTGACTTGACCATGCTCTGGTTACATACTATATAGATTACTGCAACACTCACTATGTGGGGTTGCCTTTGAAAACTGCTTGGAACCTTCAAATGGTAGTCCATACTCTTATTACATTCCGAATAGATTACTGCAATGCACTCTACGTGGGGCTGCCTTTGAAGACTGTTTGGAAACTTCAGCTAGTCCAACCGGCTGCAGCCAGATTACTAACTGGAGCAACATACAGGGAGCATGCCACCCCCTTGTTGTGTCAACTCCACTGGCTGCCGATTCACTTTCGAACTCAATTCAAACTGCTGGTTTTGACCTATAAAGCTATATACGGTTCTGGCCCAGCTTACTTGTCAGAACGCATCTCCCACTATGTCCCACCTTGCAGTTTAAGATCATCCGGGGAGACCCAGCTCTTGCTCCCACCAGCGTCGCAAATACGTCTGGCGGGGACGAGAGACAGGACCTTCTCGGCTGTAGAACTCGCTTCCCAACTAGGTAAAATCAGCTTCATCCCTCCTGTCTTTTAAGAAGAAACTGAAGTCGTGGTTCTGGGACCAGGCTTTTGGACAGCAGGCATAAATAGCGCTTTGGATACAGAATTTGACTAGAATGGTGATACAGCGGTTAATACTACTTTTATTGTTTTAATTGTTGTTATATTGCTTTGATATATTTAATGGCATTGAATTGTGCCAAATGTAAGCCATCCCTTCGGGGGTTGCGAAGGACGGGGTAGAAATGCTAGAAATCTATATAAATAAAATTGTAATGTTTGTTTGTGGGATTAACAGAACTCAAAAACCACTGGACGAATTGACACCAAATTTGGGCACAAGACACCTAACAACCCAATGTATGTCCTTCACTCAAAAAAAAATATGATTTCATCATTTGGGAGTTGTGGTTGCTGGGATTTATAGTTCACCTACAATCAAAGAGCATTCTGAACCCCACCAACGATAGAACTGAACCAAACTTGGCACACTGAACTCCCATGACCAAGGGAAAATGCTGGAAAGATTTGGTGGGCAGTGGTTTTGGTTTTGGAGTTGTAGTTCACCTACATCCAGAGATCACTGTGGACTCAAACAATGATGGATCTGGACCAAACTCTACACGAATACTCCATATGCCTAAATATGAACACAGATGGAGTTTGGAGGAAATAGACCTTGACATTTGGGATTTGTACTTACTGGGATTTATAGTTCATCTACAATCAAAGAGCATTCTGAACTCCACCAATGATGGAATTCAACCAAACATGGCATACAGGACTTCCATGACCAACAGAACACACTGGAAGGGTTTGGTGGGCATTGACCTTGACTTTGGGAGTTGTAGTTCACCTACATCCAGAGAGCACTGTGGACTCAAACAATGATGGATCTGGACCAAACTTGGCACAAGCACTCAATATGCCTAAATATGAACACAGATGGAGTTTGGAGGGAAAAAGACCTTGACATTTAGGATTTGTAGTTACTGGGATTTATAGTTCACTACAATTAAAGAGCATTCTGAAACCCACAAATGACAGAAATGGGGCAAACTTCCCATACAGAACCCCCATGACGAACAAGAAAATACTTAAGGCCATCCAGTCCAACTCTCTTCACCAGGGCAAGAAAATGTAATCAGAGGCCTCCTGACAAAGAGCCATCTAGCCATAAATATAGATAGATAGATATGATTCTCTCTCACACACAGATATAGTATCATAGATTTGAAAGAGACCCTTAAAGAAGGACTATGATGTTGCATATTCCAGAGTAGGCAAACCAGACACTCTCCACATCAGCACTGACAAAGAAACAACAAGAAATACTGTTTACCCACAAGCAGAAAGGAATTACATAGATTAGAAACCAACACTTTCTCGTTACTTTATTTTCCAGACTGGGCCACAGCACCGCGTGGCAGGGGACGGCTAGTAATAAATAAACTTCCACAATTCCTAACAGCTGCTAAACTGGCTGGGATTTCTGGGAGTTGAAGTCCAAACCACCTGGAGGGCCGAGGTTTGCCCATGCCTCGTGTAGTATGGCAAGGCCTGAAGCTCTGGAAGCGAAGCAGGAGGAAGAGGCCGCAATCCCACCAACCGCTTGGACTGCTCTGGCTGCCTGAGAGCAGCGGCAGCTGTGTTTTTCCGGGTAGCAGGTCAGCAGAAGCCCGGGAGACTGTGATTGGCTGGCCGGGACAGCGCGCCGTTGCTAGGCAACCGCGTCAGGCCAGAGCCTCGGTGGAACCTAGAGGGGAGGGGCGCGTTGGGAGGGAATGGCGGAGGCTCCGCCCCCCTTGGGCCGCGAGACGGAGTGACGTCGAAGGGAGGGCGCTTCCTTGGGCGGGAAATCTTGCCATGTCCTCCACTCCTCAGCACCCTCACTGCCTTCCCTGAACCTGCCCAAGCTTGTCTGTGTCCCTCTAAAAGGGAGGTGCCCAGCACAAAAGCTCCCACAAATCAAAGTGACTTCCCTAGACACAAGCTGTAACCTCCGAATTAGAGGCATTGAAGCTGAACAATGGTAAAAACAAACAAGGTAGATTCAACTATAGTATGTTTAGCACAAAAGAAGGCTTCTCAGGCGTCTGGGTGTAGTCCTGCAGAATCATCTGCAACTCCTGCACGGACTCATTTTTTTCTAGTCAAACAGGTTTGAATAGAACCAAGCTTAATAAATCTATATACATAAAAATGTAATTAATGTATTGTCGAAGGCTTTCATGGCTGGAATCACTCAGTTCTTGTGGGTTTGTGGGTGGATGAAGATCCACCCAGAGGAAAAGTGTTCCTGCCATACCTCAAGGGAACCACTGACCGCAGAGGGAAGCTGATGAGGAAACACAACATGCAAACCACCTACAGACCCACCAAGAAAATCCAGCAAATGCTACGTTCAGCAAAGGACAAGAGGGATCCTCTCACCTCTGCAGGAGTCTACCGTGTACCATGCAGCTGTGGACAAGTCTACATAGGGACCACCAAACGCAGCTTTGCCCAAACACAAATCAAGGAACATGAAAGGTACTGCAGACTACTTCAACCAGAGAAGTCAGCCATAGCAGAGCACCTGATGAACCAACCTGGACACAGCATTTTATTTGAGAACACAAAAATGCTGGACCACTCTCACAACCACCATGTCAGACTACACAGAGAAGCCATTGAAATCCACAAGCATGTGGACAATTTCAACAGAAAGGAAGAAACCATGAAAATGAACAAAATCTGGCTACCAGTATTAAAAAATTGCAACAGCAAAAACAGCAGAGAGGAAACAGGCAGAGACATCTAATCACCTTTCAAGAAGAGTTTGCTCCAGGCACAGTCAGCCCATTAGGTTCTTGTGGGTTTTTTCAGGCTATAGAGCCATGTTCTAGAGGCATTTCTCCTGACGTTTCGCCTGCATCTATGGCAAGCATCCTCAGAGGTTGTGAGGTAACAGTTTCTCCCCGTAGAGATGTTCAATGTATTGTCGAAGGCTTTCATGGCTGGAATCACTAGGTTCTAGGTTCAGCCCATTGTATGCTAATCAAGGTGGTCAGTTGGAAGATTCACACCTAGCCCAACTTACAAAAGCCCTTTGTCTCACCCTGGTCATTCCACAGATATATAAACCCCTTTTTCCCAGTTCCAGCAGACCTCACCTCTGAGGATGCTTGCCATAGATGCAGGCGAAACGTCAGGAGAAATGCCTCTAGAACATGGCCATATAGCCCGAAAAAACCCACAAGAACTGAGTAAAAATGTAATGTTTGTTTGTGGGATTAACAGAACTCAAAAACCCCTGGACGAATTGACACCAAACTTGGACACAATATACCTATCAGGCCAATGAGTGTCCATCACCCCTAAAACACAAAAAACCCACCAGAACAGAGTTTAAAACCCCCCAAAATAAACTATGTATACATACTAGCTGTCCCCTGCCACGCGTTGCTGTGGCCCAGTCTGTTGATCTGGAAAATAAAGTAATGAGAAAGTGTTGGTTTCTAATATATGTAATTTCTTGATGCTTGTGGGTAAACAGTATTTATTGCTGTTTCTTTGCCAGTGTTGATGTGGAGATTGTCCACTCTGGAACATGCAACATATCATTGTCCTTCTTTAGGGGTCCCTTTCAAATCTTTGTTACTGCTTCCGTCATATACATATATATGTATGTGTGTAAATGGCTGGACGGCCCTTTGTAAGGAGGACTTTGATTATGTTTTTTTGCCCCGATGAAGGAAGTTGGACTGGATGGCCTTAAGGCAGCATTTCTGAACCTGGAAAGTCAAAGCCCCAGGGCGAGGGATCACCAGGGGGGTGTCAGAAAGGTCACCCAAGACCACCAGAAAACACAATATTTCTGCTGGTCATGGAGGTTCTGTGTGGGATGTTTGGCCCAATTCCATCATTGGTGGGGTTCGGAAAGTTCTTTGATTGTAGGTGAACGATACATCCTAGTAACTACAACTCCCAAATGTCAAGGTCAATTTCCCCCAAACTCCATCTGTGTTCACATTTGGGAATATTGAGTATTTGTGCCAAGTTTGGTCCAGATCCATCATTGTTTCAGTCCACAGTGCTCTCTAGATGTAGGTGAACTACAACTCCAAAACTCAAGCCAATGCCTACCAAACCTTTCTAGTGTTTTCTGTTGGTCAGGGGAGTCCTGTGTGCCAATTTTGGTTCAATTCCATCCTTGGTAGAGTTCAGAATGCTCTTTGGTTATAGGTGAACTATAAATCCCAGCAACTACAACTCCCAAATGACAAAATCATATTTTTTTGAGTGATGGTCACTCCTTGTGTTGTGAGATGTTTTGTTGCCAAATTTGGTGTGATTTCGATTATTTGGTTCTTTTGTTTTTAAGGAACTCATTATGCACAGAGCATTTTTATATATATAGAAGATACACATACGCTCATATACATATACACATGCACACATCCATACACACACTTATATGTACACAAGCACACACAAAGATACACATACATATAGACATGCACACATACATGCATACATACACATGTATACACAAGCACATACATATACACAATATACATATACACATATAAACACAGAAATACATAAGTATATATACAAGTATACACACATATGCACACACACATATACATCCATCTATATATTTGTGTATATATTTGTGTATATGTGCATATATGTGTGTTTGCATAGATAGATAGATAGATAGATAGATAGATAGTCACTGTTGAATGTTTTTATGTTGAATGTTTTTATATTGTGTAAATGCTATTTTAGATTGTAAGTCGCTCGGAGCAAGTTGGTGGAGAGCGACTAATTAAGAAATAAAGTGAAGTGAAGATAGATAGATAGATAGATAGATAGATAGAGATATATACACATATACACACACACACAAAACATATATACAGAGTGGGCCACAACAACGCGTGACAGGGGACGGCTAGTAATAAAATAAAACTTTATTTATATACAGCTCTATCTCCCCGAGGGGGACTCAGGGCGGTTTCCAAGTAACATCACTGAAACATACAAAGTAAACAGCATAACATAAAATTAACAAAACAACCTAAGCATAAAATGATCACAATAACTCAAGCATATTAAAAACAATCCTGCCTATTCAGAACAATTAAAAAGCCAGGCCAAGGCTAGTGCAAACTCAAAATATGAGGGGCCTGGGAATTAAGTACAGTGCTATAACAGGCTAAAGGCAATAGCAGGTACGAGTCTGTGGCTGCTCATTTCCAGGGCCTATTAGAGGGATGACCGGGGTAATAGGTAAGAGTGCAAGGCCATGTTCAACAATGTTTGGGCTGGACTATAACTGGTCATTCTCAAAGGCTTGTTGAAACCACCAGGTCTTCAAGCTCTTACGAAAGGAGGGGAAGGATGGGGCCTTGTCTTATTTCCCTTGGAAGGGTGTTCCAGAGGCGGGGGCGCCACCAAGAAGGCCCTCTCTCTCATCCCCACCAACTGCTTAACTAGCTCAAGTACCTGGCATTGCCTGGGTATACATTTTTCTAATAGGTCCATTAATAAAATTGTAGAATCATAGAGTTGGAAGAGACCTCGCGGACCATCCAGTCCAACTCCATTCCGCCAAGAAACACGAAAACACCATTCAAAGCACCCCCAACAGATGGCCATCCAGCCTCTGTTTAAAAGCCTCCAAAGAAGGAACCTCTAGGATTCTTGTTGTTATTGTGTGCTTTCAAGTAGTTTCATACTTAGGTTGACCTAGAGCGAGGGCCGGGTAATGACCTTGGAGGGCCTCATCCGGCCCCCGGGCCTTAGTTTGAGGACCTCTGTATTAAAGAGTATAAGTAAATTATAAGGCATTGGGGGGGGGGGGGGCTTTAAAATTATGAGTTGTCAGAAGAAAATCTGCCATTTTCACAAACAAGCAGAGGAAGTACATGAAGTTCTGTTACTAGATCTCTAAGGCAATAACAAGGCATAAATATCCTATTTTAGTTTTATAATCATTTGTTGTTGTTCATTTGTTCAGTAGTTTCTGACTCTTCATGAACTCATGGACCAGCACATGCCAGAGCTCCCTGTCAGCCGTCACCATCCCCAGTTCCTTCAAGGTCAGTCCAGTCACTTCAAGGTTGCCATCCATCCATCTTGCCCTTGGTCGGCCCCTCTTCTTTTTTTTTCCTTCCTTTTTCCCCAGCATAATCATTACAAAGCTTAAAAAGGCATACTTCAGCCAAAGAAAAATATGGGGGGGGGGGGGGGGGGGGGTGAACAAATAAGTATTCAGTGTCAACTGAAACATAATGATCAGGAAGAGGTTTAGGGTTATCGAAAGTTACCTCCTCAGACCTCATCAGCAGCCCAAGGATGCCATGCTTTCTGCACTGTTGTGTTGCCTATAAGGAATTCCCATTTTATTCAAATGGATGTAACAGTTGTGTTTGTGTGCAGGTGAATATAACCTGGGTAGTAGAATCAGCATTTTTGGGAGGTTGGAAGGAGAGAATCAAGGTACAGTGCTATGAAACATTATATCTTTATTGATTTAACAGATTGTATTGAACAACATTAAAACAAATCCAAACATTGTTTTTCACAGCACTTGAGCCTCCTTTTTGACTTGATCTTTTTGAAATGTGTGGGGAAGAAAGTCCACACATCCAAAAGCTATTTGAATATTAGAGTAAATAGCACAGATAATAAGGGTGATAGGTAGCTCCTTGACAGTAATATTAATTTTGGTACTAATATTTAGATACATGTATGAGTTTATTTGAACTTCTATTGTTAGAAAAACACTTTACAGTTTAATGTATTGTCGAAGGCTTTCATGGCTGGAATCACTGGGTTGTTGTAGGTTTTTTCGGGCTATATGGCCATGGTCTAGAGGCATTTTCTCCTGACGTTTCGCCTGCATCTATGGCAAGCATCCTCAGAGGTAGTGAGATCTGTTGGAACTAGGAAAAGGGGGGTTTATATATCTGTGGAATGACCAGGGTGAGACAAACGACTCTTGTCTGCTGGCGCTAGGTGTGAATGTTTCAACTGACCACCTTGATTAGCATACAATGGCCTGACTGTGCCTGGAGCAATCTTTTGTTGAGAGGTGATTAGATGTCCTTGTTTGTTTCCTCTCTGTTGTTGTGCTGTTGTAATTTTAGAGCTTTTTAATACTGGTAGCCAGATTTTGTTCATTTTCATGGTCTCCTCCTTTCTGTTGAAATTGCCCACATGCTTGTGGGTTTCAGTGGCTTCTCTGTGTAGTCTGACATGGTGGTTGTGAGAGTGGTCCAGCATTTCTGTGTTCTCACAGGTCCATGCCTTGGTCACCTCTAGATTAGATTACTGCAATGCGCTCTACGTTGGGCCGCCCTTGTATTGTGTTTTGGGGCTTCGGCCTGTGTAAGCCGCATCGAATCCTTCGGGAGATGCTAGCGGGGTACAAATAATAATAATAATAATAATAATAATAATAATAATAATGCTGTGTCCAGGTTGGTTCATCAGGTGCTCTGCTATGGCTGACTTCTCTGGTACAGTTTCTGTCACTGGAATGATGACTACTTTGCACTCTTTTGTGTCTCTGTAGAGGCCTTGTTGTGTAGAGACGATAAGACATATCTGATTATTGCTACGCATATTAAGATTATTATCAGAACATAAAGAGTCTATTTTCAGTTTTCTAAAATTAGTGTTCTTTACCTTTTTTTAAAAAAAGGGGAAGTTTGCATTTCAGTGCAAGAACTGGATGGTCGATATCAGCATTGTAATTACTATTAATATTTTAAAACAATGAGCCTTGCCTTTTAATCTTGTTTACTAAGTTTGAAGTTTGAGACCAGTTAAGATAAATGTACAACTATTTGCTTGACTAAATATTGTTAACCGAAGACATGGGATAGCTTTAATAATTCTGTTCGTTCATACAAATTTTGCATATTGCCTTGCCTTGGGCAATTTCAAGTTCACTTTGTCTGTGTTGGTAAGTGCAAGAAAAATGTGGAGAAACATTTATGTGTTCCCTACAGCTTTATTATTCTAATTAATCTTGTCAGAGAAATTACTTTAGGTCCGTCAGATAACATGGAAACAAAGCGTGCAGACAAAAGAGGGTGCTAATCTCTAGCTGGTATATTTGTACATGTGGATGTCATTTTGTATTATGCTATGTATGAAAGAATTCCCTACCATTAAATTGTATCTCGAGTAGAATTACATTTCACCAGAGAGGTTAAAAGCAGAGAAGGAAGCTGAGAGATTACATTGAATTATTTAATTAGAGGAAGTATTTTTCTGAGCAAAGTTGAATGGCATAACAAACCATTTAGACTGCAATCCTATGACCAATATTGCATGAATAATAGGATAGATGAAACCTGCCTCTCCGAGGTTAGTGGGAAAAAATTCTAGAAAACCTAATCTCAGATTCCAATCACCACCCAACAAAAAGTTCAAGTCCAAGGCTTCTTCTCCCTAATTTGAAGCTACCCCATTCAGTGGTGGAGAAAGGTGTGTAGATAGGAGTCATGATATGGATAAACTATGCATTGCTTTAAATAGAGGGAAACCGAAGTCATGAAGTCCTGCTCCCAGAGAATAGTCTCCACATAATTACTGTATATACTCGAGTATAAGCCTAGTTTTTCTGCCCCTTTTTTAGGCTGAAAAAGTTCCACTCGGCTTATACTCGAGTCAAGGTTATTTATTATTTTACTCTGTTGTTGTTGTTGTTGTTGTTATTATTTCATTTATAATTTTATTCTATTATTATTACGTTTATCATTTTACTCTTTTATTATACATTTATTATTTACTGTATAATTGTTGTTATTGCTACATTCATTATTTTACTCTTTTTATTATTGTTGTTATTACATTTATTATGTTACTCTATTATTATTGGAAGGATACATAAGCACATTTACATTGAAGAAGGTAAATAATCATTTAATCAGAGTTGGACAGTCTTATCTTAAATAACCATTTTTGTAAATATTCAAAAATATATAACCTACTGATTCCTCAATTAATGTAATTTAATTGGTATCTATTTTTATTTTGCAACTAGCTGCCCCCCTGCCACGCGTTGCTGTGGCTCAGTCTGGTGATCTGGAATATAAAGTGATGAGAAAGTGTTGGTTCCTAATTTCTTTATGCTTGTGGGTAAACAGTATTTCTTGTTGTTTCTTTGTCAGTGTTGATGTGGAGAGTGTCTGGTTTGCCCACCCTGGAACAAGGAACATATCATTGTCCTTCTTTAAGGGTCTCTTTCAAATCTATGATACTATATCTGTGTGTGGGAGAGAGAATCCTATCTATCTATATCTATCTATCTATCTATCTATCTATCTATCTATCTATCTATCTATCTATCTATGGCTGGATGGCTCTTTGTCAGGAGGGCTTTGATTATGTTTTCTTGCCCTGGTAAAGGGAGTTGGACTGGGTGGCCTTAAGTATTTTCGGATGGTCATGGGGGTTCTGTGTGGGAAGTTTGCCCCAATTCTATCGTGTGTGGGGTTCAGAATGCTCTTTGATTGTAGGTGAACTATAAATCCCAGAATCTGCAACTCGCAAATGTCAAGGTCTATTTCTCCCAAACTCCATCTGTGTGCATATATTTGGACATATTAAGTATTCGTTCCAAGTTTGGTCCAGATCCATCATTGTTTGAGTCCACAGTGGTCTTTGGATGTAGGTGAACGACAATTCCAAAACCAAAGGACACTGCCCACCAAACCTTTCCAGTATTTTCTGTTGGTCATGGGAGAACTGTGTGCCAAGTTTGGTTCAATGCCATCTTTGGTGGGGTTCATAATGCTCTTTGATTGTAGGTGAACTATAATTCCCAGAAACTACAACTCCCAAATGACAGAATCTTTTTTTTTTAGGGAAGGACATACATTGGGTTGTTAGGTGTCTTATGTCCAAATTTGGTGTCAATTTGTCCAGTCGCTTTTGAGTTCTGTGAATACCACAAATGAACATTACATTTTTATTCATATGGACTTACCAGTAGCTGCTGCATTTCCCACCCTCGGCTTATACTAGAGTCAATCCATTTTCTCAGTTTTTGTGGTAAAATTAGGTACCTCAGCTTATATTCGGATCGACTTAGACTCGAGTATATACGGTATTTTTAAAAGAGACCTAAAGAGAATACTAATTCTCATTTGTACTCTTCCCTCACAAAGCAAAAATTAGTATGCACTAACTTATCCTTTAAATTTGATGTCCTACAATAACATACCACAGGAAGTAATGTGCAGCCCTTAATAGTATTAAGAATATGGCAATACTTCTAAATCGTTTTCTTAATTTTGAGGGCTGCTGAGTTAAAGGTGAGAGGTCAGATACAACCCAATAATTGTTTATTATAGGAACAAAATGATTCACATCTTGTTCCAACTACTGCCATCAAATTTGAAGGCTTCCACTCATGTGAGGATCTCCGGGGACCTTTTAGATGCATGCCTTCATTTTATCTTCATCTGTATGAATTGCTGCCACTAACCAACACCATGCCTGAGCTCAAGTGTTCCAGTAAGTGGCATTCTTGGAAGATCAAGCATATAATATAAAAACAATGATTTATTGAACGGTAATTGAACATAACATCACAGATTATCGGACTCTGTACCCGATTGTGTTGTGCTGTTGTTATCAAGGAACATGAAAAGCACTGCAGACTACTTCAACCAGAGAAGTCAGCCATAGCAAAGCACCTGACGAACCAACCTGGACACAGCATATTATTTGAGAACACAGAAATGCTGGACCACTCTCACAACCACCATGTCAGACTACACAGAGAAGCCATTGAAATCCACAAGCATGTGGACAATTTCAACAGAAAGGAAGAGACCATGAAAATGAACAAAACCTGGCTACCAGTATTAAAAAACTCTAAAATTACAACAGCACAGCAACAGAGAGGAAACAAACAAGGACATCTAATCACCTCTCAACAAAAGTTTGCTCCAGGCACTGTCAGGCCATTATATACTAATCAAGGTGGTCAGTTGAAACATTCACACCTAGCTCCAGCAGACAAGAGTCCTTTGTCCCACCATGGTCATTCCACAGATATATAAACCCTTTTTCCTAGTTCCAACAGACCTCACTACCTCTGAGGATGCTTGCCATAGATGCAGGCGAAAGGTCAGGAGAGAATGCCTCTAGACCATGGCCATATAACCCGAAAAAACCTACAACAACCCAGTGATTCCAGCCATGAAAGGCTTTGACAATACATTAAACTGTAAAGTGTTTTTCTAACAATAGAAGTTCAACGAAACTCATACATGTATCTAAGTATTAGTACTAAGAATAGTATTACTGTTAAGGAGCCCGAAAAAACCTACAACAACCCAGTGATTCCAGCCATGAAAACCTTCGACGATCTTGGAAATATTCCATCCACTTTATGCAGCAGGGACAACCAAAACCATCTCTGGGATGGATAAAGTTGTTAAATGACATTGTACATACTCTGTAGTTTTTATAAACATGCCAGCAATAGGCTGGAAAGATGAAATTAACACCAATCATCTCTCTCTGTGATAGCAGAAAGAACAACACTAAGGTTCTTAAGTGAATATCTTATGTAAAACTTAGTGAAGAACTGGGTTCTCCCTACTGTTTTCATGCTGTGAAATTGCATTCTTGCTGAGATGTACACCTGGCACTGACATTTATGAGACATACTCAGCATCTGGTAGCTGAATTGCTGCTGGAAGTCAATCTTCACTTAGACTGGTGGCTGCCAAGGCCTGAGGAAGCAGGGGAGAAAACAGTGCCTGCTGGGGTTATTCAAACCAAAACATGAGCAAGAAAAGGTCTAGCAACAAGGAAATTATTTAGGACAAACCTGTGACCTCATTTGTTCTTGGATCCCTTAAGTGTAAATGTGGAATTGAGGTGGATAGTACATTAATAGTAATCCACATAGAAATAAAATACAGAATACTGTATTTAAAGAAGTGACTTCCTCAAACATTATAAACATTTACAGTGTAAGTTGGAAACCTTGCAAAATTTTCCATATTTCTAAATTTTAACAGATGAGATGACGTGAGATCGTTGCGTATTAAATAAAATCTCAGAAACATCTGTACAGATATTCCAAAGATAAAGAATAATATCATAGGGAGCAGGCATGTAGCCGGGGGGGGGGGGGGGGGGGGGGGGGGCTTGAGGGGCTTAACCCCCCCCCCCCCCCCGAAACTCTCATGGTGGTTCGCGAAAAGGCCTTACTGGTGCATTATTTAAACTGTTAAGTTTATTCATATCATGATCTGATCACCATGCTCAATATATCCCATATGCATGGGGGTATTGGGGTAATGATACAAAAGGTTTGCTAGGCTAGACCCTCTTTCACTCAGACTCAGCCCCCCCCCCCGAAACTCAGCCCCCCCGAAAACCCCCCTGAAAAAAACTCAGCCCCCCCCCCCCCCCCGAATCGAAATCCTGGCTACAGGAGGGAGCAAGCTTATTTTCTGCTTCCCTGGAAACTAGGACGCGGAGCAATGGCTTCAAACTACAAGAGAGGAGATTCCATCTGAACATGAGGAAGAACTTCCTGACTGTGAGAGCCGTTCAGCAGTGAAACTCTCTGCCATGGTGGTAGAGGCTCCTTCTTTGGAAGCTTTTAAACAGAGGCTGGATGGCCATCTGTCAGGGGTGATTTGAATGCAATTTTCCTTCTTCTTAGCAGGAGGTTGGACTGGATGGCCCATGAGGTCTCTTCCAACTCTTTGATTCGATATAAATGCAATTAAGATGGGGCAAGAATGTGGTAGCCAAATATACTCATCAGGGAATCTATATTAGAATATTTTAACAACATACAATTCTATATGTGTTTATTCAAAATCTGTCATATTAGCACAATCTACTGGCTATTCAGGAGGAGCTTATAACCTAGTAAGTGTATTTCGAATTGCATCTAAAGGCCTTCCGAAATGAGGGTAAGTTCTATTACACCCAGTACGATTTATTTTTTTAGTAGGCAGGTACAACCCTATTAAAATGTTGCTGTTGTGGTTTGTCAATAGGAGAATAGTGTCTAGATCTAGGGAAGTCATGCTACCCCTCTATTCTGCATTGGTTAGACCACACCTGGAATATTGTGTCCAGTTCTAGGCACCACAATTCAAGAGAGATATTGACAAGCTGGAATGTGTCCAGAGGAGGGCAACTAAAATGATCAAGGGTCTGGAGAACAAGCCCTATGAGGAGCGGCTTAAGGAGCTGGGCATGTTTAGCCTGAAGAAGAGAAGGCTGAGAGGAGATATGATAGCCATGTATAAATATGTGAGAGGAAGCCACAGGGAGGAGGGAGCAAGCTTGTTTTCTGCTTCCTTGGAGACTAGGACGCGGAACAATGGCTTCAAACTACAAGAGAGGAGATTCCATCTGAACATGAGGAAGAACTTCCTGACTGTGAGAGCCGTTCAGCAGTGGAACTCTCTGCCCCAGAATGTGGTGGAGGCTCCTTCTTTGGAAGCTTTTAAACAGAGGCTGGATGGCCATCTGTGAGGGGTGATTTGAATGCAATATTCCTGCTTCTTGGCAGGGGGTTGGACTGGATGGCCCATGAGGTCTCTTCCAACTCTTTGATTCTATGATTCTTCTGTAATGTTGGACTTATTCTAAGGACCCCTCTACACTGCCCCTATACCCCAGGATCTGATCCCAGATTATCTGCTTATCCCACATTATCTGACAGTGGAGACTTATATATTCCAGTTTAAAGCCGATAATCTGGGATCATATTTTGAGATATAGGGCAGTGTGGAAGGGCCCTAAGGCAAATCTTTCATAGGGATTTCTTGGCTGAATTTGTTCATAGGGGATTTGTTTCTGCCTTCCCCTGTGGTTTGCCCAAAGTCACCCATTGGGTTCCCATAAAAACTGATATTCTATAGCTAATTACCTTGAAAGAAGCCCAGAGGGATTTAGTTCTGAACATAAATGTTTGTTTGAATTGGCTAGATTCACTTGTTTGTTTTAACTGTAATTTCAGACTTTAAATATTGACATTATTACGTTTTCATACATACCTAAGAGTGGAACAATACAGTGCTTACAAAATTACTGCTTAAAAACAACTAGTTGCAACTGCTCAAAACCCTAAGCTGCTCTTCATAAGGCATAGTTTCCAAAAGTCTGATCATTTTAGTTGCCCTCCTCCGGACACCTTCCAGCTTGTCAATGTCTCTCTTAAGCTGTGGTGCCCAGAATTGGATGCAGTATTCCAGGTGAGCTCTAACCAAAGAGAGATATTGAGAAGCTGGAATGTGTCCAGAGGAGGGCGACTAAAATGATCAAGGGTCTGGAGAACAAGCCCTATGAGGAGCGGCTTAAGGAGCTGGGCATGTTTAGCCTGAAGAAGAGAAGGCTGAGAGGAGATATGATAGCCATGTATAAATATGTGAGAAGAAGCCACAGGGAGGAGAGAGCAAGCATGTTTTCTGCTTCCTTGGAGACTAGGACGCAGAACAATGGCTTCAAACTACAAGAGAGGAGATTCCATCTGAACACGAGGAAGAACTTCCTGACTGTGAGAGCGTTCAGCAGTTGAACTCTCTGCCCCGGAGTGTGGTGGAGGCTCCTTCTTTGGAAGCTTTTAAACAGAGGCTGGATGGCCATCTGTCAGGGGTGCTTTGAATGCAATATTCCTGCTTCTTGGCAGGGGGTTGGACATGAGGTCTTTTCCAATTCTATGATTCTATGAAAGCACATGAAAGGGGCACCATGACTTTCCTTGATCTAGAGAAGCCAATGAAGTGCAGAAACTGTATGTTTATATGTAGTTCAGCAATTAATAGCATTCATATGTTAAAAAATAATGGAAAGGAGCTATTCCATTGTGTCTGAGGAATGGGAGACTTTTAAAAAGAGCAACCATAATGGTAGCTTAGGGAGCTGAATATGGGGGAAAAAAGGCTGAGAAGAGGCATGATAGTCAAGCTTAAATACTGAAAGGGTATCACATTGAGGAAGGGGAAAGCTTGCTTTCTGCTGCTCTAGAGACATGGAGCAATGGATTCAAATTTCAGGAAAACAAATTCCACCTAACATAAGATGAACTGTTGGGCATATGATTCCTCAGAGTGTGATGGAGTCTCCTTCTCTCAAGGTTTTGAAACAGAGACTGGGTGGCCATCTGTCAAGAGTGCTTTGTGTGTTTCTGCATGACGGGGTTGGACAGGGTGGGCCTTGTGGTCTCTTCCAACATATTCCTACTCTAAATATATTTTAATGGTTTTAAACTGTGGAATTTGTAATACTGTTTGTATTTAATTCCATACACCAGGAAATAAAGCTTGACTACTCACTGGAGGGAAGGATATTAGAGGCAAAGATGAAGTACTCTGGCCACATAATGAGAAGACAGGAAAGTTTGGAGAAGGTAATGATGCTGGGGAAAATGGAAGGAAAAAGGAAGAGGGACCGACCAAGGGCAAGATGGATGGATGGCATCCTTGAAGTGACTGCATTGACCTTGAAGGAGCTGGGGATGGTGACGGCCGACAGGGAGCTCTGGCATGGGTTGGTCCATGAGATCACAAAGAGTCAGAAACGACTGAAGAAATGAACAAAATATTTAATTTTGTTTTAATATTTGTATATTTTAAATTGTATGCAAATGCTTTTATGTTAAGCTGTTTGAGTCTCCTCTGGGAGAGATAAAGCAGGGAATAATAATAATAATAATCATCATCATCATCATCATCGAGAACAGATCCCAAATGTAGACTCTGCAAGGAAGCAGATGAAACAATAGATCACATCCTCAGCTGCTACATCTGCCTGCAACAAATTTATTTATTTATTTATTTATTTACAGCATTTATATTTATATTTATTTATTTATTTACTTTGCTTATATACCGCTGTTCTCAGCCCGGGGGCGACTCACAGCGGTGTACAACATAGGAAGAACAAAATTCAAAACACAGTATAAAAACAATTCACAATCCATTATACAAAAACATTATACAAAAAGCATTATACAAAACATTGTCATTACTACGAAAACCATTCAGTGTCGTCTCATCGTCCAACCCACAATCCAATATCATTTTCCGTTGTTCCATTCCTATAGTCATTACCAATCATTGCACTTCTTGTTCGAACGCCTTCTTGAACAACCAAGTCTTTAATTTCCTGCGGAATATCATCAGGGAAGGAGCCAGTCTAATGTCCACAGGAAGGGTG